>NC_092520.1:167389603-167734603 GCF_037038585.1 Patagioenas fasciata | reverse complement strand
CACTTTGTGCATGTTTGGCATCTCTATCTTAGAATAAAAATGTACAGAAATTTTCTTCTTTATACTGTCTACAGTTGTTGGTACTCATACTCTGTCTGAGCTAAGAATAATGCAAAGGAAGGCTACTCAGTTTCTCTATAGTCCTGTCATTTATTAGGATTTTGACCTAAAAAGGGAAGACTGTGGTACAAAGCTGCTCAACTCAAAGGATTATGTTGCTTGTGAACTGACTGGCAGTGTGTTCCCTCTTAATGTCTTTTTTCCATTGACTCGGTCTTGATTTTTGGCAGATTCTGAACAACCTGTTCATTACAACACTGGGGATGCAATTGTGGTATATCTAGCACTACTTGTTTAATAGGACAAAACAGTACTTCATTTCTCTGGCTAGTTTAAGATGCATTGTGTTTCTTCCATCCATCAAATCATTTTAATAATGAACCAGATATCCAACTATGTTTCAAAACCTGGGCTGCTCATTAGTTGCAGCCAAAAGTACAAAAATTTAAGGGCAGAGTTAAAGAGCTTTCTATAAGAAGCAGTGTTATCAGCTACCAGTAAAATGTTATCAGTTCCTTAACTATTGGAAGAATAAGGTTTTAAAACAGATAAAAATAAAGCTAGAGTTGCAGTATGCAAAGAGATATGGAAAAAAAATAGGTGTCCTACTTGATCAGCTTAAACAATCTCTATATTTATGGTTTAAAATAGCTTAAATCATAGCAATAAAATTCCAGTGGATCAAAAAACTGAAATCTATGGGCTAAAATCATCTCTGATATGTATCTAGAGTAATTCAGCTGTAAACAGTGGTGGTGTTCCAGATTTACACCAGCGTAATTGAGACCAGAATCAGCATCATTTATTAAACTGTGGAGGCCGTGTTCAGCTCTCAGTATGTTTATTTAAGTCTCATTAGCTACTGAGAGGGAACTGTATACCTAATGGCCTGCAATGGATAGCAGGCATAGGAGCAGGCAAGGCAAAGGGATTTTCGGGGCTCAATAATGCAGTCTGTTCCCCAGGAGAGGGACTGTTGTCCCTCACTTATTCAATTGTCTTATTTACAGAGCCATAGAAAAAATAGTAATGACCATATACAGGAGGATTATGAAGTTACAATGATTATTTCTGTATATCCAATCCATTTATCATATTAAAGTGTAGCTAAAATGTTCTAGTTTTCTTTGATAGGACTCTGCCAGTGAATGGTGTAGCCTTTTGTGAGGAGATTGGTCTCTTTTCCTACCTATACCTGTTTTATTCAGGTCAGTAGAAACCTGTGTTCAGGTGTGTAAGAGCAAAGCCTTTTGGGAATAGGACAAAAAATACAATTTAGCAGCTGCTTGACAGGCTCCATACTTTTGGGTCACACCATTATAATCACTGTGTTTAATAAGACAAATAGAAACCATTTGATATCTATACTAGATACAAATACAGCTACAGTAAAAAGTAGTCTTCCTTCTGTTTGGAGACAACCCAAGGAAAAGTAAAATTGATGAGCCTATGTGGCTAAAGAAGGACTCAAATTTATCATGAAAAATAGTGCATACCAAGTCCAGAGCTTCTTATTTTACACAGCACCTACACAGACACCTGAATTCCTATATTTGTGATGCAGGTCTCTGTACACTGAAAATCATTCTCTGGACTTGGTATATATGCACACATTTTATAACACAACCTTAGCACTAAATCATGGAGATAGGGAAGCCTTATATACCCATTTCTTCTTGATCCTGAGATCACCTAAATGTCACTCTAAGCTGAGTTAATCAAAAGATCCCCAGGTGCTGTTACAGAAGATACTTCAGCCCTGCTTTTTCTATTACACCAACCAAAAGATCACCCTGTGCTGAAGATCTGGGCACTAAATTTTTCTTTATCTGAAACTGCATGCTTCACTGTAACAAAAATAATCAGATCATTCTTATTTGTTTATCAAAAGCAATAGATGTCTCTAGGAAATGCACTTTCCTTGGCTTAGATTACTTTCTCCTTCCTAGTACTGGCCATTCAAGAAGAGTCATGGTTTTCTATTCCAAATAATAACTTGCATGACCACACTGTGAATTTAAGTATATATTACTTGTGCACATACAATCCCTTATGCATGAAAATCACATGTAGTCACAGAAACCAAAGCAAAGTCTGGTGGTTGTAAATTCTTTAAGAAGGGCATTTTACTTTGCTTTTCATACATGCACTAAAAAGCAAAGCCTCAGCTCTCCTTTAAACTATTCATCTTGGTAAAAATTGCTCAAAACAAAGAAATCTGTTTATGCATAAAGTTATTGTAAATCTTCCCTTCCCCCCCACTCCCTTTATAAATGATATTTCTGAGCAGTTAAGGCCTCTTGACAAGCAGTGGCGGAAGAGCTACTATTGAATTGTCTTCTAGTAAGACCCGGTGAACATAAGACTCCTGGGGAGATCATCTTAATTGGCCTACCTCAGCACAGCCTTTGGTCCATTCTAAGTCCTGAGCTAGCTGGAAAAAATAATTTCTTTTTCCTTCTTATTTTAAATTCTACAACAAGTACAATTTAGCTAATATGAGAGTCTGGCCAAACAAGAAAAACAAAGGCTTTTTAAAATTACAGTTCCTCCACCAAATGGTTTGTCAGAGAAAAATCTTTTTTGTAAAGGACCTTCCTAGATTCAAAATCAGCATCATTCCAAATCCAAGCTTATTTTTAGACTTTTAAAAGCTGAAATGATTTATAATAATGAGAAAGACTATGGATCTCTGTGCGACATATGAAAATGTCAAAGCTGATATTTTGGCTTGAAATAACAGCATGGTATCTTAGCATAAAGCTGGTGAGTCATCCACATGCTAAACATTTGGGAAGTCCAGATGCTCTTGGGAAATTTGTTTTTAATAACAAGAAAGATTTGTTTTTCTTTAAATTTATTAGAAGTAGAGATGAGAATAAGTCCCTTTCCTCTAGTTTCTGAACCTGGTTCACTGAGTTTCTAAATATTTCCTGAGATATCCTAAGCACCTTCCACCATCAGCAGGAGCTGAAGTCATGCTGAAGTCTGCCTCCTGATTGGACTTTTTCACATTCACTTTGACAAAAATGACATCAGAACCCAGACTGAACTAAAAAAAAATAAAAATTACTGTTCTTCAGACAGTGTTGCTGCTTAATGAGAGAGAGTCATAAGGATACTGTCATTCCCAAGGAAAGGATCTTCTGGTGTTATTTACAACACTTTCACTTCAGTAATCAGATTGGTGATTTACCACACACCTTTCACAGTGCCAAAAATATAAATAGAATATTGTAGGACTCACAGGTTTTAGGTTACACTCAGCCAATTCTTGATTTGGCAGTTTATTCAATTAATGTCAGAGATGCACAGGTAATAGATGGTAAGAAAAAAGATAAACAGATGTGCTTCTATTACATTCATCATTAATTATTTCAACCTTCATTAATTAGTTACATGAGACAGAAACATAATGTACAGCATTTCGGGAGCACAGACCCAATACTAGCAGGTCAGTACAGCCCCATAAGACTGTGCTCAGGGCATTACACAACCAGAGCATGGCTTCCTCGAGTGACTCCCCTTCTACTGTGACTCCACATGCCATTATATTATGTTACACAGCTAATGTCTGCCTGGAACCGCCAGGAAAATAAATACATTTGGAACCAAAACATTTTCTTATTGCATTTATTGTGAAAATTTTATTGCCTCTATGATAAACTACTTCGTAGATTACAAGAAAGTAGAAAAGGACCGGGAGCGGATATATTTTCAATCAAATAGAAGGAGGCACAAAGTATCCAGCTCAAGAAGTTATGCCAAGTAGTTCTTTAGGTGTGGTTTTCTCTCACTCATAGCTAAACCTTGATTAACATTATTTTTTTACATGGATGCTTTGTAATCATAGCCCAAAGAAACTCTTCAAACAGTATTTCAGGATTTACAGGCATTTTATAATATTTTGAGGACTAACATACAGCGCATGAAGAGGTTATTCCAATCCATTTTGAAAATATAATGCGTAAGTCTTTCAAACAACCTTTAGACTTTCTCAGATTACTAACAACTATTTTGGTTAACAATCCAGGAGTTAACTCAGCCACCTCTTTATTAAGAAGTCAAGCCAATTTTTTTAAGTTAACAGTAGGCAAATGAACCACTTCCAGAAGCTTACCACCACTCATCTTTTGCGTTACCAAATTAGCATTTTGGAAATTAATGCAGAAGAGATCGCCATTTTTATACAGTGTCATTAGACTTAACATCTTCAAATGCCAAAGATGAAAATGAAACCTTATCTGTCAGAATACACTGTAAGTGATATCAGTTTCTCTCCAGTACCCTTAGGATACAGTTAGAGGGAATTGTTTTCCCTGTTGAGTATGAGACACAGTAAAGGTTAAATTGGTTAGTGGCTTGAGGTGACACATTTTTCAGACGTTCTGGATGAGATCGCCCCTGAAATTCTATTCTAGAGGTCAAAGTCTTTTTTTTTCCTTATGCTAAATAGGCAGTGACTAACTTAAACACAAGGAGAACGCACAGGTTTATTAGGTGTTTCACAACTATTTGGAAAATGTTTACGGTTTGACCTAGTGAGTTTGACTGTGGCTGAAGCTAGTGATCAAGCAAAGGCTTTGGTAATGCAGTGTGTTGTGAATGAATGAACCGAGGAAAAACGGCACTGGCTGGAACATAAGTGATCACTTGTGATTCAAGCAGAGGAACTGCAGTCATCATTTACTCAATGATGTTTATTATTAACTGTGAAGAATGAGCATTAGGCAGCAGAGTGGGAAATCACTGTGGGTGCAGTGGAAGTAAATGAAGATTTTTGTCCAGTCAAGATAGGTTCTTAACTGTTCTAGATAGATGTTGATTTTTTTCCCTGAGTAGTATAAAACATATTAAATCCACTCTAGTTTCCTATGAATAACATAGCTGTTGTGTGGTTCTGTTCCTTTCCTCTATCAGCCCTTTATTGCTCACAAACTAATATGCAAAATAGGACTGATACAGGAAGTATAGCAATTACAGAAGAGTAAAAGAAATGTTTTCCCGGCTGTTAGTATTACAATTAGAAAACACAAGATGGCCTCTGCTTTGATGGCACTGTCAGCAATTTTTCATGATAGAAATAAGTTTTGGGAAAGTATCTTTGGTTGTTTTTTTTTTATCTTTCCTATACTATACGCTATTTACATCCAGTACACTCAAGTGCAATCCATGAGTCCCAGAGGACTCCCCAAACAACATAGGAGAGTAAAAGTAAACCAACAAAGATGATGCTCTGCACTTCCTTTGAGCCTCTGTCCTGAGGAGGCATGAAAGCCAACTTGTGCCTGTGCCTTATTCAAAATCATTTTTCTTTTATGCTCCATTGTACTCTGAACAATTTCAGTTATAATATGATACATTTGCTCAAAGTCAAGGTGACATAAAACAGTAAGCTTGTTTCATAACAGATAAATCCTGTCCACTATAATGTCATATTAAAAGTTCAGTCATCTACCTGAAGTTCAGGGACCTATTTAAATTGAAATGAACCACTTAACAAGATATTAATCAGGAGCGAATAGATGTCAGGATCTAATATCATTGGAACGATTTTATGTTATAGTAACTTTATTACAGGAGGTATTTTGATTGTAAAGGTGATGCTCTTGGCTAAAGTCTTTTATAAAAGTTTTTTGGTTTATGTTTCAAACAAGAAGTGTAAATTTATTTTACAACAAAGGCGAGAGCATTGCAGCTTCACAATGACTAAGCTGCCATGGTGGCAGATATCCTAAAGCCATACAAACACCACAGAAATGCAAAAATTATAAGGGTCAGCCTTAATATTTCTCAATTATTCATCAGAAATTCAAAATGACCTGCCACTTTAGGTTTGTGTAAACAAATACCACACTGACAGTAGGCACAGAGTTTGCCACAGAGTGATATTAACGTAAGTGTACCTTAAAGCAGATAACTTCTCTAAGTTGCACCCAAAATCATACAAGCTCTCACGCTAGCATGTGATTCTCTCACAAAAGAACACAGCTGGATATTTATACAAACTTGGGAATTTCTTACAGTCTACAGTCTCAGGACTTAGAAGCCTTAGCAAGTCTCAGCCTTTATATCACACACATGATCAGGATAAAAATATATCAAATGTTCCATAAGCACGTGGTTAGCAGCACCATATGGGAAGTGGACTCACTTATGTTCTCATTAGCTTCAATGGGTGTTTTGTCCCTTGGTTCCAAGCGCAGCAGGAAGAAATCCTGCCCTGACAAGCAATGGGGAGCACAGACATAGCATGTGTTCTTGGGACCCTTGTTGGTGCAGTGTGGTGCTAGGACACAGTGACCTGAGCGTGATATCAAAAGCAGGAGCTTGAGGTTTCTCAGTCACTGCAGCTTCTAATGAAGAATCATGGAGCAGATACTGATGGTAAGCAGTGTTAGCCTTTGGTAGATCCATCACGTCTCACACACTGTACAAAATTCACAGCTGACTCCTGCTTAACAACATGATCTGCTCTGCCCCATTTACGCAGCACAAAGCCAAAATCTCCATTCCACTCCAACTCTCTGTGCAGCTGCCAATCAGCCTTGTCTGTGGCTTGCTGAACAACTGCTGATGTCATGAAGCAGAAGACCACAACACTGTGTAATAGCCCGAGGATGTCTTAAACAAAAAAGTGCCCATACACAGGATATAGATCCCAAAGTCACATTCCATGCCATGTAGCCTAAAGAGACCAGCTACACTACAAATCACACAACCCTGTTACACATTACCTCATGCCTCATTTGCTAAGAAATTTAAAAAGTCTAGTTGTCTCTTGAAGCAGAATATGAAGGCTTGAGAAATTAGTGTCCACATGTCTTTTGCTTAATGGACACATGGACAAGGACTTCAGTGAGAAAAAAGACAGAGAACAAGAGTATCCCTTTTAACTCTAATGGAAAACACAGAAAGTCAAAACCTAAATAAAGACAGGAGAGAGATGTCCAAAAGTCTTTTGGGAGGTATTCTTTCATCTTTAGAATAACAGCTTTGCTCCTCAGCCTAGCAAGTGGGGTCTTCCTCAAGAATAGACTGTAAATGCCTTGCACTGTAAAGGGGACATGCTGCCCGGTTTAGTACACACCTGGACAGAGTGCCTGGCAGGTAGTTATGTGGATGCCACTTTATCTGTGGCTACTCATTAAATACATCTGAGCTTTTCCATATTATTGAGGCAGAACATTTTTTTTTTTAACAGGATGCACCATTATGCCAAGAACCCTGGATGCAAACACTTGAAATGTGCCTTGAAATGCCAGCTTTCATTCCATTCATCAAAACATTACATATAAACAACTTCATGTTTGTTCAAGATGTACCACTGCAGTAAGCAGAACTTGCTCGGTTTGCCAGAAACAGCTCAAAGTAACGAGAACAAATGTGACAAAATATGTTTGGCATAAAGAGCAATGTCAAAGACTAGAGACCCTAACAGACCTCCCCCTTTTCATCAAAGTGGTCATAGAACACTTTGCCTTGTTTTATAAATTCGTTCAAGTATCAGAAATGTGTTTCCTTTCCAGGAATAACACTGTGGAGCATATAGCTAATGAGTATGTTTTTGCCTTCAATTTGGTTTCTGAGGATTATTGCTCCAAATATGTGGGCTAAACTAGAAAGACTGCCATTTCTACAGGAACCTATTTCTTACCTCCAGCTTTTAAAGAATAGCCTGTTGAAAATATATTAGACTTTCTTTTGCCTTGCAGCTTGATTGCTAAATCATAGAAGTAGCTAAATTTTTGTTGGCCAGCTTCAGGTAGCAGATGTGTTGGTACAAGAGAGGCAGAAGGGTTAGTAAAAAGAGGACAAATTTTATAGAATTTTAAGAGCACTCAGTCACAGCGATTCTCAGATAATTCTGCTGGCAGCTTCACTTCCAGCTTCACCAGCTCAGGTTGTTAAAAGTCCCGCTGCTGCAGCTGAACTCCCTTCAGTTTTCTGACCTGCCCTTCCACTCTCCCCCATCTCGTTCTTCTATGATCCTGATATCTGGTGAGGGAGCTTCTGGCCTTCAGGCTGTTTAAGTTCTACTATATCTAACTGGGGTGAGCACATAGTCATGGGAACCACACCACTTTTCAACCTGGTCTGTATTTTGAATAGTCTTAGAGCAGCCTACTGAGCGCAAGGCACAGCAAACACAGCTTTTATGCATCTACAGTTGTCTGCATGTCACAGAGAATCACAGAATCACAGAATGGTGGGGGTTGGAAGGGACCTATGGAGATCAGCTATTTCAACCTGCCTGCAACAGCAGGTTCACCCAGAACAGACCACACAGGCATGTGTCCAGGAGAGGTTTGAATGTCTCCAGAGGAGGAGACTCCACAACCAATCTGGGCAGCCTGTTCCAGTGCTCTGACACCCTCAAAATAAATAAGTTTCTCTTCATATTCAGATGCCCATTGCCCCTCATCCTGTCAGTGGGAATCACTGAAAAGAGTCTGATCCAATCTTCTTGACATCCACCCTGGAGGTATTTATAAGCATTGATAAGACCCCCTCTCAGCCTTCTCTTTTCCAGACTGAAGAGACCCAGCTCTCTCAGTCTCTGCTCATAAGATAGATGCTCCAGAACCCTAATAATCTTTGTAGCCCATCGTTGGACTCCCTCCAATAATTCCTTGTCCTTCTTAAACTAGGCAGTCCAGAACTGGACACAGTACTCCAGATGCAACCTCACCAGGGCAGAGTAGAGGAGGCGGATAACCTCCCTTGACCTGCTGGTCACACTCTTCCTAATGCATCAATGTCATGTGACTTCAAGCCTGCAGAAGCAGAAAAGAAGCTTAAAGAAATCTGTCTGGTTTTGGGTTCCTTCTTAAAGATGCCAACATAGGTGCCACTACGTTTCACAGGAGGTGATCTCTTGAGGATAGGAACATTTCTCAGGACACTGACTGCAGTGATTCTTGACGACAGGTTCATTTTTCATTGACATATGCTCTAGAATTTTATCACATACATGCACATTTCGTATTTCAGAGACTTAAATAGTTCTTATCTTTTTCACCATTCAGCATGAATGTAGAATGTATACCCTTTAAAGTACCCATAGGGCTGGAAGAAAATCTTTAGCCAGATGGCAAACTCCGTGGGTAGCAGACAAGCAGTTACAGTGCAAAGGAGATTTCTGGAAGGCTGCCAGCAAAATAACACTGAGGCTTCTTCCTGTGCATGTACTTACATTTGCTTCCCACAAGGCAGTACAAGCAGTGGTGGAGTGGGCTGGATTAAGAATGAGCAACAGTGAGTCACTAATCATTGTCAATTCACTGATAATCACCAGAGCACCACTCCACAATGACAGCCTGACACTGCCATTGATGTCTTGCTGTTGATGAGGGGATCCTTCACAGGATTGTAGGCAGCTTTACTGTAAAAAATCAGGTAGCTGCATAGTAAGTTTTAAAAAAAAAAAAAAAAAAAAAAAAAGATCTGAGCTTTTCTGGACCAAATACAATTTGATTATAATGAGTTCACTTTGTATGCCATTACTAAGGGACAGAACAGTCTGTAATGTGACACATGCTGTATCCACTACTTAACAGCTCAAGATTCCCATCTAGACAGCCTTCCTTTCTGATTTTTTGGCTGTTTATTTTGCCTTTAAAGTAAGTACATGATGAACACACCCCAGTTAAGGACCTTTCAACTGTCCCACAAAAATTAATCTCTCTTTTCAAACCATTTCCCTGGGATTCTAGCCTTTTTCTACTCTGAATTTAACATAAACTATAGTCTCTGATGTCATCTACTAAACAGTGTCAGGCTGGGTCAATGCTTTAGTGAGAAACTTCCAAGAAAAATCTAAGAGCTGCACTGACTCATACTCTTCCCTCTGACTCAGTAATAAATTGCTCTCCCAAGATGCTCTCCTGTAGGTGTCGTCTTTCAGATGAGATGTAAAACTCAGGTTCTGACCACATACAGGATTTTTCTAAACAAGGGGAGGAGATGTATGCTGCTTTTTGCTATGTACCCCTCCAGAACCCAAAATTCACTCAGAAAGTGGCTGGAGCAGATATGACGCTATCACTCCTACCTCAGATGTTTGCTCACACCCCTGGTTGGAGGTTCAGTAGACAGAGGGATAACATAAGTGGTCCTTAATCTGCTTCAGCCAGAGCCAGTTTTAAAAAAACAAGAGTAGATGGTTATTAGCTGTCCTATCTGGCTTTGGCTGAGTCAGATAGGGAGAGCACTCACAATTCCTCCCACCCAGGGAGCTGAGGGCAGGATGAACCCAATGCTTCTGAGCACTGATAACAATGTCGAACAGTGATGTGAGAGAGATGAGGAGAGGAATGCTGCTCTGGAGTCTCCTGGCCCCATCCCAGAGAGAGTTTCTATTCTTTTTATTTGGTTTTGATGGTATGTCACACCGTTTATGTAATGTCTTTCCACAGACAATTTGTGAGTGAGGAATTGCCCAATCACCTAAATCATAATAACCAAATAGATCTCAATTTTGGCTTCTTGGCCCATCTATCTTTCTTCCTTATGATTTCAAATTTGCATTTCACCTTTTTGTCTACTAAACCCTCGGAAAGTGTTTTGCTACAAGCCTGAGGCTTCCAGTCCAGTCCCAATGACCCAGATCACAGAACATTAACCTCAAGTTCAGCGAAGCTTCCATTTCATGTTCCCAGATCTTTTCCTTAAAAAAAAAAAAAAAAAAGCGACCTTTTCTCCACCACCATTGCAAAGAAACTCAATAAACCTCTGGCCCTCAGACTTATGGAAGAAAAAAACCCCTCATGGTCATTTTAGAAGCCTTTAATGATGCCTTTAATTGCTGCTAGTAGGCTGAAAAAAAAAAAAAAAAAGATACTCTGAAAATTGAATGAGCTACTCAAGCCATGACAATAGGTGGTGATGATAATGTTGACTTTTCCACTTTTCCACTTTTGTTAGCTACTGATTATGCATCACTGCAGGTGAGAAGGGAAAGAAAAAAAAAAAAAAAAAGGGAAAAATTGTGTGCACAATCTCTAGCACCTCCTAGAAGTTATTCTGCTTGGGTAAGAATTACCGCTCCTTTACTGTCTTAAAATTTTACCTGCAGCAGCAACGCAAAAGGAGAGCCTGATTCATAGGGGTTGCAGTACTCTAGAGAATAGAACAATACTGATGAGACCCCCTTCGTCATCGGTACCTCAGGGATCAGTCTCTGCCCCACTGAGAAGAATCCAGAATATCTACTCACGCTGCTGTGTGCAACAGAGTTTGGCAGGGTAACCTTGCCATTTGCATCTCACGCAGTTCAAGCTCAGCACCTATGGATGCTGCGTTTCTGCAGTGACTAATGAAGACTGTGTACTGCACATGATGATTCACTCCTAAGGCTGCCCACAGCTTTGAAATCTTTCATTAACTATGTGATATGCATTCAATGGATTAGCTAAATGATCTAAATATTATGCGAAGAATCGGCAGAGTGCAGGAGACCCCATCTGACATCTAGAATTTAGATGCTTGCACTGCATGGCCTTTTACAGGCAACCCAGAGCAAATATTCACTAAGTGAACAAAATATCTTGCCTGATTAAAACAGCTCTGATCAAACTCTTAATGTATCACATTGCATCAGTTTGGTGTCAAACACAAGGCTAATGTGATGTAATGGTATGCCATAGAATACCATGGGTCCAAAATAGTTAATTGTATCCAATGCAAAATAATAGGAATATGTTCAGATAAATTCAGCTATACTGTGTGGGTAGGCAGAGCACTTTTCCAGCTCTGCATTAAAGCAAGCTACTAGCAGCTTCACTGGTCTCCAAGGAGCCTGTGGAAAAAGTGTTTCTGTCATCTGTCTCCAAATTTTCTAAGTAAAATGTTATGAATAACGGTCTTCTAGGTTTGGTGAAAAAGATTGGTTCAGACTGGTTCAGAAACCAGGTATCTTGTGTTCTTTTTTGTTTGGTGAATCTCTTTTCTTTGAAAAAAAAAAAAAATCTTTACAATAAACTAATTGCAAACCAAAAAGCCTCTCCATACTAGAAAGGTGGTTTATATCATTCTTTAAATATTGAAACAAGTATATTGGGCCTTATCATCTCCTCTGAGAATATTCTTTGAATTTGACCCATCATTTAATTTCCACCAAAATTACCATTGTGGTTTTCATGTCACAAACATATAAAGTAGTAATAATTCCTCTCCTGCATTGAGTTTATGTAGCCTACCACTACCTCAAAAAGGAAGGATATAATCCTTAATGTTCATCATTATGTTATGTTCAGGCATCTTCGAGAGAGAGAGAACTATGAAGGATTTAGTCTTCACAGTGGGCAAGTGGCAGTCAGGAATTAACTGTTCCCACCCCTGAGCCATGTCCCACCTCCTGAGATTAGCTATTTAGATGGCAGGAAGGCCTGTAAACAGAATTAAGTGTCTGAAGGGGAGCAAATTCCTTTGCAATATTTCATCCCTTTTGTTACTAAGGGAAGCAAATGCCTGCCTGCGCTATCTTGTACCAATTACCACTTGTCACAGTGTTTCAAATAAGTGGCCAATAAAAACAGCAGCTGGACACATGAATGAGGGAAGAGGACTTATCCCTGAAAACACCTGGCCTGGAAGCATACCTCTTTTTCTTCTCAAGCCAAAACTAGCTCATGTCAGAGACACCAGAAGCAGCAATCAGCCGAGGTGTCAGAAAGGCCATGGGCTCAGAGCATCGCTTCCCTGTGCCAGAGGGCTGGAGCCCAGGCTGCCTGTTGCAGCCAAGGAAGGTGTCACAGCATGTGCTGTGGCAATGACAGCTGAAAGGAGTGAAATGGTAGGACCATTAATCCCAGTTTTCTAGATTTTCCATCTTTGCCCTGTTCCTTCTTGTGTTGCAGACCCTGGTCTGACTATCCTTCCCATTCACAACAATTTTCAATTTTGCCTCAAACTCGGAAGTCATGAGCCAACTCTGGTCCAAGATTGGGATGTACAGAAAGAGCAATGGGTGCATGTTGAGTGAAGCCTTTCAGAAGATGCATTTGCTTCACTCCTTATAGACCCAAGACCAAGAAAAGGACTCAGTTGAATAACTTCAAATATCTATACTGTAAACATCCCCATCTGAGTTTGCAGTCTAAATTGCCTTTAGAGTCAAGAGGGAGAAACAGACACTTACAGGGTGTAATATATCTCATCTGAAAGGAAATGGCTAAAATAGGGCAGTTCTTTCCATTGGCTATAAAAGGAGTAGCATGACTTGCTCAAAAGAGATATCTACAGTGTGGGTGTTTACAGTTTGGTGAGATGTCTCATATCTCTATGTAATAGAGGAAGATAACAGAGTTATCTTGATTTCAGTTGTAAAAATCACCCATACTTACATTCCCTTTTCATGTAAGTGACTACACGATAATTTTTTTTCTTTTTTTTTTTTTCTAATGTTATTGCCCAGGCCAAAGCTTTCCACAGATAATTTGCAGTTGGGAGAACAGCAGTGCAACTGCTGGCATAAACAAGAAATTTTTGCCATCAAGCAAGTCAAAATCTTCTCTGATATCTCACCACTCATATAACATCCCAACAGATGTTGATGTTACTTTATCAAAGTAATCCAATATAAAGACAGAAAAGTAGATGCTAACAAGAAAGAAACAAAAAATAACAAAAAATGAACTGCCTCATCTCTAGAAAGTTGCTTTGTAAGTTTCCAGAATTATGGTTTTTAACTATTTCTTAACGTAACGCGTTATTTTAAACATTACTCTAATAGCTTGATATGTTTCTTTCATCATATGTGTCATCAGTCCTGCAAGGGCATAACTTGCTACATTAAAATAACACTTTTTCCTCAGATCGATGATAATATTTTAGCTGTTGTTAAAAAGATACATTTTGTAAGGAAAAGAAGCAACTGGTAGAATATGGAAGGCAGAGCTAGCAGCAGTGGCAAACATCAGGTGATTTCTTTTCTTTTTCTTTTCTTTTCCTTTCTTTCCCTTTCTTTTCCTTTCATTTCCTTTCTTTTCCTTTCATTTCCTTTCTTTTCCTTTCTCTTTTCTTTTCTTTTCTTTTCTTTTCTTTTCTTTTCTTTTCTTTTCCTTTCCTTTCCTTTCCTTTCCTTTTCCTTTTCCTTTTCCTTTTCCTTTTCTTTTTTTATAAAGATAAACAAAAAGAAGGTATGTTCAAGAACTGAAGGAAAAAGAGACCAAAGAGATATGGCATGTCAAGAGGAGAAAAGAGAGGTTAGCACTGAAAAGGCAATAGCCGGGGAATGTTGGATCATACCATCATTCAGCACAAGACACAGCAGGACAAGGACTCAGCAAGTCTTCAGTTTCCTTCTTCAATTGTTCCTACAGCATACTGTTGGCATTTATAGTCCTCTGCCCTCATATTTTCATCAGAGGCTTCAGTGGGAGGGGGACATTAGGAAGGAACTCTCTGGGACCCTAATGCCCCTGATGTTGAAGTGAGAGATGGACTTGAACTAGGTGACACTTTCACCCTTCCACATCTAATGGAGTGGTTGCTGATTTAATTGCTTCTGAGGAACTCCAGCAGGTTAAACATACGTATTTAACCAGGTGCCTGTTGGCAGGTTTGAATACTTTAGCAAGCATAAATTAGCATAGCCTTACTGACATTAACAAGATGAGATTGATTTACACTCACTAAGGAGCCTCAGCTTTGTCTTCAAGCAGCCAGTAACATCCCCAAAACATTCCATAGAAAAAGAAAGCTGCTCTGCAGGAGCTCCTTTGGACAACATTTGACAGGAAAGAATTTATTTCAATGTTAACGGGTCTAGCTTGCATTCAGAGCTGCTGGAATTAGTGATTAAGCAAGTAGATGTATATAGCATTTTTTCTATCCTTTATGTTTGTTGACTCACTTTGTATGAAAGATGTAGGTGATGGGGTTACAATGTCCGCATTGTCATGCTGGTTCGAATTAATGTGATTTCAACTTTTATATGAGCATATGGTTGTTTTTTCCTAATTTTTACAAACACTCAAAAAACAGTAAGAATTTCTTCCCCTTCACCTACCCTCTCACCCTACTTTCACCACAGAGAAGAGCTGCAGCGTCTCTCTACTTGCATGCTTATTCCAACAGATAAAGTGCAGTAACAGGCCTATCACACAGTAAAATTACTATTGTTAGAATAAACACAATGCTTGCAGAAATGTTGGATGGTGAGCCTCAAAAAGCAGCTAGCCACCTATAAGTATGACATGCTTGTACAAGCATCCCCATTCTAACCTGCAATACCTGCCCAACATGGACAATGCAGCAATGTCTCTGGAAGGAGGTGAGCTTTACACCCTTCTTGGTGTTTTGCACAGGTATGAAGGTGTCTTAGCTCTGCATTAGGATAAAAACAAAGTAAGAATAAGACTTCCTGAATTTAGGAATAAGACTACTAATTTATGGATTCCACTAACACTGGTTGAAAAATATGTACCAGTAAATAATGATCTTTGTTCTTCCACAGCAGAAAAAACAAAAATTCAGAGCAGTCCCATCTAGATATTATATTTCATAAACAAAGATGGTAACTTACTAAAAAAAAAAAACGCTTCATCCACTACTGTTGGTACTACACACAAAAAAAGTACCATGTAGAGACATCAAAGATTAAAACCTCAAACACTTAAGGAGTCAGAAGGCAGAATAATGATCTCTCAGAATGGATAGCAGAGAAGAAAGAGGCTAGGGGAACATGCAGCATGCCTTCTTCGATATGCCCTGGGAGTCTGTGTGCCACTGAGGAGTTTGCAAGTCCCAGAGACAAGCTAAGGCCTGGCAGTGTTAGAATCTGTGTCATTGCTAATTATTTGACAGTCACAGCAGTTCCCTGTCTCTCTGTAAATTAGAAGTTAGCTTCTGAAAACCTCTTGAACACTGAACCTGAGTATATGTATGAATCTGAAGAGACAGAAACAGGATTGTCGTTGACAAACTCTGGTTCCTCTTTATCCACGGGATTCATTGGGTTCTCATGCTTATTGTTAAAAGAGAGGTTAGGATGAAGGTTACGGTGACCATTGAGTGTGTCAGAGCCTACCTTGTGCCTCTGCACTTCCAGTTATCAGTCTAGCCCTTAGTAATTTGGCACTTTTATCACAGCAGACATGAGTTCCTCTCACTTCAGAGTCCATTTAAGTTATCTAAGGGCACTCAGTTCTACGGATGCAAATGTGCTTCTCAGTCTCACATAGCTCCAGCTTTATCTCTGGTACTTGCAGACACATTCCATATGTGAGCACATAACAGGTCAGAGCAGCCCTGCAACTGAAGCACCGAACAGAGTGTTTCACACATACCTCAAGCACACCACTGCTCAGAGGTCTTGGCAGCTGGCGTACTCCTTCCATGTCGGTCTCACATCATGCAGCTGCCTACGCTGCTGACACCTGCCATTCAGAAGTTGTCTTATCTCACTTGTGTGAGCTTGGCCAGTCACTGCAGAGTCTTAGCCAAGAGTAATGCTTGAGAAAAGGCATTTGTGTTAATAGGAAACTCATGCAGGAAGAAGTGAAATTCCTCTACCAGACCTTCATCATTAAACAGATTCTATGCAAATGCAACGTTTCACAGCCTGTAACAAAATAGGTGCATAAGCATTTTGTTTTGTGGTCAGTAGCCTACGGCAACATTGCAAAGCTCAATCAGTTCACTGGATGGCTTCCAAAACACTCCCCTACTGATTTACTGACAAAAAAGTGAGAGTTTTCTTTCAAAACATATCCCATTATCCTTGCCACTTTTTCAGTCACACTGAGCATTTTGCATATATAATATATATACCATTTATTGCTTCCTACATGTTGAATAAATCATTCATAAATGCTTGCATTTTATAAAGGATGGGTTTTTAATATTTTAATCCCAACCTCTGCAGTTAAAGCTCCTGAATCATACACAACTTATTGCCAGGGAGAGTTGCAATTGGTCAGTCTGTACTCACTCAGCTGCATCTAGTATGCAATGTGGACACGTTTTCTTGCTTCAGTCATTGCATTATTTAAATTTTTTTCAGCCCACATAAGCAAAAGAAAAAACCAAATAAAACAAAACAAAAACAAAAACAACAACAACAAAAAACCTGTATACCCTTAGGTCTTCAACGTAGAGGGAAAACTTGTATTTAAAACTGCTATTACTTTTATCTGATCGGGATAAACAACAGAAATTTCTTATCTCTGTGTATCAACATTCTCAAAGTACAGTAGACTAATAACATTATACAGCTATAGCAAACTAGCAAGTAGCAAAAGAGGATGACACTGACAGTTTGTATCAGCCCACAACATTTTGCTTCATTAGAGGATCCATGACTACACAGTCCTGAGTGATATACGTTGAAGAATTGTTTTGTCCATCTCCTCATCACTTTTTTTTAGGTGTTCATTGAGGGGAAAATAGCTTTCAGTGACTCAAAACATTATAAGGAGAATTCTCAGCTATCACTTTGCTGAAAGCAAAGGGAAAATACTTACCTCACAGGCTATCGAGGTGCAGTATGATTACAGTTCAGACAATTCCATGACATTATGAACAATGATGCCTCTTAAGCTAGTAGGTGCAAGTCTTTCCCATGTGCAGTGATCTACCCCAGTGAAGTGTCAGTCCACGATCTTGCCTACCTGTCACTTCCAGCTTGTCTGTCAGTGTAGTAGAGTTCCCTTTACTCCAGATGAGAACCTGGGAAGCAGTTTCCCATTACTTCTTTTACTACAAAAATATTCTAGCACCACATGTTTAGACCTTGACCATTTGCTAGCACAAGTGCTTCGTGCCTCTGTGTACAAAGTCCAGTATAGGATAGTGTCTAAAATTTCAGAAAGGTGCCTAGATTGTAATAAAATGTCTAAAACCCACTTTACTGCCAGCTTTCAACGTCTCATGGAACTCCATATACGACTGTCATTTAGTCTCAATAAGGACTAGGAAATTGTTGCCAAAGCCAAGTTTGATTTGTGCATCCATTTTACAACAGTATCAATCTGGTTTTGAAACAAGAACCACAGCATTGTAAACCTACAAAGCCAGCAAAAGAAAGTGGAAAAGGTGTGGTTTAGAAAGGGACTTGATCTGGATAAAGTCTAGGTGAGCTTGTAACTCTTCATATCCATCATCTTCCTTAATGCTCAGTCTGTCTCTTGACTTTATTACAAATGGATCCACTATCTACAGTTTTTAGCTCCTGAACTGTCAGGGATTACAGTTTTGATTTGCAGACATTGAGGTAAAAGGTATATTAATCATCTTTACTTTCAAATTATGTGTTTTATCAGAACCATGGTTTGATTGTCTGATTTCAGTATTTTTTATCACATGCAGCTCATGAAAAGAAGGTTCCCAAGATTTCATTTCATGTACCTGGATTTCTTCAGCAGGCTGTGAGGGGCCCAAAATCCAAGGCTATTTTGCATAAACTGGAGTAGACTGAAGACACTTTTCCTTCCATTAAAATGGTAGAAGACATGTTTCTAAATCACAGAATCACAGAATTACAGAATGGTTAGAGTTGGAGGGGACCTCTGGAGATCATCTAGTCCAACCCACCTGCTAAAGCAGGTTCACCCAGAGCAGATCGCACAGGCATGTGTCCAGGTGGGTTTTGAATGTCTCCAGAGAAGGAGACTCCACAACCTCTCTGGGCAGCCTGTTACAGTGCTCTGGCACCCTCAAAATAAAGAAGTTTCTCCTCATGTTTAGAAAGAACCTCCTATGCTTTAGTCTGTGCCCGTTGCCCCTCATCTGATCATTGGGCAGCACTGAAAAGAGTCTGGTCCAATCTTCTTGACATCCACTCTTGAGATATTTATAAGCATTAATAAGATCCTCCCTCAGCCTTTTCTTCTTCAGGTTGTACAGACCCAGCTCTCTCAGTCTCTCCTGAAAAGAAAGATGCTCTAGTTTCCTAATCATCTTGGTAGCCTGCCGCTGGACTCCCTCCAGTAATTCCTTTTCCTTCTTAAACTGGGAAGTCCAGAACTGGACACAGTACTCCAAATGCAGCCTCACTAGGGCAGAGTAGGAGAGGATAACCTCCCTCAACTTGCTGGTCACACTTTTCCTAATGCATCCCAAGATGTTGTTGGCCTTCTTTTCAGATGGTCTTGAAAATTTCAGACATCCATCCTTTACTAAAAGTCTTGGGAATCCTATGGGTAGCAACAGGTACAGAGAGCATTAGGACAACATTGGTCTCACCTTGGAAGGAGAAGTGAAGAGGACAAGTCAGCTTGTACACTTTCTCAGGGAACCTTTGGACTAGCCCTCATGAAAGCATACCAACTTAACAATACTTAATCTTCAGATGGCACAAGAAAATTCTTCCAAACATTCAGTGAAGATTGACTCCTTTTTAGATATATTTTAACTCTACTTATGAAACAAGACCTCAAAAGGTAAAAAGTCTCTAGTTATTCTGGATCAGGACAGACTTTGAAATTCTGGGATGTCATCCAGTCACTGCAACATTAAAGATATTGCTTCGCATATCTGTAGAAAAGGATAATCACATAGATCTCTTTTGTAAAATGCTTTAAATACAACTTTATATAAGTATCGGGTATTAGGTTTTCAGTAATAGACAGCTTGTGTAACAGGTAACAACTGTGTTAAACAAAAGAAACAAAACAACTTATTCTTTTCATTAAACCACCTCACTGAAAAACTTGAGAAACCACATTTTATTACTATGACTATAAGAAATCCGTAATTTGACTGCAAAAATAATTGCTTTAGTGATATCAGCCATCTCAAAAAGCACAGGGATATTTAAATCATCTGATCATCTTGTCATACTTTTCAAACTGAAGCATTAGTAGCTTGATCAAGGGTTCAAATGCAGCTGAGACCTTCAGCCCTGATTTAATCTGACTCCCTGCTGACACTGAATGGAAACACATAAATCTTGTTAGGCTTACAATTATTTTCTTCAATCATGAATTTAATAAACCAGGTTGGTTTCTTTCAGTGTGCCAAAATCTGTAAAGTTCCAAAAGCTAAATAGTTTTCTTTTAGGTAAACAGAAAGTCAATATGAAGGAGTACATTAGATAGTACATTGTGTAACATCAAGATTGGAACTTGAAGGATCATTTGAAAAACCCTAAACCCATTATGAAGTTCACTTTTTTGAAGGGAAATGCTTCTGTGTTGACAATAAAGTCCTGTTAGAGTAACTGGAGAGACACTATTTTTTTTATTAACTGTGCAAAGCTAGTTTAAGATTAAATACAATTGTGTATACCAGTAAGATAACAGACACACAGATACTATGCATGGCCACCAGATACAGGGAGGTGTTTCTGCCTTTCTACTCTCCTCTCCCCACTTGGAATCCTGCATCCAGCTCTGGAGTCCTCAGTATGGGAAAGACATGGACCTGCTGGAGAGAGTCCAGACGAGGCCACAAATGGTCAAAGGGATGGAACACCTCTCCTGTGAGCAAAGGCTGAGATACTTGGGGTTGTTCAGCCTGGAGAACAGAAGGCTTAGGGAGAACTTATTGCGGCCTTTCAGTACTTAAAAGGGGCCTATAAGAAAGATGAGGATAGACTTCAAGTAGGGCCTGTTGTGATAGGACAAGGGACAATGACTTTAAACTGAAGAGGGGAGATTCAGACTAGATGTAAGAAAGAAATCTTTTATTATGAGAGTGGTTAAACACTGGCACACATTGCCCAGAGAGGCTGTAGATGCTACATCCCTGGAAACATTCAAGGTTCAGGCTGAACAGGACCCTGAGCACCCTGATCTAGTTGAAGATGTCCCCGTTCATTGCAGGGGGCTGGACTAGGTGACCTTTGCAGGTCCCTTCCAACTCAAACTATTCTATGATTCTGTGACTTGGAAACCATTAATGGCCTGTACTGCCATATGCCATTCTGTATTTGTTGGACATTCACATGCAAATCTCTAATAAAGTACCTGTGTATCCTTTTGCAAGAAGTGCTAAAAATTACATTGGACAAACATTGGAGATGGTGTAGAGCTTGCAAAGATAGACCAGAACCTCTCCCACATTAAAGCTATTTGAGCAATAAATAGGTTTGTATTCTCACAGAGGGAAACACAGCAAGTAGGAAATGAGGAGACAAGAGACAGGAATGTAAAGAGGTAGGTCCAGCCTAAGCTTCTGAATTTTTCCTATCAAATATCTTGGAAGACATTTTCATTAGCAAACATCAGTGAAAATAGTCCTGTTATTAATAAAGCACTGCATAAAAATCCCTATAGTCTTAAGTGAGAAGACAGATTTCTGAATGATAAAAGCTTGGATTCAATAAAGGGTGCATTAGACACATTTAAAACAACTACATATATTGCATCGGAACATGATTTATGAAATGTTGTGGACACTTAAGTCTATATAAAAGTATTACTCCATTGTTAAAATGATGATACATGCTTTTGATGATCAGTGAAGTTAGTATTATTTTTAATGGCATTTTCAGGGATGGGAAGGAGCAAACACAGCAGAAGTTATCTACAACTGTGAGTAGGATCTGATGAAAAATGCTAGCTGAACAAATCAAGGGAATTTTTTAAATGTAAAAATATTTTTACTATTTTAATTATGGAAAACCCAAAACATTTGCTTTCTACATCTTCAAAATTAAAAAAAAATAAATAAAAATCATTCATAGTAGATTAAAATAAGGAAGAAATGGTTAATAGTCTTAAATAAGCCACAACCAAATGTTATTTTATTTCAGAATAAGCTTTTTTTTTTTTCTGAGATGAAAATGAGGGAGCGTGGGGTTTCCTTTTGCATTTTGCAGAAATCCTCTCTTCTCATGCAAAATGTATTTTGATTTGAACTGGCCTATTTTTTTCAGTGTTTGAGGTTCAATGACTATATATATTCATTAGAGTAAATCATATCACAAGATTGGCATTACAGGACAATAATAACTGAGTAGAAAAATTCAATATCTTTGAGAGTCTAAAGATTGAAGGAAGCAGATATTCTTCTCTCTCTTTTCTACTGAGTGTTCTCCATGGACTACAGAGATTTACTTATTGTTTTATTAACTGTTTTATAACATAAACGAGAAATAAGTAGCTCAGTCACTTCTTCAAACTCTTATTTTTTTTTAAATCGATATGTATTAGTTTGCATGATATGCTAAGCCCACTGTAATCATCCAGAAATAGCAGAATGCTATTCCAAGATACTTGCGATCTAACAGCCAAGAAGACAGAGAGAAGGAAGGGGAAAAGAAATGCTGCTTGAAAATGAGATTGGGTGGACATAAGAAAAGTGAATATATGTGTAAGTTTCGGGATATAAAGTCTTTTTCACTTTGTATATTAATGTCTCAACATCTAGTGTCAGTGAACAGGTATCACTGAATGCATAGACATCATAAAATCATAGAATAGTTTGAGTTGGAAGAGAACTTCAAAGGTCATCTAGCCCAACCCGCCTGCAATGAGCAGGGACATCTACAACTAGGTCAGGTTGCTCAGAGCCTCGTCCAGCCTGGCCTTGAATATTTCCAGGGTTGGGACATCTACCCTATCACAACAGGCCCTACTTGAAGTCTGTACCCATCTTTCCTATAGGCCCCTTTTAAATACTGAAAGGCTGCAATAAGGTCTCCCTGGAGCCTTCTCCAGACTGAACAACCCCAACTCTCTCAGCCTTTTTTCACAGAAGAGGTGTTCCATCCCTCTGATCATTTTTGTGGCCTCCTCAGGACCACCTGGAAGATGGTACATGGGCAAAGCTGTTCTCCAGTTATAGTAGAAAAATAAGAAAAATCTCATTTGTTTTACTGCTGTGCGGATTGTGTGAGCTGTGCTGTCAGATAGCTACAGCCAGACTCAGGCCCACAGCTCCTCTGACAAAGTACACTTCGACAGACTGAGAAAAGAAAGAGTAGCCAGTGACTTAAACAGGAGATGTGATTGGGAATATGAGCAGATACAATGCCTCTGTGATTCACACTAATACCATATGCGCATACACACACAGAGCATGTAAATCTAAGGCCAGATCCAACTGCAGCAGCCGTGTGCACACCATCAGTCACCACAGCACTTTATTCCCAAAGCATTTCACAAACTGTGCCCATCAGATCTGTGTGGGTAGTCCATGTGGAGGAGGTTCTTTTTCTTCCTAGTTATCGGTATGGCAACAGTTAGTTACATCTTGGTTGCATTCAGAAAATGATAGAAATTCTTTGGCTGGATCACAAACAGAAAAAAAAATGTGACAAATGTTAAAAAGCGTTTTTATCAAATTGTTTTTAATTGGATAATAGCCTACTGCATTATGGCAGGGAACTATGTTTTTTTCCTTCCCAAATGGGTTTAACTGCTTGTTAAATAGTGTCACCCCTGTGATAGAAAAAGAAATGTCAACAACATACTTGTCTTTAGAACTGCTATTTCACAGATGAGGTTTACTACATATAGATAATTTATTTTGAAGATTTACAGAAAGAAAATTAGATAACTTCTCCCCTTTGAACTTTTAGCACCTCTTGGAAACTATGGGAGTAAGCATTCAAATAAAGTAAAACCTGAGCTTCAGTTTCCTCTCCTTAAGCAACGCTGATGAATTGTGGCAGATCCAAAGTTTCCAATGGTATAAGAGGCTGAGAAGTTTTTGTCTGTCAGCAGTAACATAAAAATCCCCACAGAATCATAGCAGATATATGGTTTAGTAGTAAGGTCTCAGAAAGAAGTTTGTTCTCTATCTCATTTCCTGCAGATCCCATGTTTCTTAAAGATCTCTGCTCAGGCAGTCGTTTGACCATCCCAGTCTGAGACAACGAATTGAAACACGTGACTGACATCAACTGTGATGAGACTGAAACAAAACATCCATGAATTCTGTAAAGGGTCGGGTCCAGGTATAAACGTTATCACTAAGAGTCAGCTACACTAATTATTGCCCAGTCATGCACTGCTAGCTACAATGCTGTACGCTGTGAAGCTTATGCAAGGCTTCTTTCCCTTGCTCATCGGACAACTGGGTTTACCTACTTACTTCCATCCTATAACACTTCGGGAAAACTGACTGTTTTCCAGTGATTATATCCTCAGTCTTGAGATATATCCATGACACTTTGGCATGTATGTGTGTATAAGACACTTAATGTTAGCCCCACAAACTGTTTCCAAAATACTTTCTTAAGAGCATGTTCTGTCTCCAAGGGACCGTCTTGCTCTCTGATTCATTTTGTTAAACACATGTTGGCTAATCAAACGGCTGACTTCATAATATGATTAAGGAAGCAGTTCCTTGTTATTTATGCCTAATATCAGTCTTTTTAGATGATATTGTAAAGTCTACCCTCAGAATGAATGAGGAAAAAAATGAGGAAAATAGCATATATCTTCTGCAACGAAAATTCTTGTTCTGAAACAAGCTGTTTATAGAATTATACTTCTTTTTTATTATATGCCCTCCGGAAATAAAGGCAGATTTATTTTCTTCTTCAGTAATATCCAGTACTCCACCTCACTGTGTATATTCTGGGTTTACTGATACTGTTCCCAGCATCACTTCTCTGCTGGAAGAGATGTGTGTTAGATATTATTTCCTGGACACAATGGTGCTGGTGCTGATCTGCTACTGCCACAGTCAAAATCATAAACAATAACATAATTAGTGGAATTCTTAAGTTTTTCTGGCAAATCTTCCCCAAAATATGTGAGATGGATATATTATTTTTGGAGATACATTTTCAGCATATCTAGATTCTCAAAACATCAGAGACTAAAATTCAAATGAAAAATAATTCTGTATTTCTGAGAGCCAGACAGTGAAGTATAGCTAGGAGCAATCAGGCAAAGTAAAAGCTATGTTTAGAACATACTTTATTTCTTGCAGAATACTTGATCATCTATAGTTATAATACTAATTTCACTGATCATCTGCAATGTTCTTCAGGTGTGGTTTACATAGTATTTGTTCAATAGAACATTGTTCATAGAAGGGCACATAGATGGTGGTTAGGAAGGTCTTGTGGTGAACAAAAGAAGATATTTACTGAGTGGAGTGGAAATCAAAGGGAGGTGATTCCTCAGATGTGATTTTACAGATTGTTACATCCTTGACTACACATGCTATTATAACACCCATGATTTCATGAGCTATGAAAAAGTAATTAGACAGAAGGGCTTTGATCATGCAGGATAATGTCCTTTTGGGAACGTAAAGTGTTGGTGAGGTCTTTACATCCTTCTCACATAGAAAAATTGTCCCCAGTTCTCATGAACTGTAGAGACATATCTGAGGAAGGTTTCTGAAGTAATTAAAAAAAAGGTGGTTTCTGAAGTACTTGTGGGTAACCCAGTCAAAGGAAAACCTAAAACAGCTTCACATGTGTAATGTTGCTTATAAATGTAAGCTCCGAGAAGCTCAACATCTGATAAAGATGTTTTCTCCTGAGTTATTCAAAAACAACTTGGGTCGTCAGACAGGTAACTGTAATTGATAACTGATTCACAAAGCATTTCTCCCTTATTTCTATTAAAAATCTTTACTGATTGGTCTCTCATAGACCTCATTGGGAAAAAAAAAAAAAAAATCCATGGGAAATTTGATACATCAAAGCAGAATGAAAAATTGGAGTATCAAAAAAGTAGGACAAAAAGCTAACAGAAGTGAACATTATGAACATTAAAATTGTAAAAGTGAAAAATTATCACTCCTGTGATTAGAACAAAAGTTCCTGCACAACTTGATCTGCTTTTGTTTTTTGTTTTTGTTTGGGGTTTTTTTGTTGTTGTTGGTTGGGTTTTTTGTTGCTGGTTGGTTGGTTTAATTCAAAACATTGTTTGGAATTGAAAAGTATCTTTGTTTCAAACTGTCACCTTGACATGTAGGGGGCTTTGTTTTGACTATCCCAATTGTAAAATTAAAAATGTGCATTGAAATTGACACTTTCTCACAGCAAGTTCTTATTTCAGTAAAACCACATTTTCCAACAAGAAAACTTTTCATGTAAAAATATTTCAACCTGCTTTACTTACTTGCCAGGAAACATGAAGCTTTCTATAACCAGCATCTTACTAAAATTTTTCCAACATGAGAGTTGTTCTAATTTTGCAGTTGAAACTTTTAAAATGTTCTGTGATTAAGAGAATTTGGCCATGAAACAGAACAGTACTTATTATAGCACCAACACATCTGTTAGCACACTTCATGGCTATTGCATGTTCAATTACAGTGGTAGATTCTAAGCATGGGTCAAATGCAAATAAACCCAGAAATTTAAATTTTTGCTTCTTTAAACATTCCAAATGTAGAAGTTTTCCATTTATTTCACCTCAGTCAACTGAGTTCAGTGTGGTGGGATAATTGATCCCCTCAAGTGTTCTGCAAATATTTCAGTCTAGATATAGCTTTACCTCTTTGTGAATATTGATATACTTCATAGCAAAATCTAGTTGACAGATTAGGTTCAATACAAAATTTTACCAAAAAATCAAGTAAAAAACTGTTAAAAAGTAGATCATAAATAATATCCTTTAGAAATGTTAGTTGGTACCACAACCTACAATGGTACATGAGTAAAATTGTTGTACAGTCATTTTTGCAATAATTTTCTGGGAATTTATTCTATCAAGCAGAAACTGATGCTTTGAGGTAGCTCAGTGTTTTGATATCCACACTGAGACATTTTACAGATGTTAGTTTTCCATAAAGTGATGGAGACCTATTCTCAAAAAAAAAAAAACAGGTCTATTTACGGAACTGAAATTAGTCACCTCAATATAAACAGCATCATTTTCCATTTTTTTTAATCTTTTTGTTTCTTCAGTACTTTAGCTCCATATAGTTGACTGGACAAGAATGGTATAAAGGACCTAATTTAAAAAAATAGACTAGTATTGGACACTTCAAATTCTGAATTAAACATTCCAATAATTACTTAGTACACTGAAATACGTTAACATCGTTTGTGTCAAGGTTTATAATTCCACCACTACATGTAAGCATATGAATAACTTCATTTACACATACAAACATTTGCAAAAAACAATTCTGTCAGTATGAATTCCAAATCCAGGACTTGTGACCCCAGTACAGGAAAAAATACATATTTCAAAACCAAACTCTGACGTTTCTGGATAGAAGCTCAAGTGTCTTCTACATAGAAAAAAATCTTTCTTTATGTTATATTTCATGTTAACATACACAGTTAAACAAAGACATTTGTTCTAGTCTTTTAAAATATTTCTTGCAGTCAGATCATAATTATATGGGTAAGTCAGTCATACATTCCTGGGAACAAAATGTGTGATGAAGTGAGGTCCTACCTTGGGAGACATCTTAAAAAAGAATCCCATGCAGGATAAGATATGAGGAATCTTTTTTGACTCCAATATACTGAGATTTCTCACGCTGAACCAATACTTCCCATATAGCTACCTAAATTCTCTCTCTCCTGTGAAGTCATCAGACTAACCTTTACAATATGAATAGAGGAAAGGATGGTCTTTTTTTGCCATCAATAATGAGCACAGACCTTTAATTTCCATTATGTGGAGAAAACCATAGAAATGGAGGCATAAAGCAACATTAGTCGAGATGATATCAAGGTCAGATAGTACAAAAAGCATTCAATTTCTGATTTCATTGGACAGGAAAAGGCTGGAAAAGCAATAGCAATGGAGGAAGGCATACTGGGGGGATGCTGAGTTCTTTCTCCACTAGCCTAGAAATACTTAGAGAACTAGAAGAATCCAGACTGGACATTCAAAGGCACTACAGTTGGGGCAAGTTATAGATACGGGTAAAGGAGTAAATTGTCCACAGTAGTAGAATCAAGGACAGCAAATGACTATTCAAGTCCTAGAAAGCCAGGTCTGCAGCTGCAGATGAGAAGGCAGAGTCAGAGTAGGCTGGTCAGCCATAGCTACAACCAAGAAATAGTAGGAGAACCAGTGATTGGAAGCATGAGGGTTAGTGGCATCTTTTCCAGGCAGAACCAGAAGCTGGGAGAACTGACACTTTATAACACTCCATGCATTATAAAAAGGTACACTGACTTCTCCAAAGCCCTCCTTCCTTATCTTACTTTCAAACTGAAGAACTGTCCAAGTTTGGATATTCCCCAGGAACACAACTCAAATTTTTGCACATTGCTGGAGAACTTTGAGCTATCTCTGGGTGTAGTTTACACAGGAATGGACTCTTAAATCTACTTTTGATGTTCCTCAGTCTGGGACCACCTTGGGATTAACATCTCCGGAATAATTCAGGTTGCCCAGGGTTCCATGAACTTTCAGCTACAGCAGATCGAGCAGAACCACTCTGCTAGTCCAGAGTGAAATGAGTTCATAAGACTCAGCTTCCCTCATGAACAAATCTCCAATTAAAATAGTTCTCTTAGGCAAAATTATTTGAATGTCTGTATTCCTGATTTAACATTGCCTGGCTGTAAAGGGAAGAGACTGGGAGTCTCTAATAACAGGGATTTTATTGTACTAAGAGTAGATTCCTTGTTGCCTTACACTGCTTGAGAACTTTAGTGTGATTGGACATGAGGTCAGGGACCTGACCTTCGAGCAAGATGGAATATCATATAATTACTGCTCTGTAAATCCACTGCTTCTCTCCTCCCAGCTGTTTCACAAGCTTGACCAACAAAGGAACTACTTTGAGATTTAACATATTTTTTAAATATTGTACTGTACCTTACACAGAAGTTAATTGATTCACTTTGACTAACTCATGTTTATACGGTCAATTTGGAGGTCCCAAGCTATTGCCTATCTGCTAACCAGTCTGGTTTTTAGGGATCACATATTTATAGTTGGAGTATAAACCACTTTGCAATTACTAAATAAATATTATTTTTTAATAAAAATAAGTACATAAATAATGGTACAAAATAAATCTTTAAATTGCTCCAATTTTGTTAGCTCTGAGCAGCTAACTGAATATACCAAGACAGAGTTTACCCGCAATAGACAAGAATTAAAAAAAAGCCTATTCCAAAAAACAAACATTTTAATAACTCCAGGACATTCAGAAATTAACACCTCAGAAATCCAAAATTAAATTAAATCTGTATCCCTTCCTAAAAAAGTTTGTTTGAAATATCTTTTTAAATTTTTTAATCTTATTTAATACCCGAAGATAATAAGCATCATACAGAGTGAAAATTCAGTGCATTGTCACCTCAATGAATTAAGATAAGGAATATTTTATTTAACAATAGGAAAGCACCAAATAAGTTACTTGTAGTTCAAGTCTCATCATTGGTTCATCCTGATTCTGAATTAAGCACACAACCAGCTTCTTGCTAAATTACTAAATAACGTTAGGAAGCCATTACATTAGTTTATGAGTCCAGCTTGAAGCACAGGAAGCAAACAGGTAATGGAAAATTTTGGACCCAATCAAACTTAATGAATGTTATATACAAGGTTTTTTTGCAAGCCCTGGATGAAACCAATAGGGTTAAGAAGGGCAGGAGGTGCTGGGAGGAAGCAGGCAGTGCTTGAAGGAACCTGTTGCTCCCATTCACATCCATCATTTGCCTCCTGCTGTTATTGGCTACTCATAGTGGGCAAATGAATGCCTTTCACAGGCAATAAAAGAAAAACAAGAACCTTAAGTGATTTCAGGGTTAAACACTACTTCGCTAAGTCACAGCAATGTCCTTCTTATTTCATCTGAACCAAGTCACTTTGCTCTTTTCCACATTCTCCAAAGACGAAGCACAGGGCATAATGCCTAGAGCACCTGGATCTGTGCATTAGTGACAATACTGCCAACCTCAAACATGTAAAATTTATTAATCGCTTCTCTCTCCAAAAATCACGACGGCTTATTTTTTAGTTATATATTTGCATGCTTTTATCTCTCACTTTCTGAGCCTTCAGGGTGAAACTGTGCCTTTGTTTTTTAGTTTCTTTTGAAAAGAAGGTTAGGCAGTTTGGTTTTTTTTTTTCTGTTTTAAGAAAAGTTGAAAATCCCAGTCACTGTTTTTCAAAATTTACACTTCTAATTAGAAAAATCCAATGTCACTGAGACCTATGATGAAATATTTACGCTTGCCATTGCTTTTATAGTAAAAGTAATCAGTGTTTGATATCTCTTTTCACTTATTCTTTAGTTTCATCACCCCTGCAAGCTCAGATATACTTAGGAATAGGATTAACATCCCTCTCTGCCTACACATTTCTCTTTAGTATAACTAGAAGGTACACAGACTACAAATAGCACATCAGTCACTTAAGTGTAATGAGTGATATTTCTCATCTCCATGAGGCTACAGGACTTTTCCCAAATTGTTCCTGTTTGAACTACAGCATGTGTTTAAAAATAAAAAATCTCCCTCAAAAAAATATGATATATTTAAGTATTTCTGATGAAGAATCCACCTTGGTAAATGATTTTGATATTCAATTATCTTTTCTGAAAAAAAAAGAAATGAAATTGTTCCTTAATTCAAGATTGAACATGTTTGTCTTCAAATGCGGACAGCGTATCCACTGAATACTGCTTTGTTATCACATTACTTTTTCTCCCAGTAACTCTTCCTTTTGCCCATTCTCAGTTTTCAGCACTTCTCTGGAGCTCTGGACACATCAAATGGACATGTTATTCCAGTAGAGGTTGCCTTCACAAGCACAGAGGTGACAGAGCCTCATAGATTTTGTTTCTACAGTGAAGAGTTACACCAGTCCTTTTTGCTATACCGTCACATTGGGAGTTCATCTTTAATGTGTATAATTCCACATAAATAAAGCCCACCAGTTACGAAAATAATCTCCAAAATAATTCTTATAATTTGTACAACTTGTAGTGGTCTTTGGACACAATATGGTTCTGTTACAGGTTATCTTTCATTTGAATTCCAAGGGAAGTTTTTCAGTAACAAGATCAAGACAAGAGTAGCTTTCCTGTTGTGAAAAAGTGCCTAAAAACAAAAAAGCCTCTAAATTGCAAGTTTTATTTTACCCAAGTAGTTGTTTGCATGAGTGGTTAATCTAATCAATCAGTTTGCACATGAAATTGTAACTTTGAACTTATTTTGCACTGAAAGCATATTTAAAGGGACCTGACAAAATTCTTTAGCATAGTTCTCCATAATTATTTTATTCATTTCTAAGACAGAAGCCATGAAGTGTTGTAACAAATGTAATTGTATTACAGTTATTTTCAGTTTGGGTTGCAGCCATTCTTCAAATTGGGAAAGAAAAGAAAGATCTTATCAGGTATTTTGGATGTTGGATGATGACACGTATTAGCAGAGCACATCTAGTGCTTTGTAAAAATGTATGTTTAAGCCAGCATTAACCTACTACCTATCTTAGACACCACTAGTCACCTCAGCAGGGTAACATAGGGTTCAACATGGGCCTCTTGATAAGGTAATTAGATTATTCTGAGCTCTGTACTTCTGTGATAGGTTTCAAAAGAATAGGAGCAAATACCTGATGAGGTAAATAGAAAAAACAAAATTCGTTCTGTGGCAATATATAAGACAACAGAATAGAAGGTGTTATAGATCAGCTGTAATGGGAAGAAACAACTACAAACTAGAGTTTACATAATCTCAGTAGGCCAGCCATTTGAGAGGAGGAGGATATACAAACTCAAGGAAGAATACAAATGGTCAATGTGCTGTCAATTCTATCTGCTATTTCTCTGATAAAAGTAAAATGGACAGGGATAATTGTCAGGTAATCAGCCCCTGATATGAAGAGAGCTGTAAGAGGGAATTAGCAAGTCCATACTACAATGGGTAAATCACAAGACTAAGTAGGACTCCCACTAGTTAATTCTAAGATACTCTGGTATCTTAGTAACACTCTGGGTGTTCCTGGGGCTCCAGTGAAGAGAAATGTGGTTCATATCATAGGAGAGGTCTCAGTTAATAAACAATGAGGTTTGAAACTGAATAGAGGTTACTATGTATGAACCCAAAGTCCCCTATGTAGAGACTCATCTAAGGAATGTCAGCTAATAATTTAAAGCCGTCTTAGTTGAAGTATAGATAGTGTGTGTCTCTAATAACCAGACATCTAGTTAATGATGAAAACTCTTCACAGGCAGAACAAGCTTTTCTATGTATTTTTACCTACATAGAATGAGACACCAATTCTGTTTGGAGTGCACATACTATTGTAATGCTAACCATAAATAAATATGATTCTCACTCAGAACTAGAATAAAATGCAGGCAACGTTTTGCTTATAGGGTTATGACAAATGAATGTTTAGCACAACAAGTTAGCCCTTCTCTAAAATACAATATGGTTTGTTCAGCAGGGCAATTTCTATTGCAGACTCATTCTGTGTGTTTTGTTTCCTGTCATGGAGTTTTTTGGTTTTGTCTTTTTTTTTTTTTTTATTTAAACAGCAGGTTTAGTTAAAGATCATTGTTTTCAGTGGAGTGTTACTCTTGTTTAGTGGTGCAAGCAGCACATAAATAGAGATATTTGATGAGAAAAAAATTTCCTCAAAGAAAAAATCTGTAAGTACAAGCTGACAGACCTAGATTTTTTTCTGAGAAAATGGGTGCATCCAGAATGCTTGTATACCTTTTGTATTCCATCTCCAGAGTGACCTGTGATTGAAGTAATCACACCAAATGGTCAGAATGGTTCTCAGGTACTAGAGAAATGCTAGACAAGGCAAAGCCTTTCTACAGGATACCAGCCTTTGGCTCTCCAGTTTTTACATGGTTCCCAAATAATAACAAATAGCAGAAAATTCAACGCATTACATATAATATGTAAAGTTCTTTGTGCATGCTCACATAATAAGTCTGGTCCAATATAAAGTCTTCTATGTAGAGGTAGTAAGTCTGCCATATCACATTTGCTGTACTCTCAAGAAATTCCCAAAAAATTGAGGTCTGGTTTGTAAGGAAGAGGTTTCCCAAAATTAAATTTGATTGAAATGCACTATTTTTGCATTTCGTATCTTGACAGCTTCACAATCACAGCCATACCACAAATAATAACAGTCTCCTGTTTTACTTAAATAGGGCTGAAATTTAATGTTCAAGATAGTAAATGTGATCATCTACATAAAATCATAGAATCACAAAATCACAGAATAATTCCAGTTGGAAGTGAGCTCAGGAAACCTACAGTCCAAAATTTCACTTAGAGCAGATTCAGTTTTGAGATCAGACTAAGTTACTCAGATCATTATCCAGTCAGATCTTGGAAAACTCTACAAATTGAGACTGCAGAGCCTCTGTAGGCAACCACTGTTTGACTGTCCTCACAGTGAAAAATTCAGTATAGAGCATCCACTACTTGACTGTTCTCATGGGAAAAAAAAAAAAAAAAATCATCGGGTAGGAACCCTTCTTGTTTTTATTTATCCCCACTGTTTCTTGTCTGTCCACCATCCACCTCCATGAAGTGTTTGGCTCTGTCTTCGTGATACCTTGTAGGTACTGGGCATTGTGGGAACAGAACGCAGCTATTAGGTCTCCCTGAAACCTTCTTTTGTCCAGGCTGAACCAACGTTGGTTCTTCAGTCTCTTCTCACACACCAGGTGCTCCAGCTCCAACCAACCTGGCAGCCCTCTGCTGAGTTTGCTCAATTCATTGATGTCTTTTCTCCATTGGGAGGCCTAACACTCAGTGCAATATCTAGATGTGGTCTCAGAAGTAAAAAGGAATTAACAGTTCCATCAATCTACTGCCTGTGCTCCTGTTACCACAACCCAGGATGCTGTTGGCCTTCCTTGCAGTCAGGGCACACTCCTGGCTCATGCTCAATCCTTAATGGTTTGATGTTGCTACATATGTTTTCATCTGCCAGCCTGATGCATCTTCTCATATATACCAGAATGTATATGTCAATATGAAAACAAGTATGGATGTATAGGCTTAAAGGCACAGGTTTCCATCCTTCTGGTATGTCCCATATTGTGTCTCTCATCAGCATCAGTAATGCAAATGGATTTCCACGGGATTACATAAAGATAAGAGGAAACAGTTTCTTCTTGTATATCTTAACTAGTTAATATAAGGCAGGGTGGAGCTGGTAAATATAATCAAAGGTTCCTAGGCACGGAATTGAAGAAAGGTTTTGTTAACTTTCCCTGTTGACCATTTAACATCCAATCACTCACTGTCAAATTAGTCCAGTGGTAATGTATGACAGTATTTGTTTGTTCCTCTGGATTTATTCTTCAGGCATGAGTGGTTAGATTCCCTTTTAGCATAGTTCCAATGAACTTGGCTACTAAATAAGCTTGAGGAATTCATGTTCACGTGTTCAAGGGCTGTAGACACTTTTGAATAGTTCCGGATGATAATAACTGGGGAAAAAAAGACAAAAAAAAAAAAAAAAAAAAAAAAAAAAAAAAAAAAGACAGTAATGGGAATTACAACCTTTATAAAACTCAATTGTTCATGCCTGTCCAGTCCATGCTGTTGATGCTAACAGGGCAAAAAAAAAAAAAAAGGGGGGTGGGGGGGGATGTGAAGATGAGAATAAGAGGAAGAGAATGTTGGGTAAGTATGAGACAAATATTGAACTATTTTGTTTATACATACGCCATATGGTGTGGACATAAACAGCGTGAGCTTACTTTACCAGAATTATGCAGTCTGTAACCTCCCTTTCAGATAACTTTTGCCTGCCAAATGTTTTTCTTGTCTCAACAACCACTTCAGATTGTACAGATACAAAGCCTGCGTGTATATATATATATGTCAGAGCTAGATTCAGTAGACAAACTTTCCTAAACTATGTCCATTTTCTGCTAAGGCTATCAAGAATAGCTGAATTTACTTTAAATAAATAAATAAATAAAACTCTTTCATCTCTTTAACAACTAAAATGTATACTTACTGAACTTTAATGTATAACACCTATTAAAGGCATATCTTTTTTAGACAAAAGAATTGCAATTACAGTATAATCATTGCCAGACCTGATGTTTGCCATGCACTACAACTGCAGGGACACATTAAGATTTGTATCTGGTATTACTATACCTATAGGTTTGAAAATCCACGGTCAGCAATTCGGCAGCCTATCTTTGATCTCTACATTTTTGTCACTAATTTGTTTAATGGCTTCTGAAGACCCAAGGACTGCAGGAGAATACTTTCAAGAGCAAATTACATACTATCTCGGTCATGGTGCTGATAAGTGTATAGATGATGATGAAATATCAAGTGTTCCTAGTGTAGCAAGCACCTGGTTTTAATTCCATCATCTAATATATCATTTTGTCATTAGCTCATCTTTTACAACTCATTTTATCAGTATGTATACTTTGCAAAATTAATGTAATTATCTTAAAATGTTGTGGGTATTTTTTTTCCCATTGGGCTGCTCGCATTTTTTTCGCAAGAGTTTTGGCAGCAGTAGAGACTTCTGCAAGAAGATTTTCTTTTTCACATAACACCTCCTGTATAAATCAGCTTATTTCCATTTCAGTCAATGAGTGTTATGCCAGTTTGCACAGTATAATGCCCTGCTGCAAAAATGCCCTTTTTGGACTCTATAAGAGAAGTGTTGTGGCTCCTTTTACTGTGCTTGTCCCTAGTCTGGAAACTGTATGGTTGAAGACATCATGACAACTGGGTAACAAGTCAACATTCTCCTTGTTAGCAAACAAATTTTAGAGGTCTAGTGAGACTTTGTGTAGCCCAAAGCCCCATAAATCAAAGCCAGTGTAGAAGTAAAGTTCTGCTAGACAGACACAATCTGTCACACATCCAGAACACTTCTGTTCAGCCTTCTGAGCACGACCAAGAAAGTTATCAGTGATTGGAATGAGGGTAAGGACAATCTGTGAATACTATTACAGGTCTGTGACATTTTGTCCTGTTGCCTCACTTCCATTTCAGCTCCTGCCCCATTTGTTTCTAAATCAACAGCACATTGTTTGAAGGATTACTATATCATCTGTTTCCAGGAAACTTTCTGAATTTTACATTACTTTTTACTCCTGCAATATACCCAATAGGGAGCTGAAGTTGAGTAGCCCCTTCCTTCTCACAGGATATTGTCTTAACCATCAAACTGCCTGAAAGGGACTGTTGCCAGAAAACTTAGGTTCCTCAATAATCTGAGGACCCTGTTCAGGTCATTCGGGTCTAGTTCTGTATTTTTTATTTAATTCTGTTTCAAAGATTGCATGCTTTAGTATGGAGACCTAAGCCTACACTGCATTTCGAGTCAAGCTTCTATTTCTGATATTGATCTTTGTGCCCATTTTTTGAAGGTACTTGCTTTATTTTCAGGTTGTGAAATGCTTATAAGTGGAAGCAGCTTTATCATGCATACTGCATGCTAAGCACATCCAAAACAGGTTACCCTAATGTGCAGGTATGCTCTAAAGCCTTGGTAACTCTTCCCTGTAAACAGGCTCCAAGATATTTACAATATTCAGAGACAGTTCTGCACAGTTTCTGTTCTGTGATTGCTATTGTAAGACAGCTTTCCTTCCCTCAAAAATGGAGATCTGAATCTCATTAATCCCCCAATGAAATTACGGTAAGGTGTAAACATTATTCTTATTTTCAGCATATAGGACTTCACTTATTATTTCAGTCGTTCCTTTTCCTTTTTGACCAAACTCTCAAGTTGTTAATCAAAACAGTAATTGTTATTACATTTAAGTTTCTGTTGATCTACACAACAGCTTCTGGGACTGTACCTAGAAACAACTTCACAAAACATTCAGAGCTGACAATAACATAAATCCATTTGCCTTAACATATATTATATGCTTACAGCCTGTAACTATGCAACAAAATGTGTTGTCAGTTTCTAACCACAAGTCCTCATTTATGTTTTAAGCTTCTTTAGAAGACAGGAAAGGTGTGGTCAAACCGATCAAAGAGCATTTTGCAGAAAAGAGTTCACACATCTGCAAAACAAATTCTCAGTCAATGCATGTTTTCTCTATTCTCTCTAACACCAGAGCTCAGGACTAAAGAAACTGTTAGAGCTCTTTCATTCTTAGTAAATTTATTTTTTTTTGCTTGTAAGCATGTACTGTGGTCTTATTTTCATCATGTTCCTCATACATATATAGTCTCTTCCCAGTTCTGTCCTAGAGAAGCCATAACCCACGGACTTCATGTCTGATTGTAGAGGTCACAGATGTCATTACAATCAAGAAATTATACTAGTTAAAATACGACTTATTGTATACCCTTGTAGACAAAATCATATTGAACATTAAGGATCTACTCTAACCTACAATTTTGTATTAGATCAAGTCTCATTTCTTTCTTCATAGCTTTTATTATGACATGTAAATCACGCCAGAAAAGAGGAGTGCTCCCCCGAAGTATGGATCACTTAGGCAGTTTATGCCAGTCAAATGTAAGTGCTATAAATATATTTTTCATAATCTCTTGTCTCCAGCACTTCTTTCTGACCATTCTTTTCTCTCAAGTCTAAACAAAATTATATGATCTCTTCAGCAATGCATACAGCAATCCAAATTTCCATTGCTGTCACAATACATGGTTTAGGATGCATTTCTGAGAACAGGGAAATATGCAAACAATTAATAAGATAATACAGAAAAACATGTTCTGGCTACAACTTTTGAGTGATCATCTGATGCACTTGTTTTTACCAAATCTATCTTCATTTTATTTGGCAAAGTGAAGCAGCGTAAACCCAGCTTAATCAACCAGTTCTGGATTATTGAAGCATAGTGGTCAAACGGTCTTTCTACACTGATTTCCATGCCTTGCTGCTGTCAGGGTGGTACAATTCACATGCACATGTAGAAAAATGGTTTAATTCCGTACTAAAACTAACCAAAAATAGTCAGGGTTTTTTTTCCATTCACCTGAAGAGAAACTAGAACTACATCAATACCAGAACTCTCTTCTCAGGATTATTCCCGCCCTGTCAATGCACAGATATTGGAGCTGCTGACTGACATTTCAGGAAAGCATGAGAAGAAGAAAATCTGAGCTTCTGAGTCTGCATGTTATGTGCAGTCGGAAAAAATTAGCTCACCACAAAACAATCAACTTAAGAAACAGTTGCAAGATATCTCCCAAAAGTGTTAGAGAAAATTAAAAAAAAAAACAAACCTAATCAGTGAACCAGGGGCAAAGGCTAACGCACAAACAAACCAGGCACAAATAGATAATAAACAAGCTAGATCTGTCAGCTCAGTGCATGATACTGCAGACCTCATCCTGTCTTTCTCTCTCCCCTCTCAGACACACACCAATGAGTGGAAGGGATAGTGGTGTTCTTCAAGGCATTAGCTGTATCAGTTATTTTGTCCAGTGGAAAGGCTGACTCCATGATCAATTCCCCCTTTGTTTGGATGCCCAGTTTTCTGTGCCTCTTGTAAAGGTTAATTATTTTATTGCCTATTTTTCCTGGCACAGAAGTTCTAGGGTTGACCCAGCTCATGCTTGTTCTTTCATTTGGTTTTCTCAGATCTGCTGACACTATCAGCATTCAAACATCAAGTTCCTCTTAGCAGTCACTAACAGATTTGGTGCTTGTGATAGAATCTAAGGCACAATCTGGAGCTTGGGGCAGGAGGAACAAAGCAAAGCATCCCAGTGTGCCTCCCTTCACGGCAGACGGCACAGCTCAACCCTGTGCAGTGGCAGATACACTCATGTACCTCCACTTTACAACTCCTCATTGCACCTTTGATTGTTATGTGTGGGCATAAAGATACAATGGAAAAACTTACTCATGGAAAATTATGAAATAATTGCTTCCCTCCATAGCCAGTCATTACTACGATAAACAAAATGAGCTAGTGATAGTAACTCACCTTTACTCTTTGTTTGAGATATTAAATATTCCATATGCCTTCTTTCCTTTCGAAACAGTATTTATGACTTGTTTGTGATTCACTGCAAACCTATGCCAGTTTACATCAGAATAGCTCTACTGACTTCAGGAATTTTTTTTCCAGTTTGCATCTATGCTCAGATTTATTTTATTTAAATTATGTTGATGCCTACCTACTCTTTGCAGCTAGATACAAGCAGATTATTGCATGGACTCTGCTTGCAAAACAAATATATTCACAGTGATAATCTAGGTCATCAGTTTTAATCCAGCTAATTTCTGCATGAAGCCCATAACTTCTGATTGAACTACAGAATGTCTATGAAAGAGAAAATCAGTCTGTAAGGACTGAACAGGTAATCCACTGTCTCCTTTGATAAATTATCCTAATAGTCCATCACAGAATCACAGAATGTTAGGTATTGGAAGGGATGTCAAAAAATCATCTAGTCCAATCCCACTGCCGGAGCAGGAACAACTAGATAAGGTTACACAGGAATGCATCCAGGCGGGTTTTGAATGTCTCCAGAGTAGGAGACTCCACAATCCCCCTGAGCAACCTGTTCCAGTGTTCTGATACCCTTACTGAGAAGACGTTTCTTCTCAAATTTAAGTGGAACCTCTTGTGTTCCAGTTTGAACCCATTACCCCTTGTCCTACCCTTGGTTGTCACCGAGAAGAGCCTGGATCCATCCTCGTGACACTCACCCTATATATATTGGTAAACATTAATAAAGTCACCCCTCAGTCTCCTCTTCTCCAAGCTAAAGAGACCCAGCTCCCTCAGTCTTTCCTCATAAGGGAGATGTTCCACTCACTCAATCATCTTCGTTGCCCTGCACTGGACTCTCTCCAGCAGTTCCCTGTCCTTCTTGAACTGACAGGCCCAGGCTTGCTTGATGTGTATCTGCAGCTCAGAGCTCTCTATCTTGGACAGACTTATTTTTACCCTCTTGAGTTAGTTTATTTTACATTTGTTTTGAGGGTCAGCAAAACCAGCATGAGGAAGAAGACCAGTGAATCCAGTCCAGTAGAATGCAGAAGGCAGAAGATAGTCTCAGCAACCTGAATACTGTCTGAACGGAGGATGTCAGGAAGGCCATGGTTGTATAATCTGGATGTTTCTTGGTAACTCAAGACTGATTCAACCAGCTTCCGTTTAGCAAGCAGATGGTATCTGTCAGGATCTTTCATAGATAAGAGGTGGTTATATATGATATGACAGTAATGTAACATAGGTGGCTATGGGAAGACATAAAAGGGAGTTACCCTATGCCTATGCCTTCTAACACACTTTTTGGTGCCATCTTACATTACCCTTGTAGTAGGTATTTGTGGTATAGCTCTATGCTCTCACCTGCTCTGTGTGGCAGTCAGGACCACTTAAATCTAGGCTGATGTATCAACATGGAAACTTTGTGCATCACCTGGATGTGTTCCTGTGCAATTTGCTCCAGGTGAACCTGCTTTAGCAGGTGAGTTGGACTAGATGATCTCCAGACGTCCCTTTCAACACCAACCATTCTGTAATCCTGTGATTTATCACCATGCCACATCAACCACCTCCTGAATTGCTGACTCTGCAGATATCCTGAACTTTCCATTCCCATGAACTCGCAGGGTACTGATATCACAGGCAAGTGAAAAAAATGCTGACTCAATTCTCCCTCTTGTGATTTTATTAGAAGAGACATGGGGAAGTAAGATAGAGGCAGCTCTTCCCCTTTCGACCACACCCCGAGTGAAATCTGCTTCCAGTCATGTTACAAGTGACTTTTCAGTTCTGCATTTGTGCAATTCCTGCACATCCATCCACAAGGCAGCAACACACAACAGCAGCCAATTTACCCACTTGTAATGACCTTAGGAAAGTATCTGACCCTCATTTGGGAACCTAAATACATAAGCAGGGCCTTGCTTTTCTTCACAATATCTCATAATTTTACTTCTAAACAGTTTTAACTTGTTTCTTTTCAGCCTTCCTTCTACCTCTTCCTAAACTGTGAGACAAATACAAAAGATAATATTTTATTGAAAACAGGAAAATTAAACTAAATGACTATACACACCATCATTTTTTTCATTCATATCGGTAGAATATGTTTCACTAGAAAGCAAATACAATATAAACAACTGGAACAAGATGGCAGATTAAATCAGTTTTGAATGTTGACATCCTTAATGTTTACCGTTCACACTCTAGTGCATTGACCAAACCTAACATGATGTTTATGCAGATTATTTGTTAGACTATGACTGATTTAACTAAAAGCATTTTCTAAGATGATTGGAGCCAGAAGTCTGACATCACAAAAACAACAGCTTATAATAATCATTCACAATACCGAGTATATCCAGATTGTTCAGTACACACTGATAAACTCTTATCGCACATCAATAGGTAATGTTGTTATGGACTCGTGACTTCAGCACTATCTACAAGAACCCCAGCTTGTTTAAAACCTAGAGGAAGCAGCATGCAGTGTAAACAAAGATGATGTTTGAGTATCAATATTTAATGAAAATGTAAAACCTGCCAAGTCTCAGATCAATGTATTTTTTTTCCAGATACAAAGGAGTTGCTTTTCAGGTGCTGAGTACCAAGTCTCAGATCCCAATCTTGTTCATTTCGGCTTCACGAACAGATGGAAGAAAGTGTTTTTAAGTCCTCTTCCACTACCAGAATAAAGAAAAGAGGGAGAAGAATTGGTACTGCCCAGCAATTTTAAACACAAATATGTTGAAATTGATGTTTGATATGTGACTCATTTCGAAAAGAAAATAACAGAAGAGAAAGCCACTAAAACAGTAGATAACTGAAGAAATGGAGATTCTGAGGTGGGGGGGAAACAACCTAATAGAACTGGAAAACTTCAGGTGACCCTTTCTGTCCCTACACATAGCTTTGGATTCTCTCTTCATTTCCTTTATTCTCCTACCTCTTTCAACTTCTACACTCTTTAATGTTGCATCCTATGTTTGGAAGTCTCCCACTCATTTTCAGCCAAGCATCTTTCTTTGCTTTCAAGCCCCATTTAAAACCCACTACGTGACTGCACCTTTACTAACCTACGCAGTCTTTGTTCATGCCTTTCTCTTCCTGAACTTTCTTCATGTTCTGTGCTGTTCAGAGCTGACCTTTGGAAAATCTTCATGCTTGTAACAGTGTTTAATTTTTGTTTGGGGTTTTTGGCAAAGCATGGAGCTAAAAAACAAAACAGGTTTTCAACCTTCTAGGGTACCTGGGGGTTTCTTGTGGAAGCATTCTGCTACTCACAGCATCTTCCTGAAATATGCTGCTGTGTCAATAAGTGAGGAAGGGAAGTCAACTGGTGCACATTTTTGACAAATACAATATCCATTCATCCAGACTAGCTAGTGACCTATATTCCCGCTTCTTCTCCATTGTTTTCCAACAAGTTTATATCAGGATGGGAAAACTGACATCAGCTACCCTGTGGTCTTATCAAAGCCTTCACACAGCCTATGAAAAATAGGTTCTCTGCTTCTTCCACACCCTTGTCAGTCCTCTACACCATGTAAGGGAGAATAAGATTTGCCCCTTTCTCCTCTTCCTTCCTTCTATTTTTATAGCACAGTTGAGATGATACCTACAATGTGTTGCAAGAAATTAAATACTGCATTAGTATCCCACAAAGCATACTTAGAACTTGTCTGTTTTCAATCATTCCACTAAATTTAGTCAGAATACAAAAATACATAGAATAAGGGAAACAATGACACCATATATGGTGGTGGGAACTTACCAACAAATAGAACTTGAAGAAAAAAACACAAGAAAAAGACAAATCTGCAGCACTTGAACTTGGCAGAGTAGTAATACAAAAGGTCAGTGACAAATAATTTCTGTGTAGACTAAATCTCCATTTTTAGGAATGTTATCCTAAAACTTGAAAGGAAAATGCCAGTTGAAATGAACTAAGAGTTTCCCCAAGAATCTCACTTAACAAGCAAGAATGAAGTCCAGACAAGACTTTAAAGGTTACACTCTTGTAATTCTATGACAAAATATAGTTTGAAATACATACAAATAACCTAAAGGAAACTAAAGTTTAAAATAACATTGATAAATACATGAATATTTTGAAAATATGAAATATGCAGTGAAGGCAAGACAAAACCAAAGCAAATATAGCAGACAGCCAAGGTGTAACCAAAATAGCCAAGGGTCAAGAGCCTCCTTTAAGCTTTCCATTAAGGCACACTAAAAGGTGGTGTGAAGTTTTTCAGCTGGAAAACCTTTTTTTACTCTGGCTCTCAAAAATACATCTTCTACTTTGCAGTGTAATGTATATTGAAAAGCATATGTGATTTACAGTGAAAAGCACCCTATTTTAACATTCATAAGGTCAGAATGCGATTCATGTCACAGAAACTGAGAATTTGACCCAATGAACACAAACAAAAAGTTTTAGGAGACTATCTACAGTTTCATATTGTGAAAATGTGTTCCGATCCTACTGAAGTACTAAGGACTACATTGATGTAGTCTGGTTTATGATCTAGATTAAAGTTAGGAAGAAAAGTTCGTTTACTGGTTTTAACTGGGAAAAAAAAAAAAAAAAGTAATATATGTTCAATTTTTGCTCTGATATAACAGAAGATTTGTCTTACATCATTGATGGCAATTCTTCCCAAAGAGTAGTCTCCTGTCTGGACCAAGATTACGAGCAAGTTTTCCCCAAGGTCCACCACAACACCTCTTGCATTCTTGCAGAGCATCCTGTACTTCTTATCATCATCCCAGCTCTTGGGGAGCAGCAAAAATGTGTTACTACAGCTCCAGGTTGCAAAGGCGGAGCACAGCCAGCCCAATGGAAGCAGAGTGGACGCTCTGCACTTGAGTAAAAAATGAACACGAAGTAATGGCAACACCTAAAATCTTGACTGATTCATCTCCCCTACTATAACCTGGGAGCCATAGCATAAACAGAGCACAGACAACCTCTAACATTTTAAGCAGTGTTGATTAGGCCTACTCTAAATAGACAACAATGTTGAAAACGCTGGCAGCCTTGTTTACTTGAAGGTTCTAAATGCTGCCAGCACCTGAGGACCAAACCATCTCTTAACAGTACTGGGATGGGTTTGCAGAATTTTCCTGTGTCAACGAGAGTCAGATCTCTAGAGATGTCTGACCCATCTCCCTCAAGCAACATCTGCTGCCAAGTTGGAGAAGAGATAACAGGACCTGCAGCCCTTTCCTTTAGATTAGACTGTGTCTTCTCTCAGCTTTGTTTGGGTTTTGAATGAAACACTTATGACCTATTTATATGAACAGTAAGAAAACAACCATCTTATCCCAATTAGTAGCTATCTAATAGAATATTAAAAAAAAAAAAAAATCTCATTGAAAGAACAGAAGAAAGCCTGTTCCGCTTCTGGGAAACACAGGGCAAAGAAAACCTCACATCCTCTGTGAGAAAAATGGATTAATTGAAGAACTGAAGCACACCAAGCAGAAGAAGCTCTCCTTATCAGCTTGGGAGAAGGGTCACAACAGATGTTCAAGTGCCCACCAGAACTGCTGGTACCCTGAATGTGGCCTCGCCTGGGCAAGCACTGTTTCCACAAAATGACTTTTCCTTCTCATCTTTCATCAGATGAGGCTGAAAAAGCCCAACTCAGAATATCCTACCAGTTGATCTTCAGACTTTCACCAGGAAGTAACAGGTTGAAATTTCCTACAGAAGGAAGTCAGACTCATGTGCCCCATCTAACAGGTGAGAAATTTAACCACCAGCATCACAATGGGAGTTTAGTTTAGGTTTTCTTTAGCTGGTGTTCTCTGAATACATGCAGTGGGTTATCTGAATATTCACACCTTGGAAGCTGATGCCTAATTCGTGCATTTCAATGACTCTTTCAGCCCTGTGAGTTTGTCAGTGCCTCTGAGCACCCTCAGGTCAGACCTATGCCCACTTGGGGAACTCTACTGCTATTAATAGAAACAGACCAATCTCAACACAGGTCTCGGGGGATACCAGGTTTGAAGTTCCATATTTTTGAATTAGTTATCTACTTTTGCAGCCTATAAATAGCACTTCAGTATATATTAACTTTCCAGACTCCACAGGAACAGGGTTAGCCTCTGGGGAAGGATGTGTGGATCTTCCAGGATGAAACTAGACTCTGCTAGATTGAAGCTCAGGTATATACAATGTAAATGGCTGCTAGGTTTTTATTGAGGGTCAATATTAGGGTCAAATGAACTATCAGTAAAGACACATATAGATATATGCTTTTTTGGATCTACGTTCAGGTAGCGCAAAGAAAGGGATCTAGTTGAAATTTTTTTTGCATAAGATGATCATTATTACAAGTCTATTTCAATTATGTCACATTATGTACTGTTTAATGTGTCATATAAGGTAGCATAACAATTTCTTCAGTTTAAGATTTTCAAGTTATGGTCTACATGTTCGGCATAAGCTGTTACCAGTATCTTTAACAGGTGGCAAAGAAAACTGCTTATTGACAGTCAGCTTAAATTGACTATGCAAGACCTACACTGCCAGTAGAGCCAAGAGCACAAACAAATAGAAGCTGAAAACGTTTCACATGGGTGACTGCTCTAGATCACAGGCAGGAGGATATACTCAATCTGACACTGCAAAATCCACTTAAAAGGAGTTCTGACTGCAATTGCTGAAGCTCAGAGTATTTATTAAATTCTCTGTGCAGATAAGAGTGTCTACCCAAAGCAAGTATTTTTAAGCATGATTACTAATGAGATTGCTATGAAACTTCTAAGCACAAAAAAATTAAAGTCAATCAATGCAGAGATGCCTAATTAGAACACGTTCCCTTAATAAAACTTACATATTAAGAGTAGTTTTACAAGCAATTTGATCTTCCAGAAAAGGCTACTAGTAGACTAAAGGCATTTTTGACAGTCAAGATGGATAGGTTCTGGCCCTATCCATTTTGTCAGGCATGAAACCACATGCAGAATGACCAACAAGGCTTTGTGCTTTCCTTACCTCACCTAGAAATCACATTTAAGACAGATTTTATTTTCTTTGCACTTCTATACTGGTCCTATTCAGTGATCTCAGTTATTGTGTTCATTCTGCCTCTAAGCTGTAAATAAGGAGTGTGTCAACCCCCTCCAATCTGCTATTTCAGCCAAATTTTTGTTTGAGAGCTCCATCTCCATCTTATTCTTCAGGATCCAAATTTTAGGTTTTTTTCTTTCCCACTAGTACATAAATATGTCACAGATACTCAACTTGAAGTTACACTAATCTAAAAGTAAATAGGTCCTACTACAAAAACAGAAGAAGAAAATTGAAGAAAAATTGATCGTTATTTTTTTTTTATCAATGTGACAAAGGTCTCATTATTTTATCATTGCATGTCCCATCTTACATCTCAAACTATTTTTTTTCAGGATTTCATGTTCAAAACAGCATTACATTTGCTTTATTATCAAGTAACTGGAGGAGGCTATGCAGTCTTGGTGTATTGACCCTGATGTCCTAAAGACTTTATTCCTCTTTAAGTGTTTACATATTTGAACTGTGATAGTTTTCCTAACTTTCTGTAAGTCATTTCTTAAGGCACTTAAGCTGCTGACATAATTCTTGTGAGTCATTTACACACAGTCACAGAGGAGCAGACCCTTGACAGAGAAGATACCACAAGAAGATAACCTGTGTTGTCACTGCTGTAACACCTAATATAGCACCCAGTTGTGGACACTCTCACGTGACTGCAGAGATTCAGTTACTGACCCCATTTTGAGACATCCACCATCTGGATGAAAACCAAGTGCTACTTTTCACTTTGAGAACATATAGACCAACTATCTAACATTTCTTCTAAGAGCCAAACCCACAATGTGGCTAAGTCTATGTAGGAGCCAGTTCCAGCTACCACCATAAGGTAGACATACCTTTCCTAAGAAAAAAAAACACATGATAATGATGAGAAAATGCACTTCTGCGTGACCTTTTCAAGTATACAGTTTCATTTACTCCAAGGAGTAAACAAGGATAGTCAGAGATTGCTTTGTAAGTAGCAGGTCTAAGTACAGGACTTCTAAGCCCATTCATCTTGAAAGCTCTGATGGCCCAGCAGTCAGCAAGAAGACAGGAATATTTGCTCTTCCTTCAAACTGCAGACAATTTCTCCTTAGGTAGCATGTCAAAAATGAAAAGATATATGCATTTACTTTAGCTCCTTCCATTCCAAACCTTCCAGTCTGCCTGTCAGACAAGACCCATCAGATGACTATAAAACTCTGTTGGACAAATCTGTGACCAAGTGATCTGTACAGTTATACTTCGTTTCATAGAAACTCTTTCCTTCCTCTATGACTATGATGTTCCAGTTAGCAAAACAAAAACAAACCAACCTATAGAAAGAATTCCATTGAAATTTTAGTTCACTAAAAAAGTGAAAGACCATGAGAAAACAGAGTCACAGTCTGCAACTGACTTGTGTATACCTTATAACATCAACCAATAGCTATCAACTATACATATCTATATATATAAATCATCACAGATGTGGAGTGCTTATGTATTTGTATTTGAAAAGCAAATGCAAGAAAAAAAAAAACACACCACATAGATGACTATTGGACATATTAGTATAAAAGTGAGATCTCAAAAGGAATTTCATAAGCCAAATGACAGAAGCAGCAGCATATACAGTACGGTGAGAGTTCTCATAAAGGAGGACTGCTTATCCAATTTGACTGCTCTATTGCACCTTGTAGAGGAACTGTCATTCAACCTTTCTTTCTTTAAAAACGGTAGGAAAGGTAAAAGAAGACACAGCATTCTTGCAATGGTGAAGAATGTGCAGATCCAAGCTGCTTATGCTTTTCCCAGGGAACTGATCTTAGTATTGCTGTGAAATAACAAAAATGCAGAAGAATTTGGGAAATGACAAGCAACCAAGCACACAGTGTAGCCTTCTTTGATTTGTAATCCCTCTATCTAGATGAATAGGGATACCTAACATCAGAATAGGCTTAAAAAAGTAGGTTGGTAAATGTAAAGTTATCTTATTCAAGAATTAGCGACGCAGAACTCGAAATGAGCCGTATTATCCTTCAGATGAAAAGTACAATGGTTTTGCCTACCATGCTATCAATAAAATATTGTCCAACTTTATAAAGTTATTTGTGAAGTTATTTTTAGCACATTGCAGTAAGAAATATTTTTAATTGTCACTAAACTATTGTTTCCATGGAAATTTTCTCACTAAATTCCTGTTTTATTTCCCCTTGCACAGAAGAACAATTATTTTAACATCTAGTTATATAGTTACAATTAATTCAGAAATTTTACTGAATTCCTTAGGGGTTCTATGGACAGGGAAGGAAGGAAAGAAGGAGGAAAAGAGAAAGGGGGGAAAGATGAGAGGGAAAGGAGAAAGGCTGGAAAAGAAGAAGAAATGGAGGGAGGCTCTCTGCTTCTGAATACAACTGATTAAGCTCCAACACCCTTCTTTAATATCCTCAAATATGAATAAATAAATAAATAAATAAATATTTAAAAGCACAGCTGTGTCTATAACTGGGCAGTCTTCTCTGGCTTCTCTGTCCTAAAGCTATACATGGAGAATAACTGAGTTGGAATTTAAAAAGCTAGCAAGGAGGCAGTGGCTGGAAGAAAACATCGAACTAAATAAGCAATGAGATCCTGATATTCAAGAAAATGCAGAAATTAAAAGTGAAATCTTAAAAACAGGAAGGTCACGGAACTAATATAGGGCATATCAAGCAGATCTTTACATAAAGGCTTGATCCTTTTCCTCCTTAATCTGGTTTTGTTTACTGAGGCTATAAAATCCTGCAGGTTGAAACTTCCTAAAACCATGGATTTCAAGTACCTGCTATGTCTTGAAGAGCAAAAAGTTATTGCACTGGTGTGGTTCAACAGCCTCAGCAGAGAGTAAGGATTCGTTTGTCATACTCTATTCTAAAAGCAGGGAGAAGAAAACTCCTTATTGCAGCCAGAACTATGTGGTTAGTATCTTAAATACTGGTGTGCACCAGGCTAAATGAGGGGATGAGTCTGTTCCTTGCCAGGTGTGCAGCCCTGCAGGAACGAGTCATGTTCCCTCGGATGTACCGATCAGTCAGACTGCACCTTTCGCAACTGAAACGCTGGGGCAAGGGTGGAAACTTACACCTGGAGATATTTTCAATATCCTAAAACAGAGGAATGTTACATAGAGAATACAACTATATCAGACCAAGGATACACAAGCTATCACAGGATACATTTCTACATTTTACTAGCAGCAAGTTCTTAACATTTCCTGTGCTGAAGTGCTTCAACACAGATATGCTTTTCTATTTCTTTTTTTTACCCGAAACCACCCATCACACAAAACACTTTATTTAAAAAGTGATCTAAAAGGCTTTCCAACAAAACCTATTAGAAGTTTGATAATTCAGAAAACTGACTGAGAAGGTATGGCCTTTTTTTTTTTTTCAAATTAGGAAGGAAATGAAACAAGAAATTAAATTAATTGAAGAGAATATATCATAAAACAAGAAACTTGAGAAGTGCTATTTAAATTGGAAGTAATATTTCACAAGTAAAGAATAACTGTCCTAAACTGTGTGTAATAAAAGTACTGAAGTCTCCTGAGTGAGACTTTTTTTTTTTTTCATTTGTTCTCTATTTTAAATATATGATGACAAGGGCCAGTGTTGTTTGTGTGGAAATTATAAAGTGTGCTGATTAGTTAAGCATGTAATAATGAGGTTATGAATTCCCTACACACTGATAGAAGTCCAGGTGTCTGAAAAAAAAAAAAACATTGCAGAGATGTGGCTATGACTTTTCCCTTCAGCTTCTTCTTTCATTTATTTTTTTTTCCTGTGTTAACTGAACATATGGAGATTAATTTAAGTGTGGGAGTGACAGTGTGGATGTCTAATTAATTGCTCTAGAAAATAAAAAATGTTTCTGCCTTACTCATAGGGGCCATTTGGCTGAACTGGTGCCTTATATTATCAAAATCTGGATGCAATATGTAGTATTTGCTGTGAAAACTGAACAAAAGGCAGAAAAACTTAGTTAAGAACCTTGCTTAGCCATTATCCAGGATTTCAAGCCGGAGTGGGTAAGCTGTGCTATCACGTATGTGTGTTGCTTTTTGCTTGTCAGCTACTAAAGAACTATAAACACGAATCAGTACATGTAAAAGAGTGATGATTTTTTAAATAAACCAAATGGTATAGTCACATAAACATACAGGCAAGTTTTTCTTCTCCCCTTCAGTAGAGGATTTTTTCAGAAGATATAATGTTGAAACAGAATATGGTTTGTTTCCCTCACATGTCTCAGATATCGGTAGATACTGGTTTTACATTTCTAAGATTTTGGTCTCAATGCTCTGTTAATTCTGGCCTTATTTTTCCCTGCCACTAGATTCTCCATAGCATAAACAATCTGGTGGATAATTTTTAGTGAAGAACTTCCCGAAAGCACTTCAGTGCCATGTTTCCTACACTACAGGGTTTTTTTTTCTGAAGAAGAACTGATGGATATCGTCATTACATTGTGTGCAAGACCCCTCTTCCAAGGGTAGTATGTTCAAAGGAATTTCAAGCTGTTAAGTAAGAATAAGGTGTTTCATGGATAAAACATCTCCAAAACCAATAAACCAGGAGAGGGTGTCTCTGAAAAACGTATCCAAAATATTCAGCAGTCTCTGTCAGGTAGACTGTGACATTGACGTAAAAATTCAGTTGCACTACAGCACTTCAGACCATTATACTAGTGGTGCCTGATTACAGATTTGATGAGTATACACTGTACTACAGACAGAACTCTTGAATGACTACATAAATTAGTATTGAGAGACTAGATAGCTAAACAGTGAAAGACCATGTAAGTTAAAAAATAAGTCAGCTACACTTAAAGGAAGACAACCACCCATCAAAAATAAAAACTTGAATTATTCTCCTTTAAAGTGTCTCATCTTTACCCTGCGGAGTCCTGACCATCACAGGTTTATGCTGGCTATGAAAGACAGTTTATATCCTGTTCAAGTCTTCAGAGGTAACATTATTTTTTCTTCAGTGTTTTTTTCTTTTCAAAGGACATTACTGAACAAATCAAATTACTTGAACCCGACATCAAACATCCAGAGTTCAGGAGAACACTTAAGTGTGCATTAAATAAGAGGATAAAAGAGTGTGATGAAAAGGCAAATAGTTTCACTTAATAATTGGCAGCAATTCTGTGGACAAAAAGAAAAGGATATAATATATCATGAAAATCTTTTGTATGGGTAAAGCAAATTGTTTAATTGCAAGGTAATACTATCATTAAATAGGGAGTAGCAACTTTATAAAACTATATTCATAAAAATATATCCCTGTTATTATCTTGTAAAACGAAATTTAATGACTCAACAATGGATGAAAATTAAAGTGCACCGAAGAATAACAAACATTTATTTGTAGATTAGATTTTATCTTCAAAAACAAGGAATGTAAACTTTATTAGGGAAATTAGAATTTTAAGATTTAAAGAACCATCTTATACATGGTTTATATATATTTTCTTTCACTATATCATCTGTTTCTCAGAGCAATATTAAACCCTTTGTTAAGATAAATATTAACTATAGAGGAAATCAAATATCAGGGAAGGCAAGTAAAAAATCTGAATACCTTTTCCCCAGTTGTTCTTTGGACTGGTAGAAGCTTGACTCTGTCATGCTTATTCTGGGTTAATACTGCTTTATTTATTTACCTACTAAACTGATAGTACCTGACACTCAGTGAATAAGTTTTTCTCAAACTTATTGCATTGGTAGTTCATTAGAAGGCTGTTCCATTTTTAACCACAATAAAAAGTTAACACATTGTCTTCTCAATGTACACAAACATTATTCTAGCTCATTTGAATTCTCATGAAACTTTGATATATCTTCCATGGTTTACAAAAATATCATCTTTTACTCCTCCTTGCGATTGATTTTGATAATGTGAAACTCCACCTTCTTCATGTAAACCTGACTGTATTTTAAATTTACTTTTGGCTTTGTAATCAGATAAATCATAATTAATGCATAGAATGTATCATAGTATTGGAACACTGTAGAATAATTAAGTGAAAGCACCAAATACTAAAAATTATTTCTATCAGAAGACATATAGTATACAGCAAAATACTGAAACTATTCTGTGATTGTTGTATTAATTAAACAGATCCTCCAGTCTTCAACTAAATGTATGTGATTTAGAGACAACAATGGAAAAGCAAGCCAAAAATAGAGAACAAATAGGCATTATCAGGAAGGAAGAAGTATTGTATAAGAAGCATAGAGAAGACTCATGAGTCATGCTTAAAAAAAAATAAAACATAAAAGAACTTGTGTAACTAAAGCCAAGTGGAAGCAGACCATGCCATTTATGTTTATATAGATTCTTAGACACTAAAAAAAATTATCTTTGAAACATAATTTAGACAAATTTGGATTTATTACATCTCTTATTTCACTGGTGGTTCAAAATACCAATTAAAGGAATTGGAATACAGGTGAATGCACTTTATATGATCAATTATTTGTGGTTTTGTGCTCAGTTAGTTTTCAATTCCTGTAGACTGGCAGGGTACCTCTAAAGACAGCCCTGAAAAATAGGAGAGAGCTAGATTGCACCAGTCTGTGAATGAATATCTAGCACATATAGACTCAGAGGCCCATGCCTGAGATCCGATACACCTCTGATTTCACCTGACCCTGAAGAACTAATAAATGTCTTTCTACTATAATAGGTCAACGTATATAAAGTCGCATCTGAGTAGGGGTGTGTGGAACCAGGACTTGTTGCTTAATTTTCTTCCTTCCTCCCTCCCTTACACAATCTCATAAAAGAGGTGAACACTTAGCAAAGTCATTCATTCTTTCCACACAGTGGGACATAGGTAAAAACTGGGAAAAGTTGAAAAGCAAAATAAATTGGACCTGCCCAGTGATTTCTGTTTCAAAAATACTTGCTAATCCTTGTAACCCTGCTGAAAATGACACACACGATGAGGCTTCAGACTAGATACTTCTTTGATGTATTTCAGGAGTGCAATAAAGTTGGCATATAGTAAGAAAAAAAACTTTCATTATTCTCATAACAATGAAAAATAAGTGCACATGTTTAAATTTTCAAAGGAACAGATTGGAGTTCTGGCAAGTGCTTTTTTAATATTTCAGATGGAAAACAATGACTATGCTGAGAGAGATACAGAAACTCCCTGATACAACACAAACAATATATTTTCATGAGCTCCTTTAGGCAGTTTATGTCCTAAACCTGCAAAGGCATGCACAAGTTTAAGTTAATCTGCGTGCATGTTTCTGTCTGGAGCTTGCAACGGAACAATAAAAAGCCCCATTTAATAAAGGCAAGAGATATATATTCTATTCATTGTTTTCTCTCACCTAATTTCATTTATATTTGTCAACAATAAACCAAAAAATAAAATAAGAATACATTCCAATGTGCGGAACACATTGAAGGAGAAAATACAGATGTTGTAATAAGGTATTTAAAAACCCTGCCTCTCAACCTCAAAACGAAAAATTTTGAGGGAAGGCAAAAAAATTATCTGTGTTCTTACCTGTCTCGGCATTATGTCAACAATGAGAAACTCCACACACCAAAAGTACTGCAATATGGGATAAGAGGGTTGTAGCATTATCTCTGGATTTCCCATCTTTATGCATTTAAGAAAGGTACTTTATTTTAGTTGTACTCATCTGCCAATTTAATGTTTCACATTGTTTTTTATCTAATTTAGAAAAAAGATCGGGGGGAAAAAACTCTTATCTGTACCACACTATCTGTTATCTGGCTTTGGAGGTCTTAATTAACTCTTTCTAGTTTTATTTCTCATAGTTAACTTCCATTATTTTCCACAAGAGTTCTGTTTAATTTTTCAAAAAAGAACAAATTTTATATGGTTCCCATATAAAACTATCAGAGCTTCTAACTTTTTTCTAAATGGATATTTTTGCTTGCCTTCTTGGTAAAATTAAAACGGATGGAGATATGTATTAAAAAATCAGTAATAAGGAAAGGAACAATTTTGTTTAAGGTAACAAGCTGGATTTTCTAATATCAACAGAATTTATGGACACTTTACTGTTGGTTTATAATTTTTAAATTGTTATTATATTTGCTAAATGTAATACTGGTTTAGACTATTAGCTGGACATATTTTTAGACTAGAGTTTCCTTCTAAAGGAAGTTTTCTTCAAGTATGTGTACGTTTTTGTATTTATTTAGACACACTAACACTATATTTTTAAAGGGCATTTTGAACACTTTTCCGAGTGCTAACATTTCCCTGCGCTTCAGCAGAGCATCGTGGACTTCAACAGAACCACTTAAATGCGGGAGACAAACATATAGTGATTAGAAAGATAAGAGCTTAAGTCACAGTGCCACTCAAGTCTCAGTGGCATTTTCAAAATAGGCTGTAATAGTGCTGGCAATTTGACACTGTGTCTCAAATCTTATTCTTAAGAGACTACTTGCACTATATCCAGTATGGGCCCTACACTCATTTTCTTCCTATGTCTGGCTGGTCTAGCAACAAAGTATACAATCTCAGGGAGTCATGGAATCATAGAACAGTTTGGGTTGGAAGGGACCTTCAAAGGTATCACACAGTATCACAGTATCACAGTATGTTTGGGATTGGAAGGGACCTCAAAAGATCATCTAGTCCAATCCCCCTGCTGGAGCAGGAATGCCTAGGTGAGGTCGTACAGGAAGGTGTCCAGGCGGGCTTTGAATGTCTCCAGGGAAGGAGACTCCACAACCTCCCTGGGTAGCCTGTTCCAGTGCTCTGTTACCCTCACTGAGAAGAAGTTCTTTCTCAAATTTAAGTGGAACCTCTTGTGTTCCAGCTTGATCCCATTGCCCCTTGTCCTATCATTGTTTGCCACTGAGAAGAGCCTGACTCCATCCTCGTGGCACTCACCCTTTATATATTTATAAACATTAATAAGGTCACCCCTCAGTCTCCTCTTCTCCAAACTTAAGAGCCCCAGCTCCCTCAGCCTTTCTTCATAAGGGAGATGCTCCACTCCCTTAATCATCTTTGTTGCCCTACGCTGGACCCTCTCCAGCAGTTCCCTGTCCTTCTTGAACTGAGGGGCCCAGAACTGGACACAATATTCCAGATGGGGTCTCACCAGGGCGGAGTAGAGGGGAAGGAGGACCTCTCTCGATCTACTGACCACCCCCCTTGTAATACACCCCAGGATACCATTGGTCTTCCTGGCCACAAGGGCACAGTGCTGGCTCATGGTCATCCTGTTGTCCACTAGGACCCCCAGGTCCCTTTCCCCTACACTGCTCTCTAATAGGTCATTCCCCAACCTATACTGGAACCTGGGGTTGTTCCTGCCCAGATGCAGGACTCTACACTTTCCCTTGTTAAATTCCATCAGGTTATCCCCCACCCAACTCTCCAGCCTATCCAGGTCATCTAGTCCAACTGCCCTGCAGTGAACAGGGACATCTTCAACTAGATCAGGTTGCTCAGAGCCCCGTCCAGCCTGACCTTGAATGTTTCCAGGAATGGGGCATCTGTCACCTCTCTGGGGAACTTATGCCAGTGTTTTACCATCCTCATCGTAAAAAATTTCTTCCTCATGTCTGGCCTGAACTCCCCCTCCGTTAGTTTAAAAAAAAAAAAACAACCAAAAACAAACATTACCCCTTGTACTATGGTAACATGCCCTTCTAAAAAGTCTGTCCCTACCAAATTTAGTCTAAACTGAGTCAACCAGAATCATGACCGATCAGCTCAGTGGAATTCAAGCCAGGACCTGTGTCCTGCAAGCCTTCTGCATGCCAGTGTCCCTTTCCTTACAGATAGCTCCACTGGACTCTGACATACTTCATTCATGTCATTACTTAAAATCATGTCATTTACTTCGTAGAGATTATTCATTTCTAGTTTCCATGCTTTAATTATGAAAGACTGCTGGCAAAAGTTGCACTAATGAAACAATTGGCATTCATTAAAAATCACTGGCAATAGATAGTTTTAAAACCTGGTTCTCCTAGTGTATTTTTCTACGTTTGGCTTCTTGGCAAACATCAAAAGTAACGGCTGGTAGATTAAGAGAGTCCAGAAAATCAAGCACTCCAAAAGAGAAGTTCATCTCACATACCCACTATTAACTTTCTACGACTTCACCCTTGTTTGCCTCCAGAATTAAAGGAGATACATAGACAACTGCAGAATTATCATAAATATTAAACTTTGAATGACATAGATTGCCTTCTGGAGGCTGCAGCTTCTCACCATTGAGTACAAAAGGAGTCTAGGGTTACTAGTACAGATCTAGATATGTCGCTTTCAGATGTCCATATGAGGACAAATTAATCCCACCCTACTAATAAGAGGAGGAATACCACACATCAACAGCATAAACTGAAAATTCACCATCTGATGCATTAATTCCATGGGATGTTTTTGGGGTTTGGTTTGGTTTGTTTGGCAGGAAGTGTGGGAAAGATGTTACTTGAGGAAAAAAAAAAAAAAAAAGGCTGAACTGAAGGAAAAATGAAGGAGAGAGTACATAAAAGGAAAATAAGCAAAGAGAGTTATGCAAAGGAACCAAGCGGGTTAAAGACTGTGGCTCAGCACTTTGGCATAGGGCTGGGCACGTCCTAATGAAAGACCTCCAGAAGTTCCTAAATGCCTACCTCAGGTGTTTCTGAAACCACACTATGATGAGACTGAATCCTTGATTACTTCACCTCTGCATTTTCCCTATGTACAGCATGTAAACATTAACACTCGGGTCATCTTCATTATAAAAGTCTCCCCTCTAGTATTTTTAGTCCAGAGCAGACAATGGGAGAGGTGATTCTAGCTGAGCTTGATTTAAACCTCCCACACTCCAGTGCCATTCAAGTTCTTCTGCAGCAACCTGTAGAGCAAGTATTCCTGTAGAGACTGATTACAGTAAGTAAATATGTGTTTTTAATGCATATAGCCAAAAACTGCATGAATGTGCTAGGATGGTGGCTCTCAGGTGATTTGGACCAATGGATTATTACCAGTCCTTAATATTTTTAAAGACCATTACATACGTTATCAAGGATATATCATACATTTACTCTTCAGTAGAGACCCACAGATCAGATGTGGGCCCTTGCTGGTACCCTGGAGAACTGCTCTGAGCACAGGGTTTGAAGTTCAAAAGCAACTGCTGGGGCTTGGAGGCTTGAACATGAAAGGCCCTGAGAACTGGCTGGAACAGTGAAATGGACCCAATTGCCTTTAACATCAAGCTGAGTGAAACACAAATGATAAAAAAATTCGAGATTTGTTTTAAATCTAGAACTGAATAGATCTACAAGCCTTTAATGGGGATTCATTTTTAAATCCTGTTTAGCAATCCAAGGTATTTTTTTGTAACATAGGTGTCAGTTTTAGTAATTATTGTGTGCAGCTCTCACTGAATCCAGTCAGAAATGAAGAAAACAGAACTGCCGATATTTGGTCTGCTGTCATGTACAAAATGTTTTTATATCTTCTAATCCACTTCTGTCCTAAACAAAACTGCCTTTACTACTGCATTACATGTTGTAGCCTGAAAATAACCTACAGCAATGTTATTACTAGATGTGCCCAGAACATGGTATATTTAAACTCTGGTGGTTCAATACCAATCTGCCATGTTAGCCAATTGGCAAAAGGGAATTCAGGCAGAGGAAAAACCTATTGATCTTTTCTACTAGTACATAATAGCAAGAGAGTTGATGTCACAAGAACTCAGTTAATTTTCCTAATTTTTATGAGCTAGTAAATTTGTTCCTACTCACCTTAATATTTATAGCTGTAGTATTACCTGATAGGAGAAACAATGTCCTAGTCAAGACTTTCCTCTTTTCACTGCCCATAATCTACACCTCAGGACTCTAAGCATACTTGATTTTATATATACTCAAGTATAAATACTTTATGTAATACTTTTACTATAATTTATACTACTATGAAAAGTGACTTATTTTGAGGCTTTGATACTAGATATTTTATATCCACACCTTTACATAGCTATCCAAATTTTGATCTTGATAATCTTTAGATCTGTTATTTGTGATTTGGAAATGCTTATTCCGAAATAAGGCCTGCAAGACTGAGCCCAGAGTTTCAAACTATCCATGTGAAATAGGTCATTATTGATATTTTTAAATGCAGTTTTAGGTAGGTGATATATTTTCCTCGGTATCTTAAAATCAGGCAAGCTGATTTAGAGCTGTATCTCATCAACAAAGAAAACAATTTATTCAAGTATGTTCTGCTCATTGTTTATCATTTGAATGATTAATTATTGATTAAGGTAGTGGGAATAAGGTAGCGTATTTTTTTTCTCATACTCCTCCTTGAAGGAAATGCAGAATGGGAGCTATTAGCTCTGATGACTCTTAAATGTTTCAAAACCATTTTGAACAATCACCAAGGGGCAGAAATGATAATATTTGCTAAAGGAACCTAGGGCTTAATTGAATTATCTATTTTCTTATCCAAAGGACTTTGAAGTATCATTGCTAAGAGGCAATGTATTGTTCTTCTCAACACAGTTACCCAGCACTGATGAGAGAAAGGAGGGACTACATTTACTCTTCCCAAAACTCATTTTAGTGAGTCAGGAGCAGGATTCAAACAGGTCAGTTACGTTGATGTTAGCCTCAAAGAAAGACAGCTTGGTTAGCCGTGTTGCTTCTTATTTTGGGAACCCTTGTCATCTGATCACAGAGAAGAGCATCAAATCATGACAATTTATGAACCAGATATTCAGTCAGCCTGAATTAGAACACGTCCACTAAAAGAGAGAAATCAATGAAGCTTCAAAAATGAGCATCAGCTGACAAGAGGCTCTCAAAGATAAGACCACAACTTCATCAGACAAGTTGAGCAGAGAAGCCTTTAAAAGCATCACATCTAAAAGCATCAAATGAACTAACAAATTTTATTTCAATCCAGAAATGTACATACCATGAGCCCCCACAAGTACTTTTGCACCTCGGTAATTTTAATGGGTACTCCCACATTTGGAGTCTTGTGGTGATAGGTGAGCTGCCTGACCAATACATATTCGTATCAAGGACAGACGCAGAGAGGTGATGGGCAATGGCAACAATGTAATTTAACAAACTGTCCTAGTGAACTGAACGGAATTGTTTCCAGGACAGCCTTGATTCAGACTTCGGCCATTCTTTAGGATGCAACAATGAAGCCCCAGGGGTCTGGCCTTATGTGACAAAGTAAGAGCTCCAAATTGAGAAAGTGTTACATTGGAAAAGTCACTGCCATGGAAGCCGCTGGATGCTTGCTGTATGTATTTTTTAGCTGTCACTAGAATGTTATTCATGTCTCACTTCTAAAAGGCAGCCATGGTTATACTGCCACATCACATCCATACTTGTTTATATTTTTTATGTTTTATGATGAAAAGTTTGCCAAGTATGGTTTCTTCCTGCTCTTCCTAGGGGTGTAAAGTATGGCTATCCTGACCTGCTCTCTTTTTCCTTCTCTCTCATGCTAGATCCAAGTTCTTGAATTGGTTGGATTCTCCATCAATTCCAGGATTTTATGTTTGTTGTTTTTTTTTTTTTTTTATTTGCATGTACACAATGCATCTTTGTTCATGAAATATCTTTCTACTCTTTCATCTGATCTGGTCCTGTAATGCTGTTGTGCTATGGTGGTGCCTGAAAAGAACATATAAAGAAGAAACAGTTAACACATGAAGTCCAGTCTATTTTTTTTTCTGATATATTTCTAATATAATATATATGAAAAAGTTATTTGTGCAATAATTGTTGCTTTTCATATTTCTTTGTTTAGTACTTTTTTATCTTTCAGCCTTCTGATCCTGCAGTATTGCAGTAAAGCAATATAAGAGTAAAAGGAAATTAAAAAAATGTTGTGAGGGAATTGGAATATAGAAAAAAAAACCCAAGTGTTTTAAATTATTGTACACATTCACAACAGGAAACGTTACGCACAAATCCTGAGGTCCTGAACAGTCAAGAGAAAGAATTTTGTGCTGATAAAAATGCAAATGTTTACAGATAGGCCTCTTTCCTAAGGGAGAGGTGGATGACTTCAGGATGAATTGGGTGATAGTGTTTTGTTTCACAAGGTCATTACTAGGCTGCATGGGTGGATGATAGTGCAATTTGGTCATTGTGACACCTACAAGATAAGCAAGAGTTCAATTGTTTACTTATCTAGATGGTTGGCTGTTTTTTTAGGTAACAAACTGATCTATTATGAGGCAGGATACTGGAATCATCACAAGATGCAGCCTCCATGGCCAAACAGGAACTGGGAAGGGCCCAAGCCAGGAGCATACTGGTCAGGAATCTTCTCCATGGTGGTTTGTAGCTGGTGTGGAGAATGTTTGGCTCTGCAAGCCTGGTGGAAACTTTGGATACTCATCTCTCTGTGCTTACACACAAATATTCTCCCACCTTCTCACACTTTCTCCATGCTCTTCAGTTTCATAAAATTTAATTAATTGACTGAGTTTGAACAAAACCAGAACTAGTAGGATAGTCAAGAAACCAGTTTCAAAATGAAATAAATGTCAGCTGTATGCACGAGCTACAAAAAAGTCCATTTTCTACTGTCTCTTCCCAGGTCAAGCCCATCATGTGATTTTGCCAAAAGGCCTTTAGTTCATAGGGAATGGTGAGGTGATCCAAATACTCCAATTCATGTTCTTTATGTTAAAACCCTCATATAGAAAGTGTATCATATTCAGGCAAGCCACTGAGATTTTCTGTGACACATTTTCTGGCTCTGTTAAAATGTATGATACTTCTGCCATTAAGAGGGTTGGTCACAGAATGAGTTGTTGTCACTGATTAGTCAAGTCTGGCCTTTCCAATTTGTCTGCAAACCACACTGAATTTTCCTGAAATGGTAATGTTTCCTCAAAAGTTAAACGAAAGATCTCCAGAAATATTCCTTTGTGCATCTTGGTTTTGCTTGCTCTATACAACTGGTGACCTACATTACATGGAATGTTTTCTGTTGGTCAATTACATGTTCTAACTTTTAGAAATAGGAAGAGTGCCTATTTTCTCACAAAAATCATGAAGAGTGTTGTAGCTCAAGGATTAATTTGGGAAACATTTTTAAATCCTCAGGGACACGATTCTGTAGAGCTAGAAGTAATTTCTTCTTACTTTAAATGTGTTTCATGTTTTTATGATATCAGAGGAACATTAAATCGTAACTATTTTGTGCCTTAAAAAATCTGTCCACTTAGAGAATTCTACCACAACAGTATTTAAAAAAATTAATGTTGATATGTACCTCTCTCACCCTTGCTTTCTTCCTGTGAATAAAATAGGATATTATTCCCATTTCATAAACAAAGAACTGAAGCACAACCTACCTACCTTCCCTGAAGCCAAAAGGAAGCAGGTACAGACATGTATCCAAACTGCAATGCGTTAAACACATCACTTCTTTCTTAGCTGTACCCAAGCTAGTTTTATCTGCCTGAGAGATAGGAGATATGACAGAACCACACAGAACACCGCAGCCAGTCTTATGAAGAAATGCAATTTCCAGTTACCTGGGGAAGCCTCGCTGAGCTACAGCGATCAGTGCAGAGGAGGTTGCTGAACTGCAGACAGAATGTAAGAGAATTTGTTTTATATGTGTGCAGATAGTTTTATATTCTCCTTCTGGGAAGAAATGCAAGAAATCCCCTCAACAGAACAGTCTACAGGATTGCTTACCTCACTATTTTGATTTTTCAATTGACCTCTAGATATGGAGAGGTAAGGTAGTATTTTTAGCAACATCCAAAATGGGCAGGAGCCAATTACTGCTCACAGTCTCTTTTGATTGCCTCTCTCGAACGAGAAGAAAAATGTAACAGGCACTCAGGTAAGAGAGAGACAATGAAGCTCAGGCAAGCCATGATAATAATGTAGTTAGGATGATTTATTTATTTGCCAGTCTTTGTGGGCTGTTTCGTGCTGACTTCATCCTATTGCTTTAACCCTCTAGGCTCTGCACTGTCTCGGGTCTGCAACAGTAGTGATACATGAGCTTCTCTATTCTATTTCTTTTGCGGCACTGGCTCTGGTAGCAGAAGGATTTGAACGGTAACAAAGGAGAAGAGGGTATTTATTGCAGGCTCAAAGAACCTGACAGCCTGTGGCACAGCTGGTCCATCATTTCAGCGAGATGTCCAACAGAGGGGTGTGTAGGATGTCAAAACAAGGCACGAAAAACACCACAAAGGGGTTATAGAACTATGTATGGTTTATGGATGAGGATTTTTCACTGGAGGATGCGATCTACTGCATCGAAAAAGAACTGAAATCAGGGTCTTCTATTTCCAGTTCCATTCCCAGCGCTGTTACTGACACCCAGCGTACCCCCGGACAGCTCACTTGGGCTCAGCCGTTCACAACCCCATTTATATGTCTCTCTCCAATCGAAGAGCCTTCGGCTGGAGACAGACACGCTGAACACCTGCGGCCCCCACGCCTTCCCCGGCCTCCTGCGAGAGCTGCCAGGCTCCCCAGGAAGCGCGCACGCCTGATTGGGAGGCTGGACGCGCTACTCCCTGGTCCCCACCACGGGCAGCGAGCCACACGCTCGTCCCTGCCGCTCCCGACCTCGGCGGCCCCGCGCAAAAGGGGAACCGAGACCTCCGGCCGCGGCGCGCCCCGGGGTGCCCGATCCATCTCCTCGGCCGCAGCGGAGCCCCGCCCGGGCCCGCCGTGCTCCCGCGCCCGCTAGCGAGGAGCCGCCAACGCGCCGCTGAGGCCCCCGTGGCTCCCACGGGGAGCTCGGCGCCGCCCGACTGCCCTCGGGACAGGGAAGGCCGTGAGGCGACACCGCCCAGGGCCTCAGCGGACCCGGCACGGCGAGCCCGCGCCCCCCGGGGCAGGGCAGGGCAGCACCGCGCCCCGCCGGACCGTTAGGGCGGCCCCGCGCGGTTACGCCTCCCCTCACGACGCCGCCGCCGCCACCGCCCCCGGGACGGCCCCGGCCCCGCAGACTGGCTCCTGCCCGCCCCTCTCCTGAGGAAACGAAGCCTCTCCTCCCGCCGGGGGATTCCCGCCCCCGCCCGAGGCAGTCCCCGACCCCGCCGGTAGCGGCCCCGGCACCCACAGGCGGGGGGACTCCCGGGGACGCGCTGCTTCGCCCCGCCCCGCGGGAGCTGCTCATGGCAAAGTCACCGACCCCCGGAGCCCGCCGGGCTCCATCAAACGCCGCGGCCCCGCCCACTGACGTCATGGAAACAAGCGCGTCAGCCTCCCGTTCGCCAGTGGCGGCAGCGGGGGGGCGGGGCGAGGCGCGGGGCCCCGCCCCCGCAGGCGCCGTGCCTATCGCGGCCCCTCCTGCTCCTCCCCCATTGAAGACGCCGCACGTCGGGACCCCCCTTCCCCGGCCGCGCGAGGAGCCCAGTCACGTGACCGGCGCTCCGCAGGCGGCGAGGGGGTCGGCGGGGACCGGCGGCTGCGACGCCGGGAGGGGAGGGGGGCGGTGGGAGCGAACAAGTGAGTGACCGCGGCGGGCGGGCAGGGTGGGCGGAGGAGGGAGGCGGGCGGATCGCTGCGCTCCGCTCCGCCCTGCCCGGTGGCGCCCGGCTCCTGTAGCGGTTGCTCTGCGGCGCTGGGGCTCGGCGGCGCGCTCGGCGCTGCCCGGTGCCTGCGGGGGGAAGGAGGCGGGCGGGTCCCGGGGAGCGGCGGTGGCGGCGGCGGGAGCGCCCGCCAGGAAGGCAAATCGCTGGTTCCTGCCGGTGAGGCGACGGGGGCGGGGCGGGCGTCCGCGCCCCCCCTCCTTCCTCTTCCTCCCCCGGCGCTCCCCGCGCCGGTGCCCTCTCCTTCCCTCCCCAATTCGGTCGCCGCTTTTCCCCCCGCCCCCTCTCCCGTCCTCCTTCCTCCCTTCCCCCGCGGCCGCAGGGCGGGGGCGGCGCGGCAGGGCCGACCGGCTGTGGGTAGAGCGGGGAGCGCGGGGACCTTGTGCGCTTCGGCGAGCGAGCGGCGGCAGGTTCACGGGCGCCTCGTCCTGGCCTGCGGCTGGGCAGCGAGGTCGGCCCCGCGACGCCGAGGTAAGCACGGCGGCGGCGGCTCGGAGCGGATCTCTTCCCGGCTGGGGCGAGCAGCGGCGCGGCGGCAGGTGCAGCATTGCTCCGCTTCGTTCCCGCCGCGGGGCTGCGGGCCATGGCCGGGCTCGCCCGGAGAGGCAGCGGGCGGCGCGGTTGGAGCAGCGGGGCGGCCGCAGCAGCGGGGCGGCTGGCGGTGCTGAGTGCCCCGCTCCCTGATTTTCGCCGGTTTTCCCCGCAGGTAACCGGAGTGCGTACCTGGCCGCCGCCGTTCAGCCAGGGCGCAGCGTGACCTTGAGGGCAGCGGATGCGGGGCTGAGGCTCGGCGGGAGTGCAGCCGCCGGGCGCGGCGCCGCCACACCGCCGCGGACCCCGCGGCCGGGCAGGGCCGGCACGTCGCGGCCCCGCAGCCCCCGGCAGGCGGGCGGGCGCGCACACGCCGCGGATTAAGGTGGTGCTCAGCCCTCGCCGCCTGCCGGGTTAAGTAGCCGGGATTAGCCTGCTGCGGCTGCACGACACCGACATCCCGGGCGCCTCTCCGCCGCCCCGCGGGGGCTGGGAGCCCGGCACCCGCGCAGCCTCCCCCGCCGCCGCCTCCTGCTCCCTCTCCCGCCCACCGCGCCCCCGGGGCGGTGTTTTCGGCCGCGGCTGGGTCGGACGCGGGTCTCCGTCGGAGCGGGCGGGCTGTTTTGATTTAGCGATGGCTGGCCGGGCTGCTCATTGACCGGCGGGGAAGGGATGCGGCGCCCCCTGCGCCGCGGGTGAGCGTGGACCCGCGCGGGGCCGCCTCGCTCCGCGATGGGAAGCGCCTCGTACGGCAGCGGCGGTGTCATCGTCGTCCCGGCGGTGCGGGGAACCTATGGATGTGGCACCACGTGAGTTTGGGAGCCGGCCGAAGCCTCCACTGGGGGATGGCTGGCCCGCCACTGCCAGGCGCTCGAGGGAGCGCTCGCCGCTCACGGTGGAGCGGAGCGGGGCGCTGGGTGGGCTGGTGTCCGCTCCGCCGCCTGCCCGGGCTTCCTGCCGAGCCCCTCGGACTGTCGAAAAAACGCGGAGGTCGGAAGGATTTAGGATTTCGGGAGGAAGGTCTGGAAAGCCGACGGGTAGAGAGCGCTGGTCGCGTGGTCTTCAGCAGCGTTTCTGTCAGCGATCTAAATCCTTATTGATCTTTAAATGTGTGTTGTTGCCTTTATTTATCTTTTTTTTTCTGTTTCACGTTTTAGACTCTATGAGAAGGGAGGGGGGAAAGAAAGATACACAGTAACAACATTCCGGAGGCTTTTTTTTTTTTTTTTAATTTTTGGTAATTCGAAGATCCTCACTACAGAAATCCTTAAAATACCTGTTATAAACAGCATTCTTGCATTTGTAACTTCAAGTGCTGAGGTTTTCTTCTCGGAGTCTGTTTAAAAGGAACTAGCGTTAATAACTTATTCTGTGTCTTAAACCGTCACTCTAAGCATGTGTTTGCACTGGTATCTGGCTTAATAGTATTTTATGGATGACTAGTTAGATGAATATTCAAAGCGTGTCCCTTAACGTGTCTCTTCTCGGAAGCGAGTCCCAAGCCAAATGTGAAACATCTCTTGCATCATTAGCGATTGGCAATTTTGACTTGCTGGGGGAGAAGTAGAGAATGCTTCTGGAAAACCACCGCATGTCCAAATGCTGCCGCATCTTTAAAACACCCGTGGGTCCTAATGAATTTGGGTTGAAATAGTGTCTTTAAGTGTCTGAAAAGATCTTGGCTAGATAACTTGCCAACTCTTGGTTGATAATACAATGTATTCAAAAGGTGGGAACTGTAGCTATAGGCAGCGCCTTTTTTTTTTTTTTCCTGTTTGATGAAGCTTTTCAAGGATTTGTTCCAAACACCACAAATCGTGAATTCCAACAGAAGTAAACTTTAGTATCTTTGAACTATTGGCTCTTTTGGCAGGAATAGCTTCCAACGTACTAGGACTTTAATACTTATGGCGTAATGAATGGAAACTCTCTCGGTGTCAGTGGAAAAAGTGGTCACTGAATTCACTAAGGAAAAAAACTCGTATACTTCCATGTGAAATTTTCAGTCTGGAACAACTTCATTGGGTCACTTAGTGTATTGCTGTTTTTTCAGTTTGTTGTGATAACCCACCCGGGTTGGGTTATCTGAAGAAAATTAGGATCCTGTGTTGTGTACAGACACTTGCAGCTTTTCCCAGTCAATATTGCTATCTTTGCTGAATTGCAACATTACTACTTCAGTTCATTCAAAGAAAAATGCTACTTGTGATGTGGATAACTAAAATGATACAAGCGAAAACTAAATTTAAAGGAAATTGTGGCTGTGCTCTGTATCTGCACACATACAGTGACTCACTATTGCATGTTAAGCAGAAGTGTTTGGGAACTTAAAGCAGAAAACAGACCAGTGTCACATTAGCCCTGGGTGCACTGTGTATTGGTATCTTACAAAGTTGTGTTACATACAGATAACGATATAAGCAAAGGATCCCCATTTGTGTCATATACACCAGCTAATCTGTGAGTGATGCTACCAATTAAAATTCTCTTCAGTCTAACCTTAGAATCTCATTTAGGAAGTGACTGTTTTGTGGACCACAACATAGAGAACTTCTGTCAGCTGTTAAAATTGACAACCTCTAAACCATGTTGTGGAAGCTTAACAGGAAGCTGAGAGACTTGTAAATGTTCTGCAATTCCTTCATGAAGGTCTAGTAATTACTTATTTTTCTTCTTTTACTGTTTGAGTTCATTCAGAAAAGAAGCGTATGATGGAGACAGTCAAAAGGTGAAGATATTAAGAAGGAAGAAACATAAGTTGGATCTGCTCGAAGCCACCTCAAAACTGGATGCTTTGGAAGAATTAACTTTGCCAACATTTAAGATTTTAGATCTGGGGACTCAGTATTAACTGACAAGTTCAAAATGGACGTGGCAAAGCAATCAATAACATACCATAGCAAGCAGGTCTCCCTTGACATAAGGGTGGACAAGATAACCTAAAGTATCTTCTAACTCAAATTTCTTCCATTAAGGTAGACTAAATATTAATGGCACTGAAATGTGACCTCAGTGATGTCTTTAAGCGTTTAAACTGTTTATTTTAATATACGTTATCTTATGCTTTTTTAAGAGGAAATAACATTAGTGCAAGAAGGATGCACATTTTGCTCAGAGTTCGAGTCAGGTTTCAGTTAGCAAAATTTGATATAATGCAGAATAAAGAACAACCATGATTAGCCCAGTGCTAATGTAGATATCTTTCAAGAAATAAGTAAGGTTGCTTGAGCCTATGGCAGATTTTGTTATAGAAACGCATGCTTACTTTCTTCCATAAGGCTCAATAAAATAGCAATAATATTCTTATATTTGTATTCTTTAGTATTCTCAACTTGTCTTAAAATAAATAATAATAATAAAAAAACTTGTTAAAAGCTGCTGTTCAGGAGATAATGATCTTTATAGAGTGTTTTAATTAAAAATTAGATAAAATCTAGAGGTTGCTATATTGTGTCTAAAAAAGCTAAGATTAACTCTATCTACTGGCTTGCTCTAGTGTGTGCAACAGTCTCAAGTAGGTTTATTTTTTTTAATTCAAACCTATCAAATTTTCTCTTGAAGGTGTCATTTTTATTTCTCCTTATAAAGTTAACTGATTGAAGAACAGGGAGGGCAGTGGACATGGAGTGATACTGTTGCCTGTTTGAAAAAGAAAAGGGAACCTATGATGATTTGTGCAGAGGATGGATATTTCTCAAAAGTATTAAGATTACTAATCTACCTCAAAATGTCTTGTCTTCAGATTTGTATTTATTCACTTTTAAATAATGCACTAATGTTTGTTTTCCCCTAGCTTTGGCTTCAAATAGTTGATAAGGCCATGGTCACTAACTGCACAGCAGAGTGATGAAAAATGAGGAAGGAAGGATTTTTTTGTTCATGAAGCCCCCTCAGACATGTATATCCATGTGTAAAAACTAAAAATGTGTTCAGCATCTCTGAAACAGGGCAGTTCCCTAGGAAAGATGAAAGCAATGATAATAAGCAGTATAGAAGGAGGATTTCTGGGAGATAACGTACAGTGAAATCAACAGGCAAAATATTAGACTATCCCATCTTGGAACAGTCACACCTTTTCACACCAACTGTAATTTCAACACAAGAACATGGTATCATCCAGTTTGCCTTTAATTTCTAAAGTTTCGGGCTTTCAGATATAGTTTATAAAAATGAGTTTCTAGTTGTCATGACAGTTTTCACTTAATATGAACAGTAAATTTGAGGGATCTGCCTGTTCAGGCTATTCATATTCCAGTAAACATTATGAAAGTGATTTCTGCTGCCACTAATAAATCTTAATCTAAGTGCCAGATGACAGCAGGAGGTGTTTAATTTTGGTGAATTGCAAAGTAGGCATGAGGCTTTCTAAGTCAGTATTTCAAAGGTATGGTGGGAGAAGAAATGTAAAGAAAATGTAGGAGGCATTTTAAACCAAACCAAAACAAAAAAGCCAGAAATAGCTCTGAAAATAAATCCAAATTCTTCTTGTCCAGTAAGAGATAAGATGTAACATGCTGTTACAAGACAAACAAATAACATCTGCCTTGCTGTTGAAGAGGAATGGACCGAGGAAGAGGGTACATCCTCCCCTTTCTGCTGTTTGCAACTGCACTGTGCAGTTGAGGAGTGCATGGATGCATTCTGAGGATGACAGAGTTTTGACAGAGATTTGGTGCTGGCCATTAAGTCTGGCTGGTTTTGCCACTTAAAACATAACCAGCCTCAGCACTAGGAGTAACGTTGGCTTATTGCTGGTTATTTTCTGATATTGCTTTGGAGGAGAGAGGAAGGTAAGTTCCCATATGGCCTCTTACCTATGGTGAACTTCAGTGGTCTGCATGTCTCAGGTTTCTTTTGTTGTGTTGTTTTGTTTTGTTTTGTTTTTGTTTGTTTGGTTTTTTGTTGTTGTTGTTTTTTGTTTGTTTGTGTTTTTTGGTTTTTGTTTTGTTTGTTGTTTGGTTTTTTTTTTTTTAATATTGTTTACGAGCTGGATGTGAGCACAGGAAACACCATGTTCTTAAAACACACTTCTGTGGAGCCTATCACTTGTAATCTGCTACCCTTACTTGTGCCCTTATATTCACAGAAAGATAAGGTGGCAGCAGGGAATACAATACTATTGGGTTCTGACCACTTGGTGTGCAGTGTCTGTTCTGCAAGGAGGCGGCCTGGGATGTACTGTACTCTGCATAGTCGATAGCGACAAACCCCATCTCAAGGCAGAAAGGATGATTCAACCACTCTTGATTAAAGCAACTATCTAACTTCCTGGGATGCAAACCAAGGTTCACAGTGGTGCGCTCTTTTTCTGCTTGTCTTATGTCTTCAGTGAAACTCCAACTTTGGTATTAATCTCAGATTGAAAATCTTAAAATTATCTTATCACCTTTACAATGGATGCAGCAGTGGAAGAAAAAAACAAAGTGTTTTTTTGCTGGAATATTACAGATGTGCCCTTCCATAGAGATCACACAACTTTTTTTGCACTTGTTACTTGACAAGTGACTTGCGGCTTGTCCACATGGCTCTTCTGTGGCTATGCAAATACAAGGATAGTTGCTTACGGTGTGTACTTTAACTTCCTGGATTACTGTATCTCTACTGAAATCAAGACATCTTGGGTGTTACATGATAACAGATTTCTTAAAAAAATAGAGTAAAAATAAATATATTGCTGTATGATACAATAAACAGAACCTGAAAATCAGCTCAGAATATCTGTCTGGATTTCAAGCAAATAAAAAACAACTGATAGCTCCATATGAGGAAAGGAGGAAGAAGGGACATTAGCTGTGTTTGATGGAGCTTTTCCACAATAGAAAGAGATAGCCATAGTGCTATGATCTTTGTTGAAACAAGGAGCTTAGCCACAAGCAGCAAGGAAGTCTTGTACTTACTGCAAACTTTTTAGGAATACTTTTAGAATATTATTAAAAGTTCTGAGGATGGTCATGTGACTCTCCCGAAGCCTGGAAAACATTTAGGTTTGTATGGTAGGTGTTTCAAGAGACAGGAATCTTAAGTCCTGGTCAGAAGACTTGATCATCGCTTCTGTTAATAGAAGGTGTTTGATTGCTTTTTAAAATATTCTCAAGTTATGGCACACTTGTACTATGGCCTTATAAAACTGCTGTGTTGATCAGCATAATCAGAGAGACTGTGAGAACAGTGAGACACCTTCATTTGTACTTGCCTATTTGGCTTCTCAGCATGAGTGAAAAGTTTCATGGGCTGGCTGAGGTGGCCTGGTAGCTACTTTCATTTCCAGCCTGTCCTGGGCTGCTCAGTAACTTCTCTGTGGCATCTCTGCTCCTTTACATCTACTCACTGCACTGGTAGATGATTTGTGTTACACAATCTTCATGCAGAGACTGGCCTTTCCAAGGTGAGAGAAAAGGCTTGCGTGAGGGAAGCAGCACGTGTCTTTGGATTGGTGGTGTGGGAATGTTCCTCTTGCTCAGTCATCACGTGAAACCATTCCCTAGAGAGTATTAACCTTTTCATGTAGAAGAACTTGAAGTTTTTCTGACATAAGAACTTGAAGTAATTCTGACAATATATTTGAGAGCCATTTGAGTGTCAGTCTTATGTCAGTCTTCAACAAATGGTTTTCCAGAAAAGATTATTTGGATCTATCCATTAAGATTTTTGCAATAAGTAAAATATTAAAGAATATTAAAACACATTAGCTATATGCCTAGGTGGTTTCTGATACTGCAGTGAAGGAAATGAAAAAAAGAGTGTGTCATATCATGCATTCAGACTTGCTTTCTGAGATTTTTACTTGGATGCGACTGAGGAAATAGTAACAAGAAATGGGTAGAAAAGATGACGGGTATGGTTAGGCCTTAAATTTCTTGAGAAAGGGTGGTATTTTTAAACCTCTTCTGGCTATTTAGGTAGAGACTAAAGCAGGATCTTAAGATGCGTATTGAGCAGGAGTTTTTTCACTTCCATCTAGTGCTATCACTGTTGATGCTACACTTTAAATTGCTTTACATGGCCTGCTAGTTTTTCTTTGCTCAGGAATGAAGCTGGTGCAAAACTTAATGAAGCCTATGGAATACAGTACAAATCAATACTTAAATTAGAGCACTGTCTATCAGCCTCACTCTGGTGAGTTTGTATGAAATACAAAGTGATTTAAACTGGCAGGCAGGATCTGTGGCCCACGGCTTTCAAATGTACGTGGTTGAGACTGACATTTTGAGGAGTGTAGGGAAGGTGCTCTAACCACTAGCACAACTGCTTTACTTCCGCTTTATTAACAACTCAAATAATTTCAGCCTGTGTTTGCTTCACCTCTGAAACCCATGTAGCTAACAGTGACAACAATTTTCACATTCTTCAACGAGCTTGCTTTGCATAGTGAAATGTCTTAATATCTTCACAAAGTCTGATTTCAGACATGTGTTGGTAACAGGTTGATCTGGCTGCGGTGACTGCAGATCTAGTGGTTTGTTTCTAAGCTGGAGCCTGTATTTCTAAAGCGAGTTGAAAGAGATTTCGTAATAAAGCACTACATTATCTAGGATTTGAGAAAAGCATAGTCTCTCTTAATTTTTTTGTTTTTTGTATTTTGTGTGTGTTCGTTGGTTTCTATTAGTGGAGGCAGTCATAGTGGAGCTATCCTTCAGATGGAGATGGCTGCTCATGGTGTATATTAGGTTACAGGGACCTTTTGAAAGAGCTTTAGTACAAACATGCACTTTCAAAAATGAAATCCCAGTATATAAAGCAGTGGTACATACAAAGAATATCGTCTGCTTGTGAGTGAGCAATTCACATGTGGCTTTCTTTTTTCCTTGTTGATCGTAGTGTTTCTGGGCACTGGAGAGCAGCACCTCCAACTGTATTACCAAAACTGTTCAGAAAAGGTTGTCTTGGTTATGCAAAGTTGGACACCCTAAACCTGTGGTGTGAACTTAAGCTACCTCAAAGCATAGGAAATCAGTTTACCACATGGAAAAATAAAAGCAGTGGATGCTTGAGGGGAATACTTCATATTTTCTGGGAAGACACTATAGTAACATTTTTGCTAAGTGGACTGCTTACTCCAAAACTGAAATGCTGAATTTGCGTAGGCTCGAACATATATATGTTCTCATTCTACTGTCGAATCTAAAGCTAGAGAAGTGAATATGGAGGATAAGGCTATGTATATGAATCACAGAATCATTTTGGTTGGAAGAGACCCTCAAAATCATCAGGTCCAGCCTAATGCTGGCACTAAACCATGTCCCTTAGAACCTCATCTATGCTTTTTTTAAACACCTCCAGGGCTGTTGACTCCACTGCTTCCCTAAGCAGCCTGTTCCAATTCCTGACAACGCTTTCTGTGAAGAAATTTTTCCTAATATCCAATCTAAGCCTCCCCTGGCACGTCTTTAGGCCATTTCCTCGTGTCCTGTCACTTGTTCTTGGGAAAAGACACCCACCTCACAACAACTTCTTTTCAGGTAGTTGTAGAGAGTTATAAGATCTCCCCTCAGCCTCCTTTTTCCAGGCTAAAGAGCCCCAGTTCCCTCAGCTGCTCCTCATAAGACTTGTGTTCCAGACCCTTCACCAGCTTCATTGACCCCTGAATGTCCTTCATTGCCTCCCTCAATGTCTTTCTTGTAGTTAGGGGCAAATATAACCATGAGCAAAATGTTTTGAACTGGACAGAGTAAATACAAGTTACTTGGAGACATAGATCATAAAACAGGCCTGTTTTATTGGCAGCTCCTGATGGCAGCTGCCAAAGATCCCTCCTGTGTATTGCTGAGCCAGCAAAGTGAAATCACTCCCGAAGGACTTTTCACTGCAACAGTTGGGAGTACCTGGAAGTGGCAATGTGTGGCCAGTGTTGGGCTGTGGTGCTGAAGCTGTGGGTGGTCTGGATCCCTGGGGCTGAGGGCAAACAGAGAAGCTGGGGTTGCCTGTTGCAGTCCACCTGCAGTGGGACTAGAGGAAGAGGTCAGTAGGAAAGGTGTTGCCATCCTCCTGGGTAGAGGAGCCTCAGCAATGGGGGTTCTCCTGTGCTTGCGAGGTCTAGCCCATGCTGGGCTGCTTTATCAAGAGCATGGCCAGCTAGTTGTTGCCCTCCATCATGCTTGTGAGGCCACATCCAAAATGTTGTCCTGTTTTGCCCCTCTTCTGACAGAGAGAGGCCAGCAGAGGGTCACTAAGCTGTTTAAGGGCCATCCTGGGATGTGTGGGGAGAGGCTGGGCAAGGTGGCTTTACTTAGCTTGGGAGAGAGAAGGCTAAAGAGGTGCTCTGGTGATGGTCTTCAGTGGGGCTGCACAGAGGAGGTGCAGCTAGGCTCTTCTTTTTCCTAGGGTGGACATGGGGGTGAGGAGAAGAGCTTTCATGATTGACTTGAGCTGGTGAGGCCTGTGTGGCACTGGAAGGGGCTTATCCCCATCACCTGTGTGACCTTGAAGAGGAAGTGGTGGTGTTGCCAATGTCTTCCTTGTCACCGATTCTCATCTGGGGCTGTCCCCTGACCTCAGATGAACGTCCATGCTGGTGCTGGCCAGGGCACGGGATGGACCTCCTGGCAGTAGCGTAGGTTTGGATCATCCTACACTAACTGTGAAAGCACATCCTTCCTCTTGTGTGTGCCTGCTCTGCCATGGTAGTGCAGCTGCTTGATGTGCGAGTTCAGCCCACCTGACTGAGCTTAGTTTCAGCAGAGCAGTCCTGACCACTTCTATAAACATGTTAAAAACTAAAACTAATCACTCTGGGCCCTCTTCTGTTGTTGAAGAGACACAAGTGTGTCTAAGGTGGGGTTCATGTGACTATTTTAGATTGTGTCCTGGGTATCTAAATTTAATCTTTTGGCAGAGAGGTTTTAATTCATCCATTGCCTATTAAAAAACAAACAAAAAACCAAACCTAAAGTACCTACCTTAGATATAGATGTTACCAATTTGGTCAGGTGAATCTTGCATGTGATGGGAGGAGTGTAAACTTTAAACCTGTGGAATGCAAGCAGGCTTCAGAACTTCAGATCAGACCTGCAGGTGGTGAGAGGAGAAAGTGGATGGGGAAGAACACAACTTCAGCATTGGCTTCTAAAAATGTTCTTGCATCTGTTGCATGCTGTCTGTTACTAACCATTGAAGTACTAAACTCAGGGCCTGATAAATACTGGAATCAGTAATTGTTCAGCTGTGTACTAAGGGTAAGATCTTCAGTTTTTCAGGTTAAAAACTGAGATAACAACAAACCTCTCTCGATCCTTAAAGGCAGCTGTAGTAATTCTAGAGTGTAAAATTCTGTGGAATTTGCCATTGAAACTTATCCAAGAGGAAAAGTGCTCCAAACATACTCATGTTTCAAAGGGCTTTTCAGTGCTTTTCGTCACCCTACCTATTCCATATAAATGAATCACATTTTAACTCACTTATTAGAAGCGTAATGTCCGTGTCTCAAATGTAAAGGGTATTATAAACATAGTTATTTAGGAGCTTAATGAGGCTCTAGTCGCAGGATGAATTAGAGTTGTGGTATCATACTCAACCAATAAATTGCTATGTGATTTTTTTGCATTCACTTTTCTTATACCACCTGTTTATTACTTTGTAGTCATAAATTCAGTCATGTCTCTTGAAAAATGCATCTTTCCTGCAAGCATGGTTTCACATTTGACTCAAGCAGGTTCAGTGTAGTTCTGTGCCCTGTGTTGATTTGGCACTGGTAATGGATTATCTGTGTGGCAAGGCTGGTTAGATAACCAGCTTTCCCAAAAAACAGCATTTTTCCTATCTCATCAGCTTCTCATGTATCTATAGAAACTTAACTGATGTCACAAGAGACAGCAATGACTTGGGGAAGGGCAGGAGAATCAGAATGTTTGGGGCATATCCTGATACTTGGGCATCATCATGTTTGTGATGGAAGAGGCAGGGCTTTTCCTGCTGCAGTTGCCCCACAAAAAAATATGGAATAGCCTGAGTGGAGTCCTGGGAAACAACCAGGCACAGCACACAAATAAGGAATGCTGCTGGAGCCCTAAATTTCAACAGCAAAACTGTGAGGTGGTCTCATTCTGTGCTAGAGGAGAAACTTTAGTCAGCTGTACCATATTCAACCATAAGCTCTGTAAGATTGGAACCAGTATGGCTCACTTATTCATTTAGTGAATCTACTATATGAAAATGAAGCTGCGAAGTGAACACCTCTTCCCTGTAGAAAGCAGGGAGCAGAAGCAGGCATCGAACTTCCCAAAGGGTGTTTCTGTTGTCACAACTTGAAACAAGTGAAGGCTAAATTCTGTGGCTACAGGCACATTCTTCTTGGGTAGGTAGTAATCAAAATAAATGATTTGAGCTGTCAAATCTTCTTAAAGTTTATGTGAAGTTTAATATGATAGGAATTTATCTCTTCTTTTGCTGGAGGAGAGTGTTTTGCTCTTCATTTAGAGGAAATTTTGAGACTAAGGAGCTCATTATATTTGTGTAAGCTTTTTGTATACAAACTTTTAAATCGTGAAACTTATATAATAGCCACCCAATACAATAATTTGATAAATGAGTAAGATTGGCAAGAATTTTGTATTAGTTTAGCCTCTTCCCAACAAGCTGGGAAATACAGACTCTATTTGGGAAAAAAAAAAAAAAAAGAAGAAAAAAAGAAAAAAAAAAAAAGTCAAAATTTTGCAGTCTGAACAAGCAAGGAGTGTATGTTTGTAGAGTTTTTGCCAGAAAGGTATGTTGTCTCATGGTGGCCTAGAGCTTAGTGTTCACCTCCACAAGATGGCAAAAAGCTATCTATCTGCCTGCCTGGAGCCTCTTTCTCTTTCAACCTCTTTCAAACTGTTTCCACAGCCGTTGCTGTGTCAACACTGTTCAGTTGTAATTGCCAACTCCAAAGCAGGCTGATCAATGGAAATGCTAAATAAAGCAGGAGAGCTCTTGCCTCAGAGGATGTGTAAAACCAGATTTGCCAGTAGGAGCATGCCTCTGCAAATGCCAGCAGAAATGTTAGCTGTTACCTTCCAGTCCAACACCACGCCATCCATGCCTTCTTGGCTCCTTTGCTAGTGGGTCGTCTTCAACTCTGAGTTTCTCAACTTTTCTTCCAGGTGAAGTTGCTTTTTAAGAAATGTACACTCAAATAGGTTTAGCTTTTCTGAAACTGAAAACAGCAGAATCCATAGGAATAAAAAGTGTTGACTAGCTTGAACTGTACTTGTAATTTTTTTTTTTTTTTTGACGTGTGAATCATCAGGCTTATGGCACTTGTTAGTACTGTTAAGAGTTGATCCTGCTGTTTTTGTCAGATACTAGACTTTGAGACATGACTGCTGATTGGGAATCAGAAACAAAACATCATCTCTGCTGGGCAGTGACATGCATGTCAGTGAAAGCCTGAGGAAGTTCTTGGCATGCTTTAAACTGACTGCATTACGTTTGCAGGCACAGCTCTTTTAGTGCTTTCTTACTAGGTATCTTTTCCACAGCTTATAAGTAAAATGATGTCTGTACTCCCTCTGCTGGCTCTGCAAAAATAGCTTTCATGAGTTTAAATAGTCGAGTCGCATCTCTTACAAATATGCCTGTGTGAAATTCTGAGATGAGAAGAGTTTAATTAATGGAAGAAGGATTTTCCTGAAAAATGGGTCAACAAATAGTAACTGAAAGCTAATCAGGTGTCTCAGATGCTATCTCCTGCTATAATGGTAAACATTGGTGTTGTATATACCTTTGTAATTGTAGTCTGGGCTGTTTTAGTATATCAATGATTGGATGGACCTGTCCAAATTAAGATAACAAATACTTGTACATATAATCATATGTCTGAGCCCTATTTTTATAGGTATTTTGTGCTATACGTACATAAAGAGGTATGATACCTGTAAGTCTTCCATGGGAGAATAGAACTTACCTTTCTATAACTTACAGTGCTCTGTGCATTTATTTGCTTATTCTGAGACTACAGATTTCTTCCTATGTGAAGAGATATTGAACATAAAAATTCTCAGCCAGAATGGAAGAAGTTCAGGTCTTGAATGAGGTCTTGGTATAGATATGTATTATGTCTGTAATCAAAACAATTGCTCTGGGAAGTCAGCAGACATATCTAATGCAGTTCATTGTGTTTCTTGTTTTCTGATACTATTACTTAATTATGTACCTATTCTAGTTATTTTTGCTTTCTGAAATTTAGGAATGGCTTAACAGTTTTGGAGGACTGAGAGAATAACTTACTGTCCTATAATGAGTCTGAAGCTGGATAAGTGGTATAACAAGCCAGACTGCCGTTTTAGCATTTGCTAGCTCAGGATATCTCTGAACAAGAACCCCTGAACCTTGTGATGTGGAAAGCCTGAGGATGTTCTCTGGCTTTTCATGCCCACAAGGTGCATTTCCTGGGAAGTGCAGTCTTTTGTCCAGATGTTTGCTTATAATTCATTTGGCACTGTGTAATGAATGCATTTGACACTGTCACTGTTCACTGCAGGGCGACAATAAACCGTGGCAGATGCTCTCTGTTAACCCCCTGCCCTCCCCACCAAGGAAAGGGAATAAGAGGAAAAGGGAGAGAGGCTTGCAAGTTGGAGAAAGTTAAAAATGCTTTGTTAATGCTACTAATAGAGAAAAAAATACAAAATATACAAAATCAATCTTGAATTTCCCAGGGTAGTGCAGCACTGCCTGTGGTGGAGCTGGTGTGGCCCTAGCAGGTGCAGGGCAGGCACCCGGAAGTCCTGGGCTGAACTTCGCAGCAAACTGGAACTGGATTCAGGGATGCAGGGTCTAGAACTAGGCCTCGGATCATAGGCACGACAGGCAGGGTTCTCTTGAGATGCTGGCCATGGTCGAAGAGAGCAAGACCCTTGTGATCTCCCACTTTTATAGGGTGTATGACATGTATGGGATGGCATACTTAGTTGGTCAATTTTAACCACCTGTTCTGTTCATCCCTCCTTGCAAATACGCCCCTCTCGCTTATGGGGCATTCAAAATTTATCAGTAACCTTGGCTACCATAGCAATAAGTCTAAACCTGAGTCTCTTCTGCGTACCATTGCTACTGTTATCAGCTCCAGAGCTAACAGTGTCTGAAAAAACATGCAGCCAAATTCAGAAAAGTACAGTTACTTAGGAGAACTTAGCTGAAAGGAAAATTCACCAAAAGAGAAACTGGTCTTATTTTTTTAAAAAAACAGGACATTTCCACACAACATAATTGTCTCTAAATTGGAGAGACATGGATGTTCAGCTAACCCACTGCATGTGAATGCCAGCTGGTTGTTTTTGGGTGGGAGTGCTGATCTGCTGGAGGGTAGGTAGGTTCTACAGAGGAATCTGGACTGGCTGGATTGTTGGGCTGGGGCCAATTGTATGAACTTCAACAAGGCCAAGTGCTGGGTCCTGCACTTGGGTCACAACAAGCCCAGGCAAAGCTACGGGCTTGGGGAAGAGTGGCTGGAAAACTGCCCGGCAGAAAAGGATCTGGGGGTGTTGATCATCAGCCAGCTGAACATGAGCCAGCAGTGTGCCGAGGTGGCCAAAAAGGCCAACGGCATACTGGTGTGTATCAGAATTGCATGGCCAGCGGGACTAGGGAAGTGATCGTCCCCCTGTACGTGCCACTGGTGAGGCCCCACCTCAAATACTGTGTTCAGTTTTGAGCCACTCACTACAAGAAAGACATTGAGGTGCTGGAGCATGTTCAGAGAAGGGCAATGAAGCTAATGAAGGGTCTGGAGCACAAGTCTGATGAGGAGCATCTGAGGGAAGTGAGGCTGTTTAGCCTGGAGAAAAGGAGGCTGAGGGTAGACCTTATTGCTCTCTACAACTACCTGAAAGGAGGTTGTAGTGAGGTGGGTGTTGATCTCTTCTCCCAAGTAGCAAGTGATTGGATGAGAGGAAATGGCATCAGTTTATGCCAGGGGAGGTTTAGATTGGATATTAGGAAAAATTTCTTTATGGTGCGGGTTGTCAGGCGTTGGAACTGGCTGCCCAGGGAAGTGGTGGAGTCACCATCCCTGAAAGTGTTTAAAAGACATATAGATGTGCTGTTTGGGTTATGTTTTAGTGGTGAACTTAGCGTTATTAGACTAACAGTCGGACTTGATGATCTCAAAAGGTTTCTTCCAACATTCTTCCAACATTCTATGATTCTAAAAGAAGCATGACATGCTATGACCAGGGGCATTGGAACTAGGTGATCTGTAAGGTCCTTTCCAACACAAACCATTCTGTGATTCTATGACTGTCAGATATTTCAGAACAGTAAGATTACTGTGTAAACCCAAATTAAGAATTTGATGCAGCCAAACACTCGGGTTCTTCCTGTTCAGTATCTCTTTGGTTATACCTGTGGCAGTCTACAGAAGTCTTTAGGCATTACTGTACTGGAAAGGCACTGCTTGGCTGTATAAAAACAGCACTTGGCTGTATAAAAACAGCACTGCTTGGCTCCTCGGTTCTTTGGGTGTTGGTTGGTTAATTGTTAGTTGATTGGTTGTTAATTCCCTGTATCATGGAGACATTGCCTGTATCATGGAGGCATTCAAAACCTGCCTGGATGCCTTCCTGTTTAACCTCATCTAGGTGTTCCTGCTCTGGCAGGGGGATTGGACTAGATCTTTCGAGGTCTCTTCCAATCCGTAACATTCTGTGATTCTGTGAAAAACAGGCATTTGTCCAGGTATTCACACAAAGTTTAGAATAAGTCTTCCTCTCACAGTGAGTGTGTTTCCCCTACCAAATATGCTGCTCTTCCAGTTTTTCCCTTTGGGCATACTACTGTGGATTGAGGTCTTGAAGTTTAGCCCTATGGCTTGGATATCCACCACTAATCATCAGAATTTATACAGGTTTACTGCCATGCGCAATAATTTTTGTTTTAATGTCCAAAACTGCATTTTAATAACTTTCACATTAGTCGACAAGTAAACCAAAACTTGCTGACCTGCATAAAATTGGCCATAAAATTTAGCTTAGCAATGCCTGCCTTGAACCGTAATCTTGTCAAGAACAGCTGAGGATTCTCAGTGCACAGGGAAACGCATCCTTTTTCTAGGAAAGCCTGGCGTATTTTAGAAATGTCCAAGTTAAGGAGTCAGAGACTCCTAACCTTAAAATAGCTTAAAATAATAAAGTAGCTTAAAATAGCTTGGCTTAGGCTTTCTTTGAGCGATTTTGCTGTGAGGCAATTGTTTAAATACTTGAAAATATTTGCACAGTGAAAAATACTTTTTGGTAGCTAATGGCTCATTTTAATAATTGCTCAACAACAAGGTAATCTTTCTGTAAGTACCTACTTTTTGAGTTTTAAGTAATAAAGGTATCTTGAAAGCTGTTTAGTGTTAATTATATGCATAAAGCATAATTCCTCAAACTAGATTGTGGTTTTGACAGACAACTGTGTAACTGCCTGAAATTGTTTGATTCTGGATTATGACTGTATACTGTTTGATCACATTGCTGAGTTCTGTTAATTAGATAACTGGTCTAAACTGTGTTCAAAAACCAGCCAAATAAGGTATTCCATCATTCCCACCCACTCACCCAAAAAAAACCCACAAAAAAACAAACCCCCAAACAAACAAACAAAACCCCTCCCACCAACCAAAACAACAAAACAACCAAAACTAAACAAATACCTCCCCCCTCAAAACACCACCACCAAACAAAACCTGCACAAAACCCACCCTCCCCCCAAATGCCAACCAAACAAAATCACCACCACCCCAATTTCATGCTGTTCTGGTTACAGGGAAAGATTTCCATAGGAATAGATACATGCACACACATCTGATTCCTATAGAAGGAGTGTAGCACACCAAGAGTCAACTTGTTTTTAATAGTCTAGAGAAAGCTACTAGCTTCTAATATCAAGTCTACACCTGAAAAATGCAAAACTACACATAAAAGTTTAAGCTGTGCTGCTGTAACTAGGGATGCTAAACACATAGAGGATATTCAGGATTCTGTTGGTATAAATTTGTGTTTATTTTAAAGCATCCCTTTCCCCCAGAAAGGGAGGAAGCAGAAAACAATGTTGTAAAATATTAGAAGTAGAATCAAACTAAGAATTTAACTAAACATAGATTAGAGACCATGGTAGAACTTGGCTGTCAACCTGCTTGACATGATGTACAGACTAGACTATTGCACATAACTTAAATGAACCAAATTCATAACATAACTTTGAAATGAGATGTATGGTTATTTTTCAATGTGTAGGACTTCTCAGAAGTTTCACATCTTCCTAACCAGTGTTTTGTAGCCTGCCTAGACAGAACTTATGGAGTCTGAAAGTGTGAAAAAAACAAGTCTGCTACTTGTTAATAGCAGGCTTCATACTTGCACCAGTTTTTTCTGTTTCATCTACCTCAGGCAGGTGTTTTGGAAACACTACTAAAGTCATCCTTCATTAAGGTTTACAGGTGGCTTCTTCCTGTGCTTCCTGTGACAAACTAATTGAAAGAAGTCATTCTTAATGTGACTGAAATAATAAGCAGGTTTTTGGAGAGTAGTCTTAGCACAGTTGCTTCCTAGCAGTCTGCTTTCTCTTTTTCATGAGTAATAGAGACAGACTGCTATATGTCTTTCGAGCTAAAGAGTCTATTGAAGGTGCTGAGAAACCAAGTGATGGTATCCTGAGAGAAAGACAGGGATACAGGAGGCTGCTTAGGGAACTGGAGCACTAGGAGGCAGAGGGGGAAACTTCTATGCATCTTCCAGAATTACCTTGAGAAAGACTCAGTCCCTAACTGGGAGTTTAGGTAATTCCCATTATCTTCTGTTCCATGGTGCTGTGTCACTCTTGTTTCATGATACTCTGATGCTCTTCTCAGTCACTTCCCTCCAGTGGGGAAACAGTGATTTCGCTGAGTCTTGCTAGAGGAAGCTTTTGGCTTCTCTACTGTGCTTTACCTGTTTGCTACATCAAGTGAAACTTCTGAGCTGCAAGGGTTAGATTAAAAAAAAAATGTAATTAGCTTCTGACTTATCAGGACTGGTGTGTGAGCTGTCTGAAGAAACTCATGCTGAGCTGAGGTGTACTATAGTCAGACATGCAATTGCAATGGCCCTTTAAGGAAGTTTGTTGGAAACCATAAGATGAACATACAAATCTTGGTTCCTAAAAGAGTTTGTGCCTTCAGCAGTGGCCAGTTGGAGTTAGTCTAACATGCACAAATTCAACAGTTTAGCAGGTTGCTTGCAGTTTGTCATTTGAGTGGAGGAGCTGACACTTGGTGCCCTTCCCAATTCCTTTTCTTTAGAGATACTGTATGCTATTGCTAAAAACAACCTGATTGCAGAAGTTGCAGTGCCACTGTGAAATAAACAAACACTTGTGGGAAGTAGCTTTATGTAGAAGGAACAGACTAGGCTTGATTTAGCTGAGTCAGAATGATGAGCTATAGTCTTCATGGATGGACAGACTCTTGTCCCTGAGAATCAGTTGCAGCTGAGCTAATGGCAGTACATTCCCCATTCAGATGCTGTCTTTGGAAGGATTGATATTACTCTTATTGAACTAGCCACTAGGAATTGCTGCTGAGGATTTAGAGCTGCCTTAGCAGGAGACTGACACCTTACTCTGTATGCCAATGGTAGTTATGCTTTAGGCACCTGAGTGCCTGCTGGGTCACCACATTATTGCTGAGAGCCTTGTGCTTCCGTTGGGCAGGGCAGTGAGGGAAACAAGTATCTGATCCTCAGCACTGAACAGGTCTGTCTGGTTGCTATGAAGATTTTCAAGGCATGGCCTTTCCCTACCTAGAAGAATAAGCATGATGCCAGAGCTAATTGACACCTAGTTCACCTCTTTTTTTTTGAATGCCTACTGTTTAGAATGGAAGCATGACCATTTATAAATTGCATTAGGATCCACTGATACTAGTTAAGAACTTTGTTTATGGGAAACTAGGGGAGGGATTTCCTTTACTGGGTGGAATAGAACTTTTAAATATTATCATGGAGCCTGGCTGCATTTGCATTCTTTTCCTCAGTTACATTTTTCTAATGAATTAATCATGCAACTGATGTCTTTGTGCTCTCAGAAACCTGAAGAGTTATACGCAGTACAGATCTTCACAGCTGAAGACTTGAGAAATGAAGACACAACTGTTAATTGTGTATAGCCAGTTTATACAGCAATTATTAAATAGCCTACCAAAACTGAGGAATGAATTAAGTTTACTAAATCTGCTTAAGCTTCTGTTGAACGGTCTGGTGAATTTGCTGTTCAACTCAAACAGTGTCTGGCTTTGGCAGTGAAGCCATGTATCATGCAATTTGTTTGGTGGCATGTCACTTTACCTGAAATAACAGTGAAGATGAACTTTTCCTTGAATGGAGACTAATGTAATTTTAAAGGTGGCAGGAACATAGTTCCTGGATGAGGATGCTCTAAGCATTAGCTGAATGAGTGTTAGCACATCCATGTTGTCTTTAAGATTTCTACAAATAAATCAGTTATTCTGGCAGCTTGTGGAAAAACTTCTGGGGAATCTGTTGTGATAACTTGTTCAGCCAATAGAAACCCTGATATTGAAATCTTTTGGCTTTATTTTGTGGCTGGGCAGGAAGAAATGCTTTTTTGATGGCTGCCTTCTGCCAGGCTGCTGCAAGTAGCCCACTTTTAGACTGTAGAGAATTGAACTGCATGGCTATGATCATAGCTAGTGGGAGGGGGGGAGGCTTGGGAACATGTGTGGTGTTTTCTGCCTCCTTGGACCTGGAGGGGCAGATAGTACTGCTGTAAAAAAAAAAAAAAGTGTCTGTTCTTAAAGCTCATGGAAGTGCAGGGAGAAGGCAAGAGGAGTAGAAAAAGAATTAGTAAGGGAATGGGTGCTAAAACTGGCCAGAGTGCTGTGTGTCCCATGATAGACAGACATAGAACAGGACCCAAATTGAAGTGCGGTCTGTCTGTCAGTGGCTGAGATGCTGTGAAAGAATAGTAAAAAAGCTCACAAGAAGTTACTCTTCTGAGCCCTGAGTTGCCTGTGTGCCTGTTGCAACAACGGGCTTTCACATAGTCTATTACTTCATTAACACAGTTGCCAATTAATGTGGGTGGCTTTTCCCAGTGCAAAAGGATGAGGGTGGCAGGTGTAAGTTGCTGTGTTGTTAGAGTCAAATAACGAGACCTGCTTCAGGACGTCTGTGGGTGGAAATTTATGCCTCGACACTTTAGCACAGCCATACCTTTGGTTACCTGAGGATATGACAGACTTGCTGCTTGCATTGTTAGACTTAGGAAATGCTATAATAGGAAGCTCAGCTTTGTGCATCCTATTTACTAGCAGTGCTTATACACTTCCTGTCTATGTCAAAGAAACAAACTGCAAAGAAAAGAATTTATTACCTTATATTGAATGGTGAAACAGGCATTGCCATGTTACTTATACTAATCACACAGCATTTAATTCAGCATCATTCTGTGGGCTGCTACCAATAGCTATATTGCAGTAATGCTTAAATGTATGTCAAAAAACCCCAAACCAGCAACCAATCTGGCATAAATGAGAAAGTTCTTTAAGAGGAGTAGCTAAAAGATCAGGACAGTGCAGGCAGTGTGAGAACTTAGCCTTTAATTGAGGTCAGACTTCAGGAAGATTAAAAAGTATAATCACAAGGAAGGACTAGTTTTGAAACTGGAGATGTGCCTGAAGGATAAAGCAGTATGTAGCCTCACTAAATGGTAGAACATACCAGAAAATACCTTGAGGCTCAACTTCAGATGCTTCTTATGCTGTACCTGAAAGAGGAGGCCCACTAGAATGGATTAGTGAGCTAAGCTCTCAAAATTTATCAAAGAGAGCTAAAGGTATGGTCACTATTATCAACTGTGTTTCTTGCAAAGCCATACAGTAGATTCTTAAATTCAAATATTGGGATTAAAAACCAAACACACTCTAACAAAAAAAAAAAAAAAACAAACCCTGAACCTCCTCTTGCCACCACAAGCAGGAGACACAAACTTGTGCGGTAGCTCTGAAAGACCTACTCAAATGTACATTTGTTATGACATTTGAATTAAAACCTTGGCTCTTTAGGAATAGAAGATAGCAAATGAAATTGTGATTTTCAAAAGGGGTTTTCTCAGCATGACTCTTTAGCCAGTTTACTTGGGGTATTTCTGGCAGACAGGGATTAATATGACTTGCAGGGCAAGCTAGCATAGCTTTCAAACTACAAATTTTTCAAGAAGTAAAGCTTTTTAAGGGTTTGATGATAAGAATAAACTGTGTTCTTGTATTTACAAAAAGCTTTTGAAAAATCTAAATATGTAGGCTCTTAAACTGGCATGTTACAGGACAAGACAGAAGCTTCTTTGGCTACAAGAGGACAAAACAGATATCCAATGTAACATAGCGTATTCTTATTGAGATGGGTGACCAGAACTTGGGTTTTTGTTTTATCTTTTATGTTCCAAACCATTGCTTGGCAGGGATGATGATTTTGAAGATCATAGATAGGTGAGTTATCACATAAATATTACTATTTATATATTATGTGTTTACAGTTCAATGAACAAACAGTATTTCCTAGTACCGTTTCAACATAGCAGTAAGATATTCCAAGGTAGCAAAAAAAAAAAAAAGAAAAAAAGCCATTAAACTTACCCCACTAAGTTAATTTTATTGTCCTAATAGAGAGGAGCCCGTCATATGCAGAGTGACTTCATGGAAGTAATTAGGCTTAATCTCATTAGGCATAAATATTTCCTAGTAGTTCTAAGACTAATTTTAAAATTCTTTCAAGGTTTCCTGAATAGGAGAATCAGGTAGGCATGGGCTTTTGCACTTTGCCTGAAGGCTCATAGCTCTAAAGAGATTTTGGCACCTCTTTGATATCAAGAAGAATGGTTACAGTCAAAAGCATACCATTCTGCTTAAGCGGATATTAATATGAAAGAATACTTTCTGGAAGAAAAAAGGGGGAGTGTCCAAATCAGGATGAGATGGTAAATGGATGGTTCTGGCTGAAGTGTTACATGCAGTTTAACTTGAATGTGTTTTAATTCAAATGGCTGCAGCATGTTCTGAATCAAGGTTTCTGGTGTTAAGAGTTCTTGAAGTTGACTTGGAACTTCAGAACAAAAAAAAGTCCACTAGTGCTACTTACTGTCTGACGATAAGGGAAGGCAGAAAATCATTGCTCAAAACTGACTAAAGCAATTTCAGTGCTCTGCGTGTATGGTATTGTGGGAATTGAAAGACGAAAGTAAAAATAGAGGTGAATGAAATGTGTTAAGCTCAAAAGGTATTGGAAGCAGGGTTAAGGAGAAGCAGCAAAATTTAGAGGTTTTTGTGAAAAAAGGTAAGAAGATTTCTCAAGACAAGTAATGTAACTGTGAGAATAACTGTGATGAGGGAGTGAGCTGCTGTTTTGCTCCGAGTCATAGTTGTCAGAACTGCCCAGCTGGATGCACCGCTTACAGGCACACACTAAGCTTCAAATGCAGCAAGTGACTGAAATCCAGGAATACAATTCCAGCTCTGTTGGATGAAATTTGGTACCGTCTCACTTTTCCTTTACTTGAAACTTAGCTGCATATAATGATGCCATATGCCTCATTTAATATAGGCCTGTCAGGTTTTGTGACTAGAATGCATCTTATAATTTGGAAATGCAAGTAAACTCTGTTGTAGTCTTATGAAGCATAATTTTAATAAGTAGGATGCCATGATACCATCTCTCTCTTTTTCTTTTTTTTTTTTTTAATGTTCAGCCTTTTGTATTGTAATTTTTGCCAACGTGGTTTTGTTAAGTATTGATCAGAAAAGTGCTGTAAGTTGTTCCTGAACTTATTAATGTGAATATTTGACAATGGATAACTTTACTGCACACACACAAAAATGTATCTATCTACTTTTAGGGTTAATATATCAAGTTATTAATATGACAGACCTGTTAATAGAGCTTCCTTTACAGCATAAGTATCCCAAATAAACATTTTTGGCCTGAACTGTGCAGGATTAAGAGACTTTAAATCCTCAGTCATCTTACTTTGGACTCAATGGATCTGAAGTAACGGAAAATATGGATGGGCATTGGGCAAACTGTTGTTTGTTTTGTTTTTCCCTCCATTTTAAACACCAGTAGGTGGAGCTTTTTAATATCCCAGGTTTGCCTTCAGCTAGCAGCTGCCTTCGTCCAGTTTTTGGCAGCTCCACTCATATTAAGTTATCTCAGGAAGGTGACGCACACAGTAAATGCATCTTAAGTACTTGAACACACTAGGAATGATGCCGAATGGGACCGAGTCAGATCTAGAGGTTAAAACTTTTTTTCTCTTGGCATTGTAGTCTTCACCTGGTATTATAAGCAATCTTGTCAAATTTAGCCTTTTTGTGTTAGTTTACATAGTCATTGGAGAGCAAAAAGCAGATGAGCTTAGTAAAAAGAAATACTGAGAAGGAAGCTTCAGGGCCTGTGGGTGGAGAAAGGAGAAGCTGTCTGAGTGCTGGTCAGAGCTGTGGACCATAGGAAACCCGTAAAGATGTTGTTCTGTTAATGGGTATCTGGAATTAGTAGCTTCTGCTTCCAGAAAAGCATTTGAAGTAAACTCACCTCTTCTGCATGGGTTTGTCTTGAAGTGTGTGGCTTCTTGTGGACAACTCAGCATTGTAATATGAAATAGAAGAGTATGAAACCCAGGTATTTTAAATACATGAGACACTTACTGCTTTCTATAATGATAATCACATTTGTTTCATTTTCTAGGACAGGGGTGTCGAACTCATTCTCACTGAGGACCACGTGTAACTGCTGCTACATTTATGCAGTCCTAAAATTACATTTGGCCCTTCGAAGGCAACTGTGAAGCTGATGTGGCCACCAGCGAAAATGGGCTTGACACCCCTGCTCGAGGGGTTCTAGTAGGTCTCAAATTCTGATGTTCCTTTAAAGTGTTCAGAGGCTTTTGTGAAACCCTGCTTGTTGGATCTGTCTCTTGTATCTATTTATAATAGTTCTCATTTAAGTTTAAATACCTTAAATTCAGAAAGCTAATGATAAGTTTAAGCTTTTGGGAAAATATTTTTTCTTCTCACACTATTCTATACAGAACTTTCCAATCTTGTTTCTTAATCCAGTGTCAGTCAGAGTTGACTTGTTTCATGAGTGCGGAAAGGCCATGGCTTGGGAAACTCAGGGCAGTAACAGACCTGCATGGTTGGTTCATGGTATAAGAGAATGTCTGATTGCTTGCTGGGCTCCTTGCAAAGGCTGTGGAGTGAGCTGCTTCATAAGAGGTCTTGTTTTTCATGCTATAATAACTCACCTTCAAGACTGTTAGATTAAGTGTGGTAAATACCAGTGTTTACACCCACTGCAGTCTAGGAACAGCAGTCAGTTTTTATTTCAATGAAGTGAGTACGTCTGCCTCCCAAGAGTTGAAGCTTCAGAATGAAGTTAAAGTTTTCTTTCTCAGCAAAACTCTTGACCTTTGATTAATTTACCATTTAGAACACAGGATTTGAAATAAGGAAAACTTGTCATTACAACACTGTTGAACACATTTAAGGCTGAAGGTGATGTATTGAAAACTGTTTGTCTTCCACAATCATGCTCTCTCTCCTTCTTAGCTGTTCAATGTAATTGTCTCTTCATCAGCCAGGCTCTCTGAGATGCTTGCACTGAAACAACAGCATGCCACTAAATGATTTAACTCCTAGTTGTTCAGTTAGGCACTTTTAAACATGAGGGTAGTGACCTGTAAATGCATACTGGTCTGTATGAACTTTTTGTTTTATTAGCATTAATTTGTATTTCTTGTGAAGCAGCTGGTGGTTTTCTGTAGCCTTTCAAGTAGGTGTGAAGGTCTGTGTCTTGAAGTAAGAAAAGTTACCCCCCAAAGCAGAAGACCTCAGACTTTTTCAGTGTGATTTCCAGGTCACTTTCTCAGTTACCAATACTTTCCATTATAATAATGTTACAGACAACTTGACATTAGGAAAACATTCTTCAGCCAGAAGGTGGTAGAGCACTGGAACAGCTCTCCAGGAAAGCAGTCACAGCCCCAAACCTGACAGTGTTCAAGAAAAGACTGGACAACACCCTCAGACACATGGTGTGAACTGTGGGGTTGTCCTATGCAGGAACAGGAGTTGGACTTGATGGTCCTTGTGGGTCCCTTCCAACTCAGGACATTCTATGATTCTATGATACCCAGTGCTGTGGGTTTCAAACTGAAGTATGCAAAGGCATATTATATTTTTCAGTATCTTAAAAGCTGTTATTTGAAACAGATTAAAATGGCATGACAACTGAAACATATGGGGACAGTTTTACCACTGCAGCTTCTTGGTATGTAGATCTGTCCAGTCTTCACTAAACTAATTAGATTAAACAAAGGCTTTCCTGAGATAATCACTTTGCAAGCCTTCTCCTATGTTACAGCAACCAGCTTTAGTTGTTGTTGAAGGTCAAATGCTAGTACCAGCTAATGCTTAACATCTGAATGCAGAGTGTTCAGGCAGTTAGATAAATTGAATTGAATGACACAGGATATATAATCGCTGGAGCTTTGACTCTTGAGGTATGAGTTTGCTTAAGTGTTTTACTTTTGTTAATATTAACATGCATTTCCTGTAGGTTGGTGAAGCAAGTATTAAATGCAAATTCAATGACAGGAAAGGCTTGGATAGATGTCTGAGGCATGCTAGGTCCTGTGCATATGGGCAATAGTAATTATGCCACTCTTAAACTCTGCTGTTATTTGATTGTCAGTGTGTGGCCATTGCAAGCTATCACTTCAAGGTAACCTTAATTTTAATGAATGTAGAACACAGATTTCTTCCATATAGAGGGAATTACTAAATTGCTAATTACTAAATACTTTCACCTGTGAAGGGCTATTTCTGGAGTCCTTTTTGAAGCACACTTTAGGTTCAGGGCAGGTGGAGGGGGAAGAGAGAATTAAGATGGGTTTATATTTAAAGTGTTGTTACAAGAACACTTCAAGAAACATTTTACAATTTCTTCTAGCTTGGTCAAAGCAGTATGTTCTGATGGCCCTAAATAGAGCTGTAAATTATAGTCTGTTCAGGCTTTGTTAAATATCTCTACATGTAATCTTTAGGGTTTGGCCTTTTTTCCAGTCCAGCTACAGAGGTTACTGAGGCTTTTGAGCTTATAACACTGACAATCCATGAAACAGAGGTTAGATAATTTTATTATTTTGAATTATTGTCTTGGATAACTAAGCACAGTCAGCCAATTTGATTTGGCTAACTGATTTAAGATGCATTACTCCTCATAGGCAGCCACGATGATCTTACATATCAGTGATGATATTACAGTCACAAAGCACCAGAGGTTTTGCACAAATAGCTGAATTCTGCCTATGAGAGCGTGTGCTGCTACTGTAAGGTACCTCTACAGGATATTTAGTCACTTGAGTGTGACAGACTTTGAAGTATGACAGCTTTAAAGTTGTCCCTAGTCTCAGTGATATGTAAATGATGGATTATCCAAAATGTGATGTGCCTAATGAAAGACAGATTTCTATTAATCTCTTATAGAATCATAGAATAGTTAGGGTTGGAAGAGGCATTCAAGGGTCATCTTGTCCAACCCCCCTGCAATGAGCAGGGACATCTTCAAGTATATCAGGTTGCTCAGAGCCTCATCCAGCCTGGTCTTGAATGTCTCCAGGGATGAGGCATCTACTGCCTCTCTGGGCAACCTGTGCTAGAGTTTTACCATCTTCATTGTAAAAAATTTCTTCCTCCTGTCTAGCCTGAATCTCCCCTTCTTTAGTTTAAAACCATTGTCCCTTGTCTTATCACAACAGGCCCTGCTAAAAAATCTGTCCATATTTTTCTTATAGGCCCCTTTTAAGTACTGAAAGGTCACAATAAGGTCTTCCTGGAGCCCTCTCTTCTCCCGGCTGAATTACCACAGCTCTGTCAGCCTGTCCTCATAGGAGAGGTGTTCCATCCCTCTGATCATTTTTGTGGCCTCCTCTGGACCCTCTCAAACGATTTCATCTCTTTCCTGTACTGAGGGCTCCAGAGCTGGACACAGTACTCCAGGTGGGGTCTCACCAAGCAGAGTAGAGGAGCAGAATCACCTCCTTCAACCTGCTGGCCATGCTCCTTTTGATGCAGCCCAAGATACAATTGACTTTCTGGGCTGCAAGTGCACATTGTCGGCTCATGTCCAATATCTCATCCACCATCTTGTGTGCAGTTTGTTTAAGCTGGACACTAACATAACTTCAGCTGAATTAAACTTTAAATAAGTTGGAACTTTAGTAGAAGTGTATATGTTACCTCAAGCTATAACTGTTTCTTGAATTGAAAAAATTGAAGTATAAGCAGATTGAAAGTTTGAGGTGAGTTGCTTTTAATTATAATGCTTCAGAGCTCATGTTATTTAAATAACAGATTTCAAATGGCTGCTGCATGAATTGAGATGAGAACAGGAACACTGGTCAAAACAAATATTCCACTAGTTGAAGAGATGAATATTAGATGATCTATGTAGCTTAAAAATATGCTTTCTTATATGATACTGGAATGTCACTGTTTATAGTTACCTTATGCATCGCCACTTTGTTACAAAAGTGGACTGTTGGAACTTGCTGTAGCAGGAAGCAATTGAATGTTGCAAGGTTTGTCACCAAAACTGCTTTAAGGATACTTCTTAAAGAAATTGTAGCAAGATTTTCCTGTAGTAATCAGCGAAGAAACTCTGTTAAGATAAGTGCATTCTGTTCTTCTGTGCTGAAAGGGTTCTGTACTGTCCATTGTAATGCCTGGTAAAAACAGGCTGCTGGAGCAGATTCTTTCTGGTCTGATTTGGTGTAAAAATTGCTAATGCTTAACCAAGGTTTTAAAATTTGGAGCAAAACTGCTCTTGCTCTGTATGCAGAATTTGAAGAATCTTCACACTATTCTTCTCATTTTTCCAGAGCTCTTTCTTAACATGGATGTGCCAAATAGTCTGTAACTACCTGAGCAGATCTGCAGAACCACACTGCTCTTGTAGCATTAATGTAAGCTCATTGAACTAGTCTGTGAACCCTAATGGTCCTTTGGTGTGTAAGGACACCATTGTGGTACTTAAAACATCTATGAATCCCTTCCAGTATGAAGTGATAGTAATAAATAATCCCTGGACTATTATGTCTTAACGAAAATGCATTGAGATTATGGAACTGGAGTGCAAAGCACAGTATGAGCTATGATTAAGCAATGTTATTGCTCTTAAGATGACTTGCACATGAAAGCAAGTCTTGCCCTGGCCCAGTATTCAGCCTCAAAGCCTTTCAGTGCTGAGTGATCAGTGACTAGAGCTATTGCAGCTTTTCCTAACCTCATGTCTGTACTTGGATTTGGGTGTATTTGGCCTTCAAGTGCAGGGCTCCTGCTAAGAGGCTTGAACAGAGCTTTTCTTAATTAAATTTGAATCAAGTTTGATGTAATTAGTTGTGGGGCATTCTGCTTGGTCTATTTTTTGCCTAGTTAGCAGCTGCAGAGTGTTCTCCATAGCTATAGAATCTCATTTATGTGACCTGCTCCTTGTTATACTGTCATAGCTTGCGATCAGATGCCAATTGATAAATCCTTCTAGGCTACTAGTTGGCCAACAGCATCCAGCTTTTGATCATTAGAAAAAGATGTGGTGTGGCTTTAGCACTCTTCTGTACATGATTTGCATTAATTTCTTTACTTACAGGGTATTCTAGCAGAACATGTTATAATCAGCTGAAGAACGTGTGTTCATGAAAACTGCATCCTAGCATGCAAGTTAGCTCCATCATCACGAACTCTTCAACCGCTGTAATATTTTTTTTGCAAGTAACAAAGAAAACAATGAAGATTTAAAATCAATTCCTAAATTAGGTACCTTGTTGTTATAGGATGTTGAAGTTTTATGCATATGAATAGTGATTGCTTTATGCCTTTTGTCATTCTCCAGAAAAGAGCCATAGACAGTTGTTTTCTCAGAGTATCCTAGTGATATGAAGAGAAGAGCAGTCAAAGTTCTGCTGGAGGTGTGACTGTCACTTGTGGTTGCGTCACATCACTTCAGGGTCTTTCAGCATTAGTGGTTGTCTTCAGTGCAAGTGCAGTACTGTGGCACGGTGCTGAAAACTGTACATTAACTATAGCTGAAGCTGATGGTTTCCAAGGCAGAGAACTGAGACTTTTCTGGAACCAAGGCCTTTTAATTTCTGGCAATGAGGTGCTTATACCTGGACCTCAACACAGACATGATGGTTCACCCAAAGAATCCTCTAACCTGAGAGGGCAATAGCAGAGATCTTTTATTTGCTGTTCGACTCTTCCTTCATAAAGCAATGCAGACAGTGGTGACTGTTTGCCTTTGCTGGGAATTTGACACCTGAGGGTCTTTTTGACCTGGGAGTGTCCAAGTTATTGTTCACCTGAGCCTGCCAGTCGTAATGATTCTTGGGGGGTTATATTGTTATTTGTGCTCACTGTGCCCCATTATTTTGATAAAGCTGACTTACATGATCAGACTTCTGTCTTCTGCACACAGTAGATCTTTTATAGGCATTAAGTGTTTGTTCATTCACTATGTTGTTGTGTAGACACATGGGTACATGCAAGTTGCGTCAGCCAAGTCGGAATTAAATGTAGAGTGCCTGTACAGGTTAGGAATCCTGTGGGTAGATGTTAGTTTCTCAGCTATGGTGCTCTGATAATTGGTTGGAAGAGCTACTTTTAGTATCCCTATCCCTTCTGTAGGAAGACAGTTCCATGCAATTTTCCCTGTCTTCAAAAAATTAAATGCAGATACTGTGGGAGGATTGAGTTATGATTAAATGGGCTGAAGGGGGGGCTAAAAATGTTTGGACGTGAAAATGTGTTAAGACCCAGGTCTGCCTGAAGATAAACTTCTACTTACAGTACAAAATACTTCAGGTGTGGGCTAACTTACTGCTGAAACTGCTTTCCTTGAGGTTTGCACAAATGAACTCAGAGGAATGCATAAAAGCTTGCTCATCCCACACTCTGAGGTGAAAGCTTCAGTGAAAAGTTTGGATTTTTAACTTCAGCAGGTTCTTACCACATGTGACATCAGTGGTGGATACTCCAAACTCCATTTCCCTGGAAATGGATTTACTTCTAGGTGTTTTTAAAGGTTTGCTCTTGATGATTATCCAGATGGATATACCAACCAAAATGCAAGACTTAAAGAAAACAGCTGTTTAAAGAAGTTAATGCAAGATTACTTTGGGATGGGAAACATCCATTTTATGCCTTGTCACTCTTGCCAGTTAAATGCTAACTAAAAATACCATAGGAAATAGGAAGAAATTTTCCTTAAGCAGAAATCTGTTCTGTAACCTCAATAGAAAGACTGGGATTCTCTTACAATGTATTCATTATAGCTGTTATGTAACTGAATGTATATTTATTCTTTCCCTAGACTGTACATGCCATTTGGCTTGGGGAACAGAACGCGCCATGGGACAACCTCAAAGATATCTCTCCAGCCGGGGTCTCTTACTTGGGTGATGTGTCTGCTCTCCTGACTGTCTTCATACCCAAAGGATTTATTTTTCTTTTGGAAATATTTTAAGTTGAAATTTTGTTTCTTACTGGAAACTGTCTACGCTAAAGACTGCATGCATCATGGGTGATATGGCAAACAACTCGGTTGCATATAGCGGCGTAAAAAATGCTGTAAAAGAAGCTAATCATGGAGATTTTGGAGTTACTCTTGCAGAGCTCCGTTCTCTTATGGAACTTCGAGCTACAGACGCACTGCATAAAATACAAGAATGTTATGGAGATGTACACGGCATCTGTACAAAATTGAAAACTTCACCAAATGAAGGTAAGTTGATTTTGGCACTGTTATTGAGGAAACTCCATTTAGGAAAAACCTTAGTCAAGGAAACTGCTTCTTTTTTCAGTATAACTAAGTTTATAAAAGTATTTTGGTTACCATAATGAAATATTGCTTCTTAGTCCTCGAGGTATTCAATGGTAATAAGTAAGCAAGGGCTTTTCCAGTTGGTCTAACTGCATGTGAGATGTTTGGTTAGTGGTGAAGTTGCACTTTGGAATAAAGTTTACTGATGTAGGCATCCACATATGAAACAGCAATGCAATATAGCGATGTTTAACTCACTGTGGAAGTCTAAGTTTTGTGAGTAGCTCATATGACCTATAGTTCACAACTGAGATCATGCTGTCATAGAACATGAGGTTTTAATAGTCTAATGCAGAGCTTATTAATGCTTCTGTATTGCTAGCTACCTCTTGTGTTTCCTAATGCAACAATATTTGAAACTAGGGACATCTGTTTTCTCTTTCTACTACATTAAATTCCTAATAGCAGGATGTAGTTTTTAAATCTGTAATATTTCTGCCGGTTTCATTTGATCTATACAAAGCAACTATCAGTACAACTTTACACACTAAAGGTACTGTCACTATTAGCAGAAGGTTTGCAAAGTGATCACACAATCTGATTCTCTAGAAATAAGCATCTTTAAATGAGTCTTTGCCATGTTGGACTTAATGGCGTTCTGTGATTGCTCTCTAGAGTTATTACTCCAAGATTGACTGTACAAATATAAAGAAGGAAATATGAAGTGAGAGCTTCTCAGAAGTTAATCTTAAGATTCACCCCTCTTTTACTGCCCTTTTCCAATGTAAATGAAATTTATTAGCTTTAATTTGTGAAAGAAAGATGCAAGACATATAGATTAAAATATGTAAATGGTCGTATCCTGTAGAAATATTTTTACATACTTTTATCTAAAATTAACTCGACCTTAGCGCAAAGCCCTGCTGTTGGTAGTGATTGAGAAGTACTAAAATCAAGATTTTGGCTAAGTGTGGTGTCTCAGGATTTAAGCACTTGCATAGCGTTTAACCAATGGGGTGTCATGTTGGTGACAGCAAAGTACGTGCTGCCTTAATCCTGGGAAGCTGTTGCTTTCGGTTCTTCAGGAAATGTTATGGAAAGATTTGTCTCCTTGGATCATGAACATTCTACTAATGTCATTAGGCAGGAAGAGCAAACTCATTTTCACTGGGGGCCACATCAAGCTCACGGTTGCCTTCAAAGGGCTGAACGTAATTTTAGGACTGTATAAATGTAGGAGGAGTTACATTTATACAGTAGGAGGAGTTACATTTATACAGTAGGAGGAGTTACATTTATACAGTCCTAAAATTACGTTCAGCCCTTTGAAGGCAACCGTGAGGTTGATGTGGCCCCCAGTGAAAATGAGTTTGCTCCTCCTGCCGTACAGTATCTCTGGGTACATCTGCATTTAGCATGTTTTGGCTTGATCAGCTTTTGAAGTCAAACTCCTGATTTCTAGACACCTGAAATTATTTCAGTACATGAACTGGGTTTCTCTTATTGAACTGAAGTAGCCGGCTCTCATGCCTGACCTTTCAGGGAATGGGTGTAGACTAGTATTTGGCTGAAACATCAGGACTGCAAACTTCTTCTTTGGAGTTGCAAAATTAGTGCCTGTGTGTGAAGCACTACTGTGTACAAGCAGTGTAGTACCTCTTAAGAAGGCAGGAACAGCAGTCTCTTGTTACCCTGTTAACCTGTTGCATAGTGCTGAAAGACAATTTTCCTTCTCAGTGAAAAGGGGTGTAGCTTTTCACAGTCAGGAATTGAACTGAAGGCTGTTCATTTTTGTAATATTTTGCAGTAATCTGCAAGTTTCAAGGCTCATTCTTGCTGCAGGCTAGGTAGGCATATGACTGTAGATGGCCAGATAGCACTAAGCACCAAATACCTGGTGTGCTGCAGGGTTCACTTTATGTCCCTTAATGTAACAAGCAGGTTAACGCATGGGAATTTTGAGTGTCAGCGTGCTATATCTAGAAAGGGTTAGATGCCCTTTCCTGCAGATTGATTCTGCTGTACTGAGGACTGTGTGATCAGGGCCTTTCCCTTTGAAAAGGGTTTGACATTTAGATGTGCTGTCCTGCAATCATTTAAATACAATGACTAACTTGATAAAAGGGCGCCATTTTTTTTTGAAGTGTGAGAGCAGCTCATAAACACAGCAAGGTCTCAACAGTCGAATGTGATAATTAGTTTAGAAAAGGTTAAGTAAGATGAGTTAGAGCAGTGTCCTCTGTAAAGGTGTCGTTTTGCCTATAAATCACTACATGAACCTTTAGAGAAACAGGCTACTTGTCAAGTAAGCTGCTATAAATTTGTCAGAGGTAACGCTTGTAGAAGTAGAACTAGGTCGTCTTTTGTCAAACTCAAGTTGTAAGTATAGAAATGGAGACATTTCTTGTGAAGAAAATCTAGGCAAGATGTATGCAGAAAGCTGCTCTGTGTACACTAGTTCTAGCTCTCTAAAATTGAGTGAACACCTACAAGGCCCTATGACACTTCCCTGTATTCAGAGGCTTTCTCTGTGATATGAAGTATACTGACATGCATAATTACCAGTGGCTTCACAGCAAAAGTACAGGTAGTTCAGAAATACTACATAGTGAATGAGTTCAGCTTGTATAACTTCTTGAAGTTGTTGACAATATTAGGCAATGTCTATTTTCAGGCAAACTGTGGATCAGGTCTACCTGATTTGAAATGATTATGTCCATGTACACATGTACAAATGTATACAAATGTGAATAAACAAAAAATAAACAAATGTTTGACGTATCTGTAATAGAAAAAGTCCTTCTATTCTGGAGAGAGGGACCACCATCTATATTTCCACAGGTCTACATAATTTTGATTGTCTAGTAGTCTCTACTTTCTAATAAAATTTGATATGAAGCTTTAATTATTCGCTTGCCTAATATTTTTCAAACTTAACCCCAAATAACATAAACTATCCTAGTCAAGATACATAAGGAACAATACAATGGCATTAGTTTCAACCTCAGGACTGTAGCATGTGAACTATGAAATAGCAAGCCAGGTGGTAAATGTAGCAAGTTCAATGATGGTGTATTATGGCAGATATTAAAAACACAAATGCTTTTTGCCTTTGCTAGGCTTATTTACTAATCTTCATTAAGTGATTCTGATAATAGCTTGATTTTTTATAGCCTTGTTGGAAAGCACTTTTCATTCTTCAAAGACCATTGCTGTACACTTATGTTCTGCATACTGGTGCCATGAGAAGGGAGGAGCAAAGTGGTGCCACTGACATTATATAAATAATCTTCCAAACTGTGTCATGATAAAAGGATGAGAGAAATGGTATCTGTTGCAAAATAGCTATATGTTCTAGTCTTTTGGAATGGCCAAGCTGTCCTGAGTTTCTCTAGTTCTTCTCATATAGCTTGATTTTCAAAATGATCTTGCAGTGCTCTTTGAAAGTGAGTAAAGCTTGTTATGGCTAACCAGCAAAATTGCTCCTTTGTATTAAACCTCCAAAGCTGTGAATTCCAGGTGGATCTAAGAGTGTTAGAATAAATCTATCATATATGCTAAGAGTATGTTTAATTCATTTGACTCTTGGAAAGATCTGCACATAATATTTTCCTTTTCAGTTAAGTGATTCTGTAGCAGTTGGTAGCAGTTAAAACTGATCTTTGCAGTTCAGTAGGCTGTACAAAGCATCTTGAAATATCATGTGATGGTTCTAGGAATTGTCTGTTAGCTGTGTTAAATACCCTGCTTATTACGAAAGCTAGTTGCAGTGGTTGCTGTTCTTACTGATCACCTAGCATGTTTGCAGTGCCTTGATATCACTCAGCAGTTGGATTAACTGATAAAAAAATCTGCTACTAGGAAAACTGTTGTCTTTAGGCAGGTGCTTATCATAACCTTGGGGATAAAATGGTTGAAGTATCCAGACCTTTGCTCTGAACACAGCTGGACATTTGACATTTTTGCCTTGAAAAATGAGCTGGCAGCTTAAATTCTGAATGGTGGGTTAGGCAGCTGGAATTTGTTGAAGGAGTAAACTTACAGAAGACCTTGAGGGCATGACCTTGCACTGAATATACTTGGTATTCCTTAATTTTTAAGGACTTGGTTAACTCTTGAAGTGTACTTGTCCTAGTGAAGACCCCTCAGTCTTGCCTGCTAGTGTCCCTTAAGGATGGTACAAGAGTTGAGACAGAGGACTCTGAAAGACATATGTCATATAAGAAAGAAGAGAGGAGCAAAGCTGAGGTGACAGACCCTCCACAGTGCTAAATATGGACTCTCTCTATGAGAGAGGAGATAGAAAGCGAAAATTCAGAAGAACAAACAACTGCTGTGCAGGCAAAAGCAGCATCATTCAGTGATTGCCTCCCTCCACATGATACCTGGAGAATGTCACCGGCTTTTTATAGTATTTTATTTAATAATTAAATAATATACAAATACAATATTTATAGTATTTTATATTACTTTAAAATATTTCATTATAAATCTTACATGTATAAATGTAGGATCCTAGAATGTTATCTCTGAATACAGAATCCCTACAGTGATAACCAGAGCTGGCTTCACAGGCTGTGGTCTTGCTAAAACTACATGATGCTATTCAGTCTCAATAGTAGCAACTCTGCTCATGATCTTGTCTTGCAAACTTGTTTACTTTGCACAAAGGTATGTCAGTCACTGTTATTCTGTTAATATGTCATATTAAGTGCAATTAGGTAGACCATCAGCTTACTTTATATTACAAAATCCCAGAGTGGTTGGATGGGACAACATCTGAATGATAAAATATAGCTTGTTTTCTACAGTAACTCTGAATTAAGGATAATACTTATGTAATTATATTTGACATGACTTTTCAGTATTGTTACTGAAACATGGAGTGGGACTTGACTCCATGAATAACAAGCTTCAATCGCTTCTAATGTTAGGGTGAAATGCAAATAAGTGTCACTAATTTTGTCTTATTATTAAATAGGTTTAAGTGGAAATCCAGCAGATATAGAAAGGAGAGAAGCAGTTTTTGGGAAGAACTTTATACCTCCTAAAAAGCCAAAAACATTTCTTCAGTTAGTATGGGAAGCACTACAGGACGTTACACTAATTATATTAGAAATTGCAGCTGTAGTATCCTTGGGCCTTTCTTTTTACCAGCCTCCAGGAGGAAATGAATCGTGTAAGTAAACTTTTTATGAACTATGTATCTACCTGTATTATACTACTGACTTTTCCTGGTACAACACAGCTATACTGTAAATCTGAGGGGAGACAGTAAGTCAGTGGAAAAGCAGCTTATTATTTGTTGTTGAGAGAACATGACTAAAACTCTAGCTTGCCTTAAAAGGACAAAATGAGATTTTCCCTGGTCATGGTCTGGTATGACACTGACCAAAATAATGCCAAAGGTCAAGTGCAAGAAGCAGGAACAAGGACTCTTAGATCCAGTCATGTTAAGTGCAAGTGTTTTTTTTTTTTCAGCTTTGCTTCAAATATTTATGCATTTTAGAATTTGCAATCATGTGCTTTCTTTGGGGAGCCAGCAAGTCTTTTACTTGATTTTGAATATGACACTGGTAACTTTCCAATTTAAGAAATGAAGCTATATTTATACTTCTAAATGGAAGATGAAGCGATCTGGCCTTCATTGAACTCAGTTTTTGCAATCATAACTGGCTTGTTAAGATAAAGTGGGAAATGTTGAGAAAACAGAAGGTGGTTAACTTATTGTCTAGTCTGGCATTTTTATGTTATCATTTAACAAGATAATAAGGACAAGTAACTTTCTATATCAACTTCTTTTGTGTTCAGATAAGCAGAGATGTAAATTTTAGGTGGTTTAACTTCCTTGAGATGCTCTAGCTTTCAGGTTCTTTAGCTTCTAAATCTAAACTTGCAAAGAAGGCTAGTGTTGAAAATGTTTAGCAACTAGTAGTAGTTTCTTTGGTTTGACAAAACTTTTCTGTTGTCGAAATAACTATCTGCATGAACTTTCTTAAATCTAAAACCTGTTTTCTACAGTATGTGGATCAGTAAATGTTGGTGAAGAAGAGGAGGAATCTGAAGCAGGTTGGATTGAAGGAGCAGCAATCCTCCTATCTGTAGTTTGTGTGGTATTAGTAACAGCTTTCAATGACTGGAGTAAAGAGAAACAATTTCGGGGATTGCAGAGCCGTATTGAACAAGAACAGAAATTCACAGTCATCAGAGGTGGCCAAGTCATCCAAATACCAGTAGCTGACATAATTGTTGGAGATATTGCACAAGTGAAATATGGTAAACATATTTTTAAAGTTGAACTTTCTTTTATTTTTGAAAAAGGAACTGCAGTCAACATACCCAGTGATCTCTCGTAGGTGATCTTTTACCGGCTGATGGTGTACTCATTCAAGGAAATGACCTCAAAATTGATGAAAGTTCACTGACTGGAGAATCTGATCACGTTAAGAAGTCTCTGGACAGAGATCCCATGCTGCTGTCAGGTGTGTAACTTTTGACAATTCTTGAAGAAAGTGGTTTGCTTGTGGGGATAAACTGCTATTTAAAATTTTGAGGTTAAAATCTGTCAAACTGGACCTGAGCCAGGCTGACTCCTAAAAATATCCAAAAACAGTGCAACTAGTACAAAACTTTGTCAAAGTGAGCAGACTTTTAAAACTGACAACATTTTATGTAGTTGCTTATGTTTTTATTTTCCTGATAGTTTTGGCATTGGAAGCTCCAGGGGAACACAGGGGTATCTAAACAAATCTTATGGTTTTGTCAATGTGAAGTCTGAGAACTCATTTCCTTTGTGCTCTGCCATGTAACTAAGTCTCAGTGGAAAACCTGATTCAATCTTTCAGGTACACATGTGATGGAAGGCTCTGGAAGAATGGTAGTCACTGCTGTAGGTGTGAACTCTCAGACTGGAATCATCTTTACCTTGCTTGGGGCTGGAGGAGATGAAGAGGAGAAGGAGAAAGAAAAAGAGAAGAAGGACAAGAAAAGTAGGCACAATATTCTTAAATCACTGGGGAGGGGGGGTTGAACTCCTGAATGTTACTGAATAAAAACATGTTCTAGTCATCTGAAGCCAGAAATCTTTTCTTTTAAACCTCATACTTTCAGTAAGTTTCACAGAAAAAAAAAACAAAACCTCAGGTCCAGATACCTGAGAGTACACCACTACTACTAACTCTTGTCACATGGATTTTTAATTAAACTTCAGATCTCATTGACCAATAAGAGATTGGAAAGTTTATAACTCCTAACCAGCCATACCATGTATAAATTGTTAAAGTGCCCTCCTGTGTAACTTCAAAACACATTCATGTCTAATAGCAAACAGGTTATTACCAGTAGCATCTAGTTTTGCTTTTTACAGACAGAAAATGTTCCGTATAGGAAGCTTTTCTATGACACTTGAAGGGGAAAAGCTTGTATCATTGGTAGTGCCAAGTTTGTAGATATCTTAAACATATGTAAGACTTGATTTTGATAAAGGTGAGCAGACAGCTTCTTCAGAGAGACCCACAAGACAAATCCCTACTGGCACTTTTCTGTAAACTACTTTTAGAGGGATAAGGGGCTTGTAACCCAAAGCATTTTGGAGTTCTTCTGTGAAGTGTGAAATGAGCTGTCTTTCTTATTTCGAAGGACTTACTCAGTAGCTAGAATTATAAGGTCACTTATCTAAGCCTTTATCCTGAGAATCAAAGCTAAGGAATGTTAACCAGTAACGTTTTGATACTAGCTCTCACAAGGCACGTCAGCACTGAGCTTCACCAAAGCAAAAATTTTTATAGAAACTGTTGTGAAGTTGACTGTATGGGGCTGAGTGTGAGGATTCTTGGCAGAAAGATGTACTTTTCTGTCAGAGGAATATGAAACAGTAGTGGAAAGCCCTAAATGGAAAGCCATACAGAAATGTGTTTAGGAATCCTGGTGCCTTCAAACTAAAGAGGCAATTGTTGAAAAGTGTGCTTTGTGCAGCAACTAGGGTTGAACGGTACTTGTTGTCTGCTTGTCCTAATCCACAAATACTTAGAGTTCTGACCCTTCTTGAAACTTAAATTAGTAGGTTTCTTCAGAAGTAAGTTACAAGAACTTTTACAGGAATTGAAAGTTCAAGCTCAAGTGCAGTAACAAAGAGTAAAAGTTGACCTGCAACACTTACAGGGATTAGTGTGAAACAGTGTCCATCCTTTGCTCTTTCTGTTATAGAGGAAGGATAACGAAGCAAGCAACAGCTGCTACAGGAGATACAGAGAAGATTATAGCTTTTGTTAATATTCTGCCAGTGTGTATTGTTCTATAAACAGAAGTCTTTTTGGCAAGTCATATTTTGGTATATCCTAGGGCATGAATGCCTGTGGGTTATTTGTCTTCCAAGACAGACAGCTTCCTCTTTCCTTTAAGTTAGGTGCCTGGTAAGATTCTCCTTGGTAAAACTCAGGTTAAACTAAATTAGCTTCTCTGTGACTGTTAAGAAGATTAAAGTGGCTATTTTTAGTTGGCTGTGGATGGCTTTGTTCAAGCCAAAAGCAAATGTATGTGCAAGGAGTTAGAAGTAACTAAAGTGTAGAACTTTGCTCTCGTAAGAGGGAAAGGAGAACTAGGAAAGAACAAGTGCTAAATTAGGAGACAATGGTGAGTTCTTAAGAAGTCTGAAGTTGCATCTTCTGGACAAGGTGAACGTGTTGGGTTTTTTTTCGTTCCGCAGCTGTATTGAGGATGCCTGGAGGGGGAAATCCTGTGCGTAGAAGTCAGACTGTGTCTACAGTAATAAGGTAGTGGAGGTATTAAATGTCATGCCAGACAGGCTTCTTCACAATTTGATTTTCTTCTACTTGAGTACTCTCATACATTTCAGTCTGCTTAAACTAAGGCTGAAGATTCAACAAATTACCAGTGAGACTGAAAAATTCTGGGTTTTGTTCTAAGTCCATCAGTTTTGTGCTTTCATTTCAGGTTATTGCAAATAGTAACCATAACCCTTGCTTTCTCTATTTAGGAGAAAAGTTTGTCACTTCTCAAGGTAGTACCTAAACCTTTTTACTCAAAAATCCAAACAAAAATAGGTAGGGTGCCCCGCTGACCCCAATAAGCTTCATGTGATGGTCTTGTAGTTACCTTTGATGTTTCACTCATTAATTTCTTTCATTATTTCACTGCCCTTCTTTATGATTTTTTGTTGAACTCAATTTCTGAACAGAGGTAGGAGCTGTATTTTGTTATGAACTTGAACTATTCTCTTAGCGGTGTTATACTGGTATGTTGCCAACAGATTATGTTCATGCTTGCGTAAATAGGGTTAGCATAGATCCAGTAATCCAGCGATGTACATCCATTAAGCTTTGGTGTGGATTTATAAATATTTTATACTACAGTAGCTTCTGCAATGTTGTACAAAAGCACTAATTCTGGAAGTGAGATCCTACAGTTCATTTACAGTAGCAGTCAGATATATTTGCCAAGTGCTGGAAGAAGAGAAAGCAAGACTGAGGCCACCAGAATCACTTTAATGTCACCAATTTCTTTCCTAAGAAAATATTTAAGCAAGCCTTTTAAAAGCTTTCCTCACAAGTAATACATGTCTGTATCAGTAATTTGTGCAAACGTAATTATGGTAGCATAACACTGCAGCAATCTTGTATGGGAAAAGTGAAGTCCAAAAGACTGACACGAGCTGTTTCTGAGAGCTGACTTATGCTTTTCAAGCCTCAGTTATGTCAGCCTTCCGTCTCCAGTTCGTTCTACGCTGTCTTTTAAAGATGCAGTTTCTTGTTTCAGCATATGGTAATGTAAGAACTGAAATGAACTCTGCACAGCAAATTTAAAACACAACTTGTTCCCCTCTCTGACAGATAAAAAGCAAGATGGAGCTGTTGAAAACCGAAACAAAGGTAAATGCAGGTTCTCTGATCCTTTCTTGTAAGTTCCTTTTTTTCTGAGAGTGTATGTAATGAATGCATGCTTTCCTATGAAAAAGCATTTTGAATACTTAGATCCAAAGTGCTTATGCTAAACATGGCATAAGTGAATCTGCCCAAAACAAATGTTTAAATGAACTTGGTAGTCTCAACATAGCTAGTAAACTTTACCAATTATTTTCAAGCTGTCTTGTTGAGGTGAGTTGCTTGGCTGGCTGTCAGATGCCCACCCAGCTGCTCGCTCACTCCTTCTCCTCAGCAAGATGGGGCAGAAAACAGGAGGAGAAGCTTGTGGGTTCTTCACAGGCAGAACAGACTCAATGTGCAGAAGATTAATTTATTGCCAAATAAAATAGAGTGGGATGCTGAGAAACAAAATTAATTAAAAATTTATCACTTTATCCCCCCGTTTATCCCTTCCAGGCTCAACTTCACTCCCAACTGCTCTGTTTTCTCCCTCTGAGGAGTGCTGGGGATGGGGAAAAGGGTTTTTTGGTCAGTTTGTAACACTTGTCTATGCTGTTCCTTCATCCTCATGCTCTTTACTGTTCCATCATGAGGTCCCGCCCATGGGATACAGTCTTTCATTAACTTCTCCAATGTGAGCCTGTCCCACATGGTATAGTCCTTCAGGAACAGATTGCACAAGCATGGGTCTCCCACATGGGCCACAGCTCCTGCCAGGAGCCTGCTCTGGCACAGGCCCTTGACAGGCTGCAGCTTCCTTTAGGGCACATTTGACTGCTGTGGCATGGAGTCCTCTGTGGGCTGCAGTGTGGATCTCTGCTCCTCTGTGGTTCCCAGTGGGCTGTAGGGGGGCAACCTGCCCCACCATGGTCTTATCCACAGGCTACAGCTCCCCTGCTCCCAGCACCTGGGCACCTACACCCAATAAATACACTTGTTTTAACATTAACGTGTAGTGCGGCATCTCTGGACACAAGGTACTACACAGTACTAGTGTTTAGCGGTACCTGGTGTTGTGAAGCTTTTTAAGTATCATTGTTTTGTGAGACTCCTCAATGGCTAAATTTTATGTGATCTTCTAGCTAAAGCTCAGGATGGTGCAGCCATGGAAATGCAGCCACTGAAGAGTGAGGATGGTGGGGATGGAGATGAGAAAGACAAGAAGAGATCAAACTTGCCAAAGAAAGAGAAGTCGGTTCTTCAAGGGAAACTCACAAAGCTCGCAGTTCAGATTGGCAAAGCAGGTATGATGTATCAGTACCCTCCTTATGTTGATGTCTTACACTTGAATAAAGTTGGAACACACATAGTTTGTGAGGGGATGACTTAAGTAGTTAGCCTTGAGTGGTTTCATTAGTTTAAGTGCCAAATTCCAATGCATGCAAGTATGCCATCGTCCCCGAGTGTGCTGATGACTTCTCAGATTGTCATGTGGATGACTTTTATTTTTCCTTGATATGAATATATTCAGACTTTAGAGTGTCAGCTCCTGGGAGAGAAAATTCCAACTTCATAACATTGGACAACTGTTACAAAAGATGTTTTTAGATAAGGTATGGCATTTAGTGATGTACCCAAAGAACTATGAATTTAATGAAGTCTGAAAGATGTGATAGGGTCAACCAGGTTATCTCTGGTACTTCCAGAGGCTTAGGAGTTTCCACTTAATATATGCCTTGCTGATACATAATATTATTATTGACTTTCTACTATCCTTTAGCTTCTGTTACTCTTCTCTCAGCTAGGATTCAGCTGTCTTGTGAAAACATTTGATAAACTGTTACTTCTTGAAAGTAGATTAAAACAACAATGAAGTTCAGTGTAAATTTTAGGGTATATTTTCTAGTTTATAGAGGTTTAATTCAAATATCTCAGGATTTATTTAGGTCCATGTAGAACTGTTGAAATATTTAGGCTAGAAGGAACTTCTGGAAGTCCTGTAGCCCAGCCCACAGCTCAAAAGGGGCTGACTTCATAAGACAGTTATGGTGTTAAGGACAATGCAATTAAACTTTTAGCTTTAGCACTCCATAGTTATGTATAGCAATGTTAAGTTTTCAGAGAAACTTGTACTAACAAATGTTGAATAAAACTTCCATGGTATGTGAAATATTGTTATTATCCAGAAGTTCTTTTACATCTTTCATAAGTAAGAGCTCTTGTTTTCCTTTATGCACCTTTTGACCTGCTGTAATTTCCCACATGCCCTTAATTGCTCATCTGCTTTATATATGTGTTTTTCTGTCCTGTTGCTTTGGGACAGTGTACGTGCTGAAGCTTTTTTCTGTAAAGAGCTGACACTTCAGTGACTTCTGTTCCTTTATTCCAGGCAGCTCCGTTTACCTTCACTGTTTTCATGCGATGCCTTAACTGTGCTGCTTGGCTTGCTAACAGCAGTTCTGATTTTTCTTCCCAGTTACTCCCAGTTCACTGAACACTGAGCTTAGCTGCCGTATTTAATCCCACCTTCAGCAGGAAGCAGGGTACAGACTGTGAGCAGCTTTCTCTACTGAATAAGTCAGCAGTACAGTTGCTGAAGGCCTGCTGAATTATTTTGGTTCTGATTCTGCTTAGCCAATTGACTTTACATATTGGTCTCTGCTCTTCATAATAAGATCTACACTTTTCAATTAAATGGGAGGAAAAAAAATATTTTAGAAGTTTCTAGGTGAAATACATGAGGAAATATTTGCATTGGAAGCTGGAACACCTTTGAGAATTACCTAAATGTTTCCTTACTTGCTTGTTTAAAATCTTAATTATAAACTAACTTCTATAAAGGGAGAAGTATTTTCGCTTGGCTTATCCACAGTCTGTATTGCCACACATTTGAAATAATTTCTGAAAGCTGTTTATTCTCTTTTTCACAAGGTTTGTTGATGTCTGCAATCACAGTCATTATCCTTGTGTTATATTTTGTAATTGATACCTTCTGGGTTCAGAAAAGACCTTGGCTTGCTGAATGTACACCAATTTATATTCAGTATTTTGTGAAGTTCTTCATTATTGGAGTTACAGTCTTGGTGGTGGCAGTACCAGAAGGTCTTCCGCTTGCAGTGACTATATCTCTGGCTTACTCTGTTAAGGTAAGTGGACAGATGGGGAACAGATTTTAAAGGTAGGGGGGTGTATTCATCAGGTGTAATATCTCAGTTTTTGGGATATGCTGCATCACATACATGTAACAGACTGGGGAGAAGCATTTCTTGTTTCCCTGAACTGCACAAGAAATCTGCTGAAGTATTTTTCTTAACTTCTGAATACACACTAACGTGAACAGTGAGCCGTGACAGCTTGTTGTCACCAAGTAAAGATGAATGGGTTTAGCTCATAACATTGTAGCATTTACTTATAATAAATAGGTATGTTAGATTTTTTTAAATAAAAAACTCTTCCCTAAACCTGAACTTCTACCTAACTGAAGTGTTAAGCAACTACTACCTTTTGTAGGTAGGTTTCCAGATAGGTTCTTCTTGAGGACTGAATGTAGAACAAGTAGCTTTCTATTTATTATACAGCATGTTTTTCAACTCATGCTCTATATTCTCTTAATTTCTTATTGCTTCACAGTGCTGGGACTGGTTATAGATCTGAAAATCTAACTGTAAAGACAATGGATGTTTAGGCTGTGTTCTAAAACTTAGTAACTTACAGCACTAACTAGTAGTGGCCTTAGTGTTGTATCATTTGAAGTTACTCTGCCTCTTTAAAGTTAAAATACTATCCAAACACGTTAAATAAAGAATTTAAAGTGATATTTTGACGTATGAAACTTGTGTAGTACTCACTGTCTTAGTTCAAATATTACGCTTCACGTTTTATTTGATTCTAAGTCTGACTCTAGCATCTTTGAAATAGATATCATCCGATGTTTGGGTGAGTCTGTCACATAGTTTACTTGTTCTTTCTTGTAAGCAGAAAGACTTTTTTAGTGTTGTATCTAGTAAAGCTCAATCTGTACCTCTCCTATTTCTAAATATCATAAGCTATTTGCTTATAACCGTCTGAACAGTGTCAGTGTGACATGCAGATACAGGAGGTTAAGACTGTATTTATGAATATTGTTCAAAATTAAGTTTACTGTGGCATAATAGACTTAAAAGAATTCCTACAGAATGTGGCAACTACAAATTCCTCCTCTGTAAGTTGCCAGATAACTTAAAGTCTAAGTGTCTTCTGAAACTGATGTGTAAGACAGGACACCCTAAATGTGAATTTCTGAAATGTGAAGTAGTGGTCATGGATAGCTGTTGACTGCTTTTATTTTCTTAGAAAATGATGAAAGATAATAACTTGGTGAGACATCTGGATGCATGTGAAACAATGGGCAATGCAACAGCTATTTGCTCAGATAAAACGGGAACATTGACCATGAACAGAATGACAGTGGTCCAAGCCTACATCAATGAAAAACATTATAAAAAAATTCCAGAACCAGAAGCTATTCCAGAGAAAACTATGGCTTACCTTGTGACAGGAATTTCTGTTAATTGTGCTTATACTTCCAAAATACTGGTAAGTGGATTTCTTAACTCTAATCAAGGTAACTAAACAACTTCTGCAAAAGATGCAAATTGTTTGGTAGCCACATGGTAGGCAGTTAAGTGTAAGTTTGTGGCAAAATGCAGTGTAAGGTATTCTGTACCTGCAGTAAATTGTTCAACTGTTCAATTGAAACTAAACTTAAAAAATAGCTTATTTTAGTTAGAACTGATAATTCAACTTTTGAACTGATAATTCAAAGATACCATCTCAGGAAGATAACTTCCTTTAAGTTCACAATTGTACCTAAATTTGTTTTTGTAAGTGGGGCTGTTTACCTTACTTGAATATCATCTTGGCTCAACTGGAGTACTACTTCAAAGTAAATATGTAAAAGCTTGGTTGGACTCGCTGCTGGATGTCCATGTCTCTTGTACTCAGACCTAGACATCTGAAACTGCACATTAAACTGAACATTTTGAAAGTGTGAGTATTTAGTAGAGCCAAACCCAAGATCTTGCAGCTCTGGATAACAAGAATGGATCACCGACTTACAATTAATATAGTTCAGCTCTAGCTGCTTGAGGCATCTCAGGCTGAGAAATTGCTTCTGCCTTTTTTGCTACAAACTATTCTGCAATGTTATAGCTATATAACCTCAGAAATATCTTGAAATATTTTACTTATAGCACTACTATGTGCATATTCTGCATTGCTGACATAAGAAACTTGTTCTGCTATTAACAGGTTGGAAACTTGTTTCTGAACTCTTTTCAGATAAATAGGCCATGGCCTGGAAAACGGAACTTGTAGTGAGACTTAAGAAGATTAAAGACTTAGCTTGTTCAGTAGAAGGCTAACAGGTGATGTGATTGTAGTCTAAGTCATTGAGGAAGAGTTATTACAGGAGAGGATACTTTAATTTTGCAGAAATAATACAATTTAACTTGCTTAAATCAGTTTAAGTAAACTTATCTGCACTTCCAAAATGCAAAATAATTATTCAGGGACTACACTCAATTGATTAGGTAGACATTTCAAGCAATGGAAAATGTGTTTTTAGAAATGTCATGTGGGGATTCAATACAAACTTAATGGGTGATATTTGGGTCTGAGAAAGGGACTGAAAAATCCTAAACAGGTACAGAAGAAGTCACTTAAAAAAGCCAGCAGTATGACTTTGGCTCGTGGCTCACAGGAACTTGTAGACTCATCATTGCAAAAGTAAAAATTCCCCATCCCAGAGCTAAGCTTGCTCTTAGCTTCCTTGTTTTCTAAATGCTTTACTTCAGTGATTCATACATTAACCTTCTAATCAGTGAAGGTTCTTGTTCTTCTTGCAGCCTCCTGAAAAAGAAGGTGGCCTACCCCGTCATGTTGGAAATAAAACTGAATGTGCCTTGCTGGGATTGCTCTTGGATTTAAAACGTGATTATCAGGACGTAAGAAATGAGATACCAGAAGAGGATTTGTACAAAGTGTACACCTTCAACTCTGTTAGAAAATCTATGAGTACTGTGTTAAAAAACTCTGATGGCAGTTTCCGGATATTCAGTAAAGGTGCCTCTGAGATAGTTCTCAAAAAGTAAGGAAAACTACTATTGTCATTCAGCACTTAAATTTGGCTAAATGCTGTGATAGGTGAGGAGACTGAAATGCTAAACATACTTGTGCCATAGTCTGTGAAATATTTCTGTCACCCTATTGACAAACAAATGCTGCAGTCCTATATATATCCTTGTGATTGCAGCCAGCTTCCCAGCTTGTCTACCTCAGTTGTTTGGCTTTCTACTGTAAGACGGGCAATTAGCATTTCAGTTACTTTAATTCTCACACCTCAGCTCGACCCCCCAGAAAAAGAGCTGGTTGTGATTAATTTTAACTTGTGAACTTTGCTCTGATACAGGAAAGCATTCAATCTGTTCTCTAGTTAAGCTGTTTTCAGTTTGGATGTGGTTGGTCAAAATACTCACTCATCTTCCAGTAAAGTCCCAACAGCTGATATGCCTAAATTCCAGGAAGGGCTTGTGCCTTTTAAAAGTGATTACTTTTAACTTTAAAAGACTGCAAGTTGGTGTCTAAGTTGATCATTTTAACAGGAGGTTGAACTTGACCAATTGAGAAACTTGAGGGTTTTTAATACGAGAAAGCAAAATACTTCCTTATCCATGAGATTAGACTATTAGTGAGAGCTTAGTCCCCGCTGAGACAAACTTCTAGGTGTGAAGAAAGCTCTGGTAACTCCTCACTATGTGAGAAGTCAAACATGTATGCATCATGTTCCCTAGGGACACCAGTTGTAACCAATCTGGTTTTGGTTCTTACATCACCCTATTTCTAGTCTCAGCAGCATATACATTTTTGCTTGCTACTAGCCCCCCAACTCATTATCTAGGAAATTACTAATGCGCTAAAGAAAAATTATTAAATCTTCCTTCTCCTCAACTTAGTGCTGACCAAATGGTCAATTTTTAAAGGACTCTTGTTCCTTTTGATACAGACCTTAAATATACGTGGGAATTTTTTCATAGCCAGTTTTTAAGCCAAGTCTCATAGATGAATATATTTGAATTACTTCTACTTTCAGAAGTATTTTGTACCTTACTATCTTATTGAGCAGTAGAACTGTAGAAGTTGCCAGAACTCATTTAGCTCATTAGAACTCATTTTAACTCATATGGTCCACTTGGCTTCATAACTGAGACAAGAAAATAAATAATAAGGGCATTTGACAAAGAACAAGAAAACCTATACTGATTTGGATACTATTGGAATAGTTGTAATTCCAAGACTGTTTCAGAGTATGCACCAACTAGGAAAAAGTCTTATGATAAGCCACTTTCTCTACCCGATACCTGTGCAGTGCCAGAAATTAATCTCAGGGCTTGTAACCTGGTTTGTCAATTGTGTTGCTCATTCCTTATTATACTGTGTATTATTATTCTTGGGCATTGAAAGATTAAACATGAATATTTATAAGACACAGATGAGTCACTAATGAGTGTAGAAGTCAGTGCCCGTTCTGAACTTGATTTTTTCAATAAAGTCATAAATTATTTTTCCAGTGCCACATTATTACTGATTTGTAAAACAAGTGCTTATAGCATTGTTTTGTGGCAAAACTTTGCTAAGGATGCAGATGAACCCAATATTTGGTAGTATTATATTTGGTATGTTATATTTGGTGGCATCAATATTGGTAAAGTACGTATGCTGTCTGTTAAAGCAGTGGCATCTTTGGCATGAAGGAGCACAACTAAAAGAGCATGTGTTCAAGTGCCGGAGTACATAGTGTTGAATCTAGTCTCTTACACAAACAGCTAAATAATATTTAAGTATTCATTTGCAATTTAATACTTCACATTAAGGACTCTATGCCAGATGCTCTCTGGATTCTCTGTACTTGGAGTAAGTGGTGGAGGAGAGCAAACCTGAACACTTTTAAGGATAGCAGTACCAGAGTTTGCTTTCAGTGCTGCAAGTTGAGTACAGAGCTGTTGCATGTTCTGGAAGCGAGACTTGTATAACTGTTAACAAGGAGGGATTATTTTGTTGAACTTGAAATTGGATTGACTGAGTCAACCAGTGTAGACACCAGTCCATTTAATACAATGGAGAAATGGAATACTTCTGGGAGGTAACTAATGTTCCTGTTCTAAATTCATTAGACATTATTTTCATCCTAGGATGACTGGCTTAGTTAACTTTCTACAAGTGGTAGAAGGCGTGTGGACATTACCTTAGAGATGTTGCTACTGGCTTTTTTGTGTGTATGTGAGTCTAGTGAAAATAAAGCTTGTGGAAATTTAATGGAATCGACTAATAAGCCATTGAATGTGCTGAACTTCTGGTTAAAATTTGATAACTCTTTAAACTTTCCTTTTCAGGTGCTTCAAAATACTGAGTGCTAATGGAGAACCAAAGGTATTTAGACCTAGGGACCGTGATGATATCGTGAAAACTGTAATTGAGCCAATGGCTTCTGAAGGGCTCAGAACCATCTGCCTGGCATTCAGAGACTTCCCAGCAGGGGAACCCGAGCCAGAATGGGACAATGAAAATGATATTGTTACTGGTCTGACGTGCATTGCTGTTGTTGGGATTGAAGATCCTGTGAGACCTGAGGTAGGGTCACTGAACTGCAGTGATTCTGTTACAATGGATCTGTATTCGTGTTGTTTGTCATGCAGAGAGTACAAGAAAATGAATTGCTATTGTATGCCTTAAGCATAGTTGATAAATTAAAATCTAATTTTATTGGGGGGAAAGTTAATGGAACTTTAAAAGCAGATTAAAATTTCTCAATGTCACTTATGCTGTGTTATTGGAGCTCTGTACAAAATAATGCCTTAAAGCGCTTACTGTGCAGGATCTCAGTAGATGGAATAACTTGTGATTTTTTTTTTTTCTTTCACCACTTGGGATATTAGGAGTATTGTTTAAGATAATAGGACCCATTGTGCTTTTTGACAGCTTCTCATGGGGAATAATGGAGAGGGGGTGTTTGTCACCTGAGAACTGAGGTAAGGAGTCTGGCTTGTGGTTGAGGTCTAAGGAGGACAGTATTTTTCAATAGTGAAAGCTTTTATGCCACGTGTAAGTGGAACTCCAGTCTCATCTGAACTATCATCACTTCACAGTAAGAGTCATGGGTGAAGTAGTGGAGTGTGAGCTGTAGTTTATTTCATATCATCATAAATGAAAAGCCAGTACTTCCATACCTTTGAATACTACAGCCTAGTATGTCATGAGGGTTTTTGTGGTATTTTTGAATACTGCAGTACTTGAAAAATGAAGGGGGAAAGGAAGGCACATGACGTAATAACAACAACAAAGCCCTTCTGCCAAAATGGACATTTTTGTCTTTTTCAGGAAAATGATTATGGTAAGCTACATAATTTTTTAAAATGTTCCATAACAACAGTCTTGATTTTAAAATAAGAGTTATCCTGGACTGAGCCAAAAGCATTCCTTTCACTCACATGTCTATATTTATTCAGCTAATGTACAGTCTTTGAGCCCCTGTGAATTTTTTCTTACAGGTACCTGATGCAATAAAAAAATGTCAGCGTGCAGGCATAACTGTACGTATGGTGACTGGCGATAACATTAACACTGCTCGTGCTATTGCATTAAAATGTGGTATTCTGAATCCTGGTGAAGATTTCCTGTGTTTAGAGGGCAAAGACTTTAACAGGAGAATACGCAATGAAAAAGGAGAGGTAAGCACACTGACCATGTAAAGTAGCTCAGCAGATATTTCAAGTGTCCTAACTGAAATATAACCAATGTTTCTTTTGCAGATAGAGCAAGAGAGAATAGATAAAATTTGGCCAAAGCTTCGTGTTCTTGCAAGATCTTCTCCCACTGACAAACACACTCTAGTAAAAGGTAACTAAAAACTATCTGAGCTTCTAAGTAAAGCTAGATTTATTTTCTTTTCCTATTTCTAGAAGAAACTCTAGGATTGAGCAGTGGGAAGTGCCTATGAGGGTGTCTTGATTTACCAGCTGTATTTTTTCTCTTTTTTTCTCTGCGTGAGAAATGGAGCCAACTACAACTATCTGTTGTGACTTTTTCTTTTTTTTTTTTTGATGACTCTGAGGAAGACAAAACTGGGATTCTCTTTCAGGTTTAATTTGTGCTGTGTTGTCAGTTCTGAACAGTAACATCAAGATGTCATTTTATTTTAGGTATAATTGACAGCACTGTCTTTGAACAGAGGCAAGTTGTAGCAGTAACTGGTGACGGTACCAATGATGGTCCAGCTCTGAAGAAGGCAGATGTTGGATTTGCTATGGTATGATGATTTTTTTTAAAATCTTCAGTATTTTGGAAATCTATTTTGATAAAATAGCCTATCAAATCACTTAAATGAAGATGAAACAATGTTGCTTGTTTCATGAGCCTAATATACAACTAAGTTAATGGATTCAACATCTCTTACCCTTAATACTAGTTACTTTTTCCTCCTTCCTCAGTCTTCCAAATTAACCATGGTTTTATTTGATGGAAAATGCCCTTGTGGCATTTGCCATTGAATAAAACTTAAAAACTGGAGATCCCCGGTCACTTGCAGATCAAAACCTTTTTACACAAAGGCTTGTTGCAAAATGTAGGAGCAAAATTACTAATACTGAAGATTTCTCAAATGAGGTTTGTTCAACATACAGCAAAATTACTTTAGGTGGTAAATAGCGTACTATGTTGACTTTCAGTAAAGCTTATACACACTATGGAATGAGCTTATTCATCTCTTTTCCATGAATTATGTATAGGAATAGGGAGACTGTAAAGCGAAGACTGCCAGTTGATGTTTAATATGGCTTTTGAAGCTATACTAAGAGACATTTCTAATGAAACTGAAGTAAAAGCATTTTATGGCAATCTAGGATCTGCATTTGTATGGATGGTTCCTTAGATTACTTGGCTTTTTCAATTTAAATTCTCAAACGCTCTTTTAAATAGTAGTCAAATTAAGCCGTGCACAGAACCCATGAATATTAACTGCTGGAAGCAGAACTTCTTAGCCTAGATTTACCTTGCATTAAGGACTAATTTATTGCAAGCTCTAAAACAAACTTTTCTTCAAGTGTTAACACTAGATACGCTCATGACTTAATAGGTTTCAGCTTGCTTCTGTCTCTTTCAAAACACTGTAAGACAGATTCCTCAAGCTTCCTGTTGCCTCAAGATTCCTCCTCAGTCTTGAGCTGAAAAGGTACAGTTTGGTACTAGTAGGTCACTTTAGTCTTTAAAAATTCATTACTGAGCATTTGAAGGAAAAAATAAGACCATATTCTTCCTATACCACATGCAGATGCACTGATTCAGATGCTAATCTTGAAGAAAAAAAAACAAGAGCTTTCATGTCATTTTCAAGGAGCATTTTGCAAATGCTTAACTTACAAATTTGACAGCTACACATGAAATGTTCTCTAGACTGTAACAGTCTTGTTTTAATGAGTATCTGTTTTCTGCTATTGGATCGCTGCTGTAGTTGGCACTGTCAGGTGGATTTATTTTCATCTCCCAGAACTTAAATGTTTCCTGCAGTTGCCATCTATGTACATCTGTGTAAGAAACTAGTTTCTGTAACTGTTTATCTAAATAGCACTTAAAATATACCATCTACTGCATGATATTCAAAGATACTCTTTATACCTGCACATAGCTGTGCAGGTGACTCATTTCCTTGGCAAAATAATGGATCAAGAATAAAGATCATTAAATTTGCTGTTGAGTTTGTGGGTCTGAAATGCCAAAAGCAAGATAAATATCCTTGAAGTAGGTATTACACAGAACTTGCTGTTTAGATATGTTAGGAGACTCCAGGCACTTAAAATTTAAGAATGGCGTTGCATATTCTAGTGTTTAATGTCAGTGCTCCTCTGCAAAAGGTTTTTGATAACGTGTATCATTCTGCTGTGTTGTGAACACATGCATTGTACTACTGCTGGAATTCATATAGTAAACTCGTTAGGACAAAGACTAAATTGTAGTACTGCACCATCTGGTGGCCTTAAATTTGAACAGTGTTCAGTAACGCTTCTTTAGGAGAAACTTAAACAGTGTCTTTTTCATCAACTTGAAGATTTTTGTTATTAAGGTCTATCTTTTAAAGACGTTACCTTTTTTTGTTTACATTTTCCCATGCTTGAGAGGAACTTGCAAGCAGAACTTGATTCAGTAGAACTTGAGAATGCTGACCGAGAATATAATAATATATTCTATTAGTGTAATATATATATAGTAATAACATAGTCTATTAGTGCATCCTGTTATATTTCATAGCGGTTTTATTTTTCTTCCAGGGAATTGCTGGAACAGATGTAGCGAAAGAAGCTTCTGACATTATCCTTACAGACGACAACTTCACAAGTATTGTTAAAGCAGTTATGTGGGGACGAAATGTGTATGACAGCATCTCCAAATTTCTTCAGTTCCAGCTTACCGTCAATGTAGTAGCAGTAATTGTTGCTTTTACAGGAGCATGCATAACACAAGTACGTACAGTGGATTGTTTCAGCTTATAAAGGTTGAAAATGTCTTGACTCTTGAATTCAAACTTTCAGTTAAACACTAGTCTGAAGAACATGATGTTCTTCAGAACATGCCCATGTTGTGTAATAAATGCCTTTAATAGCTGCAATTTGTTCACTTATATTGGAGGGTTTATGTATCTATCTTTATAGGATTCTCCACTTAAAGCTGTGCAGATGCTGTGGGTAAATCTCATAATGGACACATTAGCTTCTCTTGCCCTGGCAACAGAACCACCCACTGAAGCTCTTCTGTTGCGAAAGCCTTACGGTAGAAACAAACCTCTGATTTCTCGTACAATGATGAAGAACATTTTGGGTCATGCATTCTACCAGCTCGTAGTGGTCTTCACACTCCTGTTTGCTGGTAAGAATACTGAGGATTTACAAAGTTATCATAAAAATTGTACAGAGATGTGGTCTTAAAACTAGTGTTTTACTGTAGTGTGTGCGTACAGACACCAATTAAGCTGCTGATAAATGCCTTTCGTACACAGGTGAGAAAATTTTCGATATCGATAGTGGAAGAAATGCACCTCTGCATGCTCCTCCTTCAGAGCATTATACTATTGTATTTAATACATTTGTGATGATGCAACTTTTTAATGAAATTAATGCCCGAAAAATTCATGGTGAAAGAAACGTTTTTGAAGGCATCTTTAACAATGCTATCTTCTGTTCTATTGTTCTGGGGACATTTGTTGTGCAGGTAAGTAACTTCTTGGAGGGTGGTGGGGGAAAATGCACTTAGTATATTGATATACTTGCTCACCTTGTAAAAGCTGATCAGGTAGTGCCAGGCATTTCATTCCTGCAATGTGTAAAACCTTCAGTGTCAAACATGCTATAAACCACTTGGAAGTGGTGCTTGACAGGGTTTTTGGGAAAGACCTCTTTGAAATTGGCCGAACTGGAATGTAGAAGTACTTGTATTTACTTTTTGAATTTTCTGGTCCTTCAATTTGATCTTTGCTAGTATTTTGACAAAATATGAAGAAGTTTTTTGTTCCCCCCGCTAGTCAGAATTCTTAATATCTGCCTGTGCATCTGAACAAAAGCCCATTTAAACAACTATAAAAAAGTTACAACTCCTGGTATCTTCTTAATGAGATTAGGACATGAATAAGCTTTAGGAACTTAAGTATCAGTTTTTATCTTTCTGATGCAGAAATTGGTTATCTGTATAGATGCTGGTTTAGGTGTTATTTTCATGTGAAAAACACTGATCTATATGGACCTTCTGTTGGTACATCTAAACAGATCTGTAAAAGCCAGTTAGTTAACTCAGTATATGCTAACCACTTAAATAGCATTTTCTGAAATTTATTTGGTTAACACACTGGTGTTGAAACACCAAGTCAAAATTGAGTCCAAAAAAATAGTTGACAAGAAATAGTTCCACCTTCTAAATGGCCTTAACTTTTAAATCATCAGAAAAAATAACCAACAAATCAGTAAACTACTACTTTTTTTTCATTTTGACTTCAGTTATTTTGGACTTGAGATCCATGCCTTAAGCTTCTCCTTAGACTTGGGATTCCATGAAGCTGACCAAATTCATAGCAGTTTAAACAATGCAAATGTATGTACCTCTGCTGCACATGAAGTTAGTTCACTTATTGTCCCAGGTTTAGGGTGTAGGGCTGCTCTTATTTTTAGGGTTGCAAATGCAGCAGACTGACTGTTATTGTGCAACAAAGCCAAATATGTAGAAATTACTCCCGACTGCAACTGTGTTCCCTTTATAAACTTGACAGACTGAATGCCTTCCCAAATAAGTAGCTCCTGAGTTGTTGTCTCAGTGTTTTATTCTGTGTTAATAAAAGAAGATACTCTTGGGCTTTTCAGCTGTCAGGTGTCCTACTTAATGGTCAATACTATCTCCTTTTCATGCCCGCCCTGCTACTTGAATTGTTGATTCTCCAGGGCAGACTTTCATGCATTTAATTCCTATGCAGAGGGATACCTTGCTCATTAGGGCCTGTACAGCTTGTCATAATGGGTAAGTCAATAGGAGCTTATTTAATTTAGCTTTTGAGATCTCTGTCCCCTCCTCCCAGGCCTTGCTACATAGATGTCATACTGTGATGATTTCAAGTCTGACATTTAACTCTGACAAGATACGTCATAATATTCTGTTGAATTATTTCTGAAATGTTTCATGTCTTGTGGATCTATGACTTGTGTTAATAGAAGTTTATTAATCAACTTGGTCCTGGAATGGGTGTTCATATGATAAATAATAACTGTAAATTTGTAGCATTGAATTCATACTATAATTGTGAAATGGAAGGAAAGAAATGCAAGCAAAGAGAAGTAGTCATTAGGTTTTTCTGAGTGTGACCTGAAGAAAAACTAAATGGGTAGTTCCTGAAATACTGAAAAGCATAAGAGGATGGCTTAGCTTTGGAAACTTTCTCAAACTGCTGAGACAGTGGAAGTGTCTTAATAAGTGTCTTAATAAGATGGAAAATATTATGTCCTAATGCAGAGTTGTCTGTAGTGATCTGGAAGCATTAGGGTATTTTTTAGTAACAGGTCTCTGGCAGGTGTTCTGTAATGATGTTGCTCTTCACAGATAATTATTGTGCAGTTTGGTGGGAAGCCTTTCAGTTGCTCAGAACTCTCGATTGAACAGTGGCTGTGGTCCATTTTCCTGGGCATGGGAACACTACTCTGGGGCCAGGTAAACCGACTTTTTCAAAATGCCAAATATCCATCTGTAGTAGAATACATGGAAAATACAGTTACACTATCTTAAATGTTCAGATCGTTCAAGTGGACTATATGAATATGTGGAGATGAACAGTAAATACCAATCGAAATAGACTAGTTCAATAACTAGAAGTTCTTAGTTGGATATTCCTTCTGCTGACTTGGTCAATCAGTTACATTTTGTAACTAGATGCTATGGCTGATTTATGTTAAGTAACTTTTAACTAGAAGCCCCTGTAGCTAAATATGGACTTATGTCTTTAGCCAGATAAGTACTAGAAGCAGCTCTGTAAGAATACAGATGCAATGAACATGTTAATGTTGAAGATTATTTAACTTAGTGTCGAATGGTTTTCTTGAAAAATCAGAATTGTTAAACTTGCTAGTATTTTGTTGATTTAAAAACTTCCTGGAGTAGCAAGAAATGCAGCAAAGCTCAGAACTATTTTTCTCTTTAATCTTCATTTACATAATTATGAAATAATTGGAAACTTCTCCCACCTATTAAGCTGTTGCATTTTGATTTGTATTTCTTTTTCCTCCCTTAGGGTTTCATTACTATTGCATGCACAACAGTGCTTGTAAGCAGCAAGCTTATTTACATGAAACTTTAGAGCTATGGAGTTTTCCATTATTTAATGACATAGTTGTCTAAACTTTTCATACCACATGCAGAGTTTTCCGTTACAGTTTCTTTCCTCCCATTTTGTAAAGGACACTTCAGCTTTCAATATAAAATTGGTAGGGTGAATTTTAATTGCAAATGCATTCATAGATGCATATTCCTAAAGTGGGTATAAGCTTTTTAATAAGGATCTCTGGAAAATTAATTATTAAAAAAAATCAAATAGAGTCACTCTGAGGTTTAAAAGTAGCTGAGAAGAGAACTGAGATGGCTCAAAATACCTTTGACCCAAAGTGTCTTGCAAGGGCAAAGCTTGTCTGCTGCAGTTTGTGCTGCTCTAGCATCTCATTAAAGTCAAAGAGCTTTTGACTTTCTGAGAACAATAGAAACTGAAGTGTGATCTGAGAGCATTCATAGTAGCAATTTCAGCATGAAGGGCTGTTTATCTTGCTTTTGGAGCAGTCTTTTTCCTCTGCAGCTGCTGAAACTCTTCTAGGTTTGTGATGATCAAGGAAAGCAGCCTTGGAACTGATCTGGTTCTACTAGATGGGACATATAAAAAGATGACTCCCCTTAACTATCTAGTTCACCAGAATAGCCCTGAAGGTGGGGATGAAAAGGACAACTGGAACAACCATACGTAGCTTTTGTTTCATTTAAGATAGATGAACTAAGTAGCAAAGTAACAATTTAGAATAAGGGTTTTGGAAACATCACTCACCTTGCAAATGGATTGATACCTTCCAGGTCACAAAAGAATGCGTGTCTGTTCTGTATTTCTGAATTAACTGTGGCTACTTTATTTAAATGATGTAGTTCTCACTTGAGGTAAAAAATCACGCTTACCAAACTGATGGAGATCTGAAAGCTCTAGATACAAGCACAATCTACGGAATTAATGGATCTTGCAGATTCAGTACTGCTCCTTCCTGGCATAGTCAAGTAAAGTTAAAGGGCAATTCTTTGTCCCTAGCAAGGATGCTTTGTTTCCTAGATTTGTAGTCCAAGTGTAATTTCACACCTCAGCTGAGGTGATAAGGATATTCACAGTTTTGCAGCTATTCAGCTGGAGTAATTGCCCTGCATTGATGCACTCATCCCGCTTACATAATTTGTTTTTTCAACTTTGCTAATTGTATGCAGGATATTATGTTAAGCCTTAAGTCTGGTATTGCACTTATTATTAAAAAAAATCCTGATTCATATTTCTCATTCACTGTTAGTTGATTTCAACAATTCCGACCAGCCGTCTGAAATTCCTTAAAGAAGCTGGTCATGGAACACAAAAAGAAGAGATTCCTGAAGAAGAACTAGCAGAGGATGTAGAGGAGATCGATCATGCTGAGAGAGAATTACGTCGTGGTCAGATCTTGTGGTTTAGGGGACTAAACAGGATACAAACTCAGGTATGGTCTTGAAAAAGGTAGGGCTGTGGGTGTTATGAGGGAAATATCTCTTCTCCATCTCCAGTCCTTTGACTAAGCTGGCATTTCTAGCTGGTGTGACTGAGACTCTCAAAAGGGGGTGAGGATGGCTGTGTAATCCCACAGGGTGCTCTGTTTTCTTCAGCTCTAAATGCAACTCTTGCCTGTGTATCTGCTCTATGAAAAAAGTGCCTTTTTTCTTTACTTTTTGTGTGTTATAGATGAGATGGTCCTTTCTCTTGTTCTCTCTCTCTCTCTCTCTCTCTTGCTGAGCAAGCTGTCACAATCTCTGATTCCTTGCAGATGGATGTAGTGAATGCTTTCCAGAGTGGAAGTACCATTCAGGGGGCTCTAAGGCGGCAACCCTCCATCGCCAGCCAGCACCATGATGTAACAAATATTTCTACCCCTACACATGTAGTGTTTTCCTCTACTACTGCTTCTACTACTGTGGGGTGTGAGTGTGTGTTCCTAAAGTGCATGAAATTAACATTTCCTAACTCACGTACCTAACGTTTCTCATTTTCTCCTTAGTACTTAAAATCATCGTTCAGGCTTTTATAGAGCTCTTCCACAAAGTGGAGTCCTCAAGACTTTTTTTTCTTAGAGGGCTGAGAACAGGTGGAACAGTTTCAACAAAATACTTTAATGTGAAAGCTGTGAGCCTGCACATCCTGTGCCTTCATCCATTTGTGTACAGAGGGATGTTTAAGATAAAATGGGAAAACTGTTGTAAATTTTCGAGTATATGCCTCTTAGGGTGACTTACATTGAATAAATGAATTACCTGTATAATCATGGACCCAGGTCAACAAAAAGACATGCCCTGTACTGCAGCACAAATGATACTTAAGGTAAAGAAGCTGATGGGAAAACAAATGGTATGCTAAAAATATTAATGTAGTTAGAACATGGACCACTACATGCATTTTCTTTGTAGCTTGTAAGGAACTTCTGAATCATCTGCTTTTGTTGGACCTTTTTTTACTGAATAACACAACTTTCTCAACATCAGGATTCAGGTGGTGAAACAAGGCTTCTAAAAGGCATACGAGTCAGAAGAAACATTTAATTAGCTAATATAAAAAGGAAAAAAAGGGTTTAAGCATTGAGTGGTGAAAGTTTCAAATCTGAAGGGTCTTTTTCCTCTCTAGGTTCTTCTGGCAGCAGTTTGTAAGCCATCAGTGAAAGTAAAGTTTGTCTCACCTTAATTCTGCCCTCTTTATATTGTGACTTAAGTGACATTTTGGTTTCAGCCTTCCTCTCTGTAGAGGCTAGAGATTTAATTACTCGTGTATGTAGGCTTAAACTCTGGAGCCCGAAGATGCATAACAGTTGTAGTTGAATACTAATAGCAATATCTATTGTTAAGAGTTTTCTATCTTAATTATATATTACATGTTTAACTTTCTTCTCTAACTTCCTAGGGACTGGTTAAATAATTGGTTTTTAAAATAACTCTGAAAGGGCTTCTTTCCCCCCCTTGCTTTTTAAACTTTCAGATTACCAGATGGATGAAGACCCTTAATTTCAGGAGCTGTTTTAAATGAAATGTTCTCTCCTGATTTTTTTTTTTTTTTTTCCTTTTTGGCTTGGCCAGAATTCCTGTGTGAGCCTACACAAGTATTTACCTCTGTACTTGTTCTCCGTTGCTGAGGAAGGTATTTCCCTAACTTGCAGCAGTATTGAGAAGCTCAGCTCACAAATTTGCATGCCTGAAGAAGATGAAATGAAAAGTAGATTTAACAGTAAGGATGCACAGGATTGCATCTCCTAGTTAAAATGCTAATTAGTAACTTGTATCGCTAACTGCACTCAAGAACATTAATTAGACATTCAGTAGTCTCTAGAGAGCAACTTCATGCCGTGCTGCCATTTGAGCAGAATCTAATGGGCACTGCAGCATCTCATCGCATCGAATGACCAATGCAGATACAGAGCTACAATAGCAGAGAACAAGTTTTTGATCCTCATTAAATAGTACAGCCTTCTGCTACACCCTCCAGGAGAACAACTTTTGATAACTAATATGTATTAATGGGAAACAGATCTGTTATTTCATTATGTCTCTCTTTTGGAGCTGTTTGTTGGAAAATAGTTCAGCTGTTCCTATGAAGTGAGGTAGTAACTCTTAAGCAGCCATCTGGCTAGGAGGATTTGGAGTGCTTACTGCATTCCTTGCTATTCTGGTACAAGAGGAGGAAGACCCGATGACAGTATAAATTACACATAACAAATTGTCTTGTTTGCTCCTCACTTATGCGATTTATTTATAGTTACCTCTCGTGTCTAATTATCTTGAGCAGATGAAAATAAAGCCTTCAAAACACTAGATTTTTGCTTTTGAAGTATAACTTAAAATGCTCATACTCTGATTTTTGCCTTCATGGCTGGACTCTTTAAGGGTCCTGGGTTCACAGGAGTGTCTAGACCATTTGTTTAGTATGCATTCTGGATGAGAACCAAGCCTTTATTGTGGGTATTCTTATCTTCCCATGATAATTAACAGCTGTGTCCTCTTAAGCCAAAAATTGTTTTCCATTGCTGCTTATGTTCTAACTTAACATCTGTAAGCAATGAAAAACCAGTCCCATGAGGCAGCCATATTTCATTTTGCTACATAAATCAGTGGCACAGTGGGATGCAACAGGCCAAATAAAGGCATTGCAAACTTTCAGTCTGGCACTGTCACCACTGATTTTCTTGGTAAGTGCCAAGACAGTTTCTGCAGCTTGCTGGACTTTTTAAAAGCTCATGTAACATGCCAACTCCTTAACAGCATGCTCATTTGGTTTTTTTGTATGATGAACAGTAAAAAGTACCAGCTGCTGTTGTGATCTTTTACTTCTCAGGCACATTCACACTATTCCTGTCCTCCCTTTATTGGTGGTTGTGGCCTCCTCCTTGAGTGTATTCCTCCCTTCTGAGATTCCCATGGTTAATGGGGCTCAGCTCTGTACCTATAGTATAAAAATGTGGACTTGATAGCTTTTGAGTAAAATTCATTGTGCCAGGTGCTCTGAAGGAGTAAGGATGTGGGAACAATGCTACTTCTAGAAGTCAAAGAGCATGATCAGGACCTAATACTTCATCATGTCCAGTGATTCTGTGGTAATAAATTTGATAACACATTGCTTTTGGGGAGCCCTTCTCTGTTTACAGCGAGGTTCTTTGGTGTATTGTAGCTGTTTGGAAGTCAGTGCTTTTGATCTGCTTGATCTTCCAGCTTCATTCCTTCACCTGGAAGTCACTTTAATTTTTCTATCAGGGAATGCTATGGGAGCACAAAGTCATGACTTCTCAGCTTAAAACAAGTCATCTTCAATGTGCTTAAAAAACATATTTAAATTGGAGTTAGTGTTTTGTAACAGCACGTTCTTGTTTAATACAGAGTTGCTCTGCTTCTTGCTATACAACAGGAGCTTTGGGATTGAAACTGCTTAGCTGGAGATTTACTGAGGTTACTTAAAGTGGAGATGTTGAGAATTGAATAGGGTGCTACCAGAAGGGGGAAACTGTATCTTGATGAAAATGTTGGATGAAGGGGTCATTGACTTCTGCCTAACATTACTTGTTTTATCAGTTCAAGAATGAATCCTGATTTCCTGTAGTCTGGTTAAAGAGACTCGTGTGGTGTGGGAGGAGAAGGGAGGTGCGGGCAATTGGTTCTGTCATTCAAATTACAATTTGAAAAGCTTAAATTCAAGTCAACCTGGACACGCACAATTTGCAAAATGAGTCTGTACTTTATTCTGTCTAATTTCACTCTGAAATGTTTATTTATGAATTCTGTAAACTTGAAATAATAGTCAGCCTGGAAACTTTGTCCATGAATTCAATGTAAATTGAAGACTCACGGAAAGGCTGATCACCTGCTTATACTTTGTGCTACTTGAATAGTCTCCTCAAAGCTACAACCTGCCATGGCTATTTAATTGTACAATATGATATTCAATTTCCTAGTTCTGGCTTTAAGTTTCCAAATCACTATTCAGTAAGGAACTTTCTCTAGTGTGGTAACTGGCTATATACTCGAATATTTACAGCTGTTACAGCGGGATCCTTTTTTGCATGACTCTTCGTAAATGTCCGGTCATTGTGACATTGGCTTACACTTGCTTGGCTTTTTCATAGTCAGTTGACATCCTGATTCCTAGCATGAGAATTAGTAACCCTTTTATCCTTTAACTTATTTTCAGCCTCTCCCCTCCTTACCCTCCTTGCCCCGCCCACCCCACCTCCCCCAAGTATTCAATAAAACACTCCTTGAGATTCAATTTGTGAATAAGTAGTTGGCCTCACTTCTGGGAAATGCTTAACCCATGTTAAATCATTGAACGATTCTAGTGCCATGTCTGAATTTTTAGGCCCTTCACCTTTTTGCAGTACTTTTACAATTTTTATTCCTACTGTGTAGACTGGCAGTGCTCTACTGAAATGCTCTTCATTTTTTACAGTTTATTGCAAGTTCCACTGCATCACATGCAAATTCGATTCACTCATGTCTAGCTGTTTGTGGATTCAAACTCATAAGAACCATGCCATTACCAGTAAACCCGCAGCGTTTTAACAGCCTTTTTTCTTTGTTTACAGATCCGAGTGGTGAATGCATTTCGTAGCTCCTTGTATGAGGGGCTAGAGAAACCTGAGACACGAAGTTCAATTCACAATTTTATGACGCATCCTGAGTTTAGAATAGAAGACTCCGAGCCTCATATTCCCCTTATTGATGATACTGATGCTGAAGATGATGCTCCAACAAAACGCAACTCTACTCCCCCACCCTCTCCTAATAAAAATAACAATGCGGTTGACAGTGGAATTCACCTTACAACAGACATGAACAAGTCTGCTACCTCTTCATCCCCAGGGAGCCCGCTACATAGTTTGGAAACATCACTCTGATTGTAAGCTGAATGTTAACACACTAGCTGCATTGTAAAGAAATTGAAACTGGGTCTCTTCACACGTTATGATGGACAAGATGACATTCTTGTCTTGGACTTCATCAGAAGACACACTTGTACGAATGTAGATTTATTTTTTTAAAAAAAAGCTTTCTGCCAGACTGGAGGGTGCTTTTCTGGGGGTGGGAGTAATAATGAACTCTGACAGATAAACAGTAACTTGGCATAAGTGACCTGTGGATCATCTGTTGTACTTAAGAATGGTCCTGAACAGTGTGTTAGCAGAGCTTTAGTTAATCATGATCCTTTTCTGAGGGGAAGGCTGGGAAGGGCAAGGAGGCCCTGGATCATTGAATTGATACTTTAATTTCTGCTGTTGGCTGTTAATAATTTGGATTATTTATGTTTATAAATGATACAGATCTGTTTACAAGGTTTGTAGATACTTTTTTTGTTCCTGTTCATAGATGGGAAGCTTCCTTATAAATGATGCAGAGAAAAAAATTAAAAAAATAAAAAAAACTAGTCCTTCAAATACTGCTGTATTTTCAGGAAAAGGGTGTTTCTATTGAAACTGTACTAAATTTTGCCTGCAATTTACCTTGTTAAATATTGTAGATAAATTGCTAATACTAATAGCCAAATAGATAACACTAATGCTTTGTAAAAACATGAGCAGTGGTGTTCTAATGAAGTTATGGCCTCTGTCCTAATTAGTTTCTTAAATACATTTACTACTTAATGGTTTTGAAACAACTGTTTAATTTTTAAAAATTTTGAGAAACTTACAGAATAACTTTTGTTCAGAACTTAGTAGGATTGTTTAATGCAGGACATCAATATGTGATGGAACTTGCTTGAAATATTTCTGTTATCTCGGGCAAAATGGATTAAATCAAAATACATCAGAATCTTAGTCCTTTGTTTTTGTCTAAACATGTTAGTTTAGTGCTGTCTTGGTGAACTGTGAGTGGAACTGTGATTTTTTTCTAATCTATAGAATCCTTCATGCAGCATGAGGGCTGTTGGCATTTTGAAAGGTTGTTAGTGGGTAGCATACATGTTCTCCTTTTTGTTTTTGAAACTTGTTTGTAAACATGAATAAATCTGCCCTTTTGTTAAAATAAAATTGCAGCAATGGTTTCTTACAGATTTTTTTTTTTTTCTCAGCTCATTCACTGGAAACACTAGAAAGTACTCTTTTGTATTACTGGTTAAGTTTAAACTGCAATTTCAAGATGGTAACAGCCCCACTAAAAGTAGTACTTTGGGTAAATGGAATCATGGTGGCTGCTTCCAGAATGAATGTAAGTTAAGGTACTCGAAAGTCTTCACTTGAGCCAAAATGAAACTCCTTGGGAATGAATAGGTCTACCTGAAATTCCAAGACTTGCTGTGAGTACTGCATAATAAATGTACCCTGACCACTTAAATGAGGGGAAACTGAGAACTGACATGTAGTATGGGTGAAAATACATTTTTCACTTGAGTATCTTGTGCACCAAAACTGACCTGCTAGTGATTGACTGAAGACGTTCTGGTCTGCCTCAAGTGTATTGTTTAAACAGCAAAGGATGATGGAACAGTACTTCTTCTGGTACTTCCCCATGTTTTCTACTTCCAGCACTGTTTAGAAGAGCAACTGAAGAGATGCATTCTAAACTTTTTTTCCTTTCTTTTTCCAGCTCTGTGTTCTTTAGCAATTTCCTATTTTTTCTTTTTTTTTCCTTTTTTTTTTTTTTTCCAAATAATCCAGAATTTCAGAGGTTTTAAAAGAGGTCACTTCAAAGGAGTGCAGGAATTAAGCTGGTAATGAGGGAGGAGATACTACTAGAGGAAACTGCAGAAATGAGCAGGTTAAGAACCTCAAGGGTGTCTGTTCCTTGTGGTGGGTACATGCATGCCAGGGTTTGTCCTTTAGTGGTGAATGTTAAATCTATAGCACTGCATCCCACTGTCAGCCACTCCTGAATTCAGTCTTTTCTATTGTACTTAAGTAAATATGCTGGATTCTAGGCAAGGGGGGTTTGCACTTGACACTTTGTATAGTAATTTCTCCTATATGTTTCTAGCACTTCCCTTATGTTGTAGTTCTTTTGTAGAATGCTTGGTAGGGGGACCAGTTTTTGTGTAAACTGTTTTCCCCCTACTACAGAAGTCAGATATGCATTGACTTAAAATGAGGAGAGTTTATTTACCAATAATGTACGCTGCCGTGTGAGAAAGTATCTTCCTTTATCTTCATTAACACATCATAATTTGACTTCATTTGGAAAGAGACTTTGATTTTTCCCTTTCTAACTATGATCACAACTGCGTGTTATATTTTTCAGAATAAAGTCTACACTTAAGTGTTTCGCAGGTAGTGGGAGAGTGAATGTAGGCTTTGCACATTGCTGGTCCCTCTTGGTTCTGTTAACATCAGTGTGCTGTTCTTAAAGGAAATTTCCTTACAGAAATAAGGAGAAGTTGTTTAAGAGGGGATGTGCTTTCTTTGTGATCTCAAGACATCATAACGTTGCCTAGATTATGAAATGGTTATCACTTAACTCGTGAGGCCTTCATTGCCTTTCTGGTTGTAAGGTTTACTTGTCTTTCTTCTTGTAACTGAAATAAATAAAAGTGCTGTTCATCTCAGTCTGTATGGGGACTGAAATTCTTGAATGTCAGTACAGTACTGATTCAAACCTGAAATGCATGCCAATTTTGTAAAATAGCTCTTGCTATGACTTTCAGCTCATTCCCTTTGAGAGGTCACGGTGTACACTGAATTCTGACCAAGCAATAGTTAACTTTTAACACAAATGCAGTTCTAGACTGACTACTGTTTGAAGTGGCTTAACCTGAGCAGGATGTCCACTATACTTGTATATAAGACATGCTAGAACATCTAATGTTGGCTCTGAGGGAGGGGTGAAAATTTTTATTTAAGGGCATTAATTTTTTCTGTATTGGTCTTAACAGGAAGAGGAAAATGCTGCTTCACGGAGTAGTCTGGAGGGAATCATGAAAGCAAATGCCTTAATGCCAAACTAATGGCTAAATGCAGGGGTTTCTAGCAAGTGTAAGCAGCCAAAAAACACGTGAACTTACACTTTCAGAGACTTTCTTAGAAAAACGTGACCTTTTCCAATGTGTTTCAAAGTAAGCAAGCAAATGTAATATTCATGGAAGGATAACTCATGTACGGCTGACAGTATTGGCACATTGTTCCAAAGGCCTGACAAGTTTAGTGTCTGCTAGTAGTGCCAGCTGCTGCAGAGTCCTAGGAGAACCCAGATCATATTATGCCTTGCATAAATTAAAGTAGAATGTCTTAATGGCTATACTGCTTTACTGATGCAAATACTTGGTTCTAAAGAGCTCCTGCTTTTTCAACACCTGCCCTCTCCCCAAGCAGTGCATATGTTTGGATCTTACAGATTTCAAGCCCTCACTGAAATATCTTAACTTTGTTGGTTAAGCCTGGCCAGCATGGAGGGTCCAGCTCCGACTTATCTCCAGACTGAACTGCCCTGCTTATTCAGGGCCATGTCATGAGAAATTCTGGGCCAGAATCAAGAGCCTGAGAGCTATTCCTGCTTAATCTTCTCTCCTGGACTCCATACAGAACCATCTAACTACCTTCTTCAAGAGATTGCAGCATCCATCAAGGAGATATGGCTTACACAGTGTCTAAACCAAAAGCCTCCTACAGGTATTACTTGTCCTTTTTGTTCAAAGTAACATCTAGGATGAGGATTTGCTTAGAAAACTGTAGGATGGGCTTAAAACACCTGAAGACAGCATGAAAAAGGTAGGTCATTAGACAGTGGCAGCACTATTCTAGCTGCAAAGCACAAAGCTAGAGTTGGTGTGTACACTGCAAATCTGACAAATCGGGGAGTGTTTCTCAGTAATGGCAGCAAACTGGACTCAGCAGCATTAATAGGACATTATATATAAAAAGAGATGACATAGTTTATGTTCAAAACATGAACAGCTGCAAGGAAGCAGGCAGGTTTCTCCTGCCCTGTGTGGAGCAGGCAGAAGATCTTGTTCTGGGGTACACATAGAACTTAATGATCACTTCAGCTTTTGTTAAGTGTTTTGGGAGTATTCCTTAAATAGACAGATAAGGATGCCTAGCATTGCAGAAGATGGGCAGTAGCTTGCTTCAGCCCCATATGATCTTCAAGATGTAGGTGCAAGATGTTATGTGCACCTACCATCTCCTAGCTTTCTAAAAATCTATAAAATTATTTGAATGAAAAGGGTTCCTTGGCTTGCCCCTACTGGGAGATGGTGGGAATTCCAGCTTGGAAATGACTAGCAAGAGGATTTCTGGGAATTAACAGCATTTGGTTGATGGAAGTGTACATTCTGGAACAGTGGAACATTGCCTGGCATCTCAAATTCTGGTGCGGTGACAAACATTGATCCAACTATGAAGCAGGAGTTGCTCATTGAAATGCAAGTATGCATTATGTATCTCTTTGATTCATCAAGAAGTTAGCAGTATCTAACAGTATTCCGAACATCTTAATCTGCTTTCCTACGCTGCCTCTTTTACAGGGCATGAAGCTGAAGTATGCTGGAAGACCGTAAGTATGATCACACAGAAAACTTTCTAGGGCTTTCTGCTTAGCAAAGGCACAATCTTGGTATTGTTCTGTGACAATTGCTAAGGCACAAAGCAAGTATTATTATAATAGCTTTTCCTGTTTCAAAGCTTTCAGAGTCTCCTATAGGGAATCAGAGTGTGCAGTTCAGATGCTTCTAAACTTTGTGTGAATAGCCTCCCAAAACTTCTGATTAAGGTAGTTACACTTGGAAGAAAACAAACAACCCACACCCTACAAATAAACCCCAGAAGATACAGCTGTTATTTTTTATTATTTCATGTTTACAAATGCAGGCTTTAACTTGACACTTTCCCTTTTCCACAAATTGGTTGCTCTGATGGCTGCAGGCAAAAGCATCTTCAATTATGACCTAAGCCAGTTTCAAGATCTGAAGTCACTATGTGGCTGATGTTTGTGGGGAAATATAGAGCTTGTTTTGAATATTTTGCTGGCAGCTACTGCATAGTGTTTTGTTCTATGTACTTCAGGGGGGAACCTGCAAAACTATCGATTTGGAATATTCAGATCCTTGTCATAGGACCTGTAAAAGGATACATGGGTCAGGCACAGATTACCTGAAACAGGGAGCTCTTGGAATTGATATTTTGGTAGGAAGCACTAGGATTTGTTTTCTGGGCAATGCTACATTCAAAGATGGGAAGGAATGTCTTTAATCACTTGCCATGTATTGCACATTAATATTCTGATCAGTGTAACAGTCTAATTCATTGAGGACTATCACCCAAAAAGCACTCTACTAAATTAGCACTTTAAAATTAAAAAACTACTCTGGAAAAGGTACTTTCTGCCATATTTTAATTTCCAAAAAGATGAGTAATTTCTAGCATTTTTAATTTACCAAATGAACTAGGCTCTGTTCTAATAAATCTAGCAGTAGTATGGATATGATCCAAAGCTTGGTATCTTCTCGCTTTCTTCTCTTCCCCTTTCCAGTCTGCCAAGGACTACAGTAGGGAATCAGTGAAGGACAGGTAGAGTAAGAGTTGCAATTGTGAAGTTGTCTCCTGTATCATCCTCCTACCCTGCCTTGTGATCTCCTGCCTTCTACTTCAAGATCTCTCCCACTATCAGTAAACACACAGAAAAAGTTCTGTGCTATGTGGCTGTTTGTGTTTCCAGTGAATGATCCTTAATGTGCTCCTCTGACTTTTTAATTGGTCTGAAGACTTGAAGAATTAAATTTTGGACTAAAAATGAACAGTGACTAAACATAAGAATAAGGAGTAGAGAATGAACATTTAAGACCAAATGTTTCTCTCAGGTAGTTAAAAAAAACCCTTACCTAGCTGAGCCCTTGATGTTTGTTTGTACCTCTGTGCCTGATTGTATGAAAGCACCTTGGTATATAGACAAGGTTCCAGCTCTACATATAGTGGGACTTTGGTCATCCTTGCAGATGTACAGGTGCTGAGAATTAGGCTAACACTTTTAAATTTAAGCTTTGGGCAGGAAACTTCAAAAGCACAGCAGACTTCTGTCAGGTATGCCTTGAAGACCAGCTTCTCTTAAACAGCCCTATGGGCAGGGCTTTGAAAATACGCATAAAAGGCCTATGAGGACTTAATAAGGAAAATACATGCAAAGGCAATGTAAGGTAGTTATATAAGAAAACATTCTCTTGAACAAGTGTAGTGATCCTAACCAGCAGACCCCTAGACATGGAGGAGCGATTGATCCACAGCATAATTAACCTGAGCAGGGGCAGGCTGTGATGTTCTGCACATACAATGTGGCCTTTAGGACCATCTTGTGCTGCACAGATCCCTTGACCACAGGTAGGAAACATCTGCCTAACAGCCCCTCTTGCCCTACCCCACCCACCCCACCATTCGCAAAAACACTAAGCACCTCAAAGCATTAACCTCTTCAGATGTATAGGGGTCTATTTTGTCACAGTTGTGTACATGTGATGGGTAGAATGAAAGGAGGGGGCCAAATACTTCTCAGTGGTACCCACTGACAGGACAAGGGGCAACAGACACAAGTTTCAATATGTGACATTCTGCTTGAACACAACAAAACACTGTTTTCCACTGGTCAGATGCTGGGCCAGGTTGGAGGTGCTTGAAAGCCAGCTAGACACAGCCCTAAGCAACTTGATGTAGCTAACCCTGTTTTGAGCAAGAGGTTGTACCAGATGATCTGCAAACATTCCTGCCAACCCTGGCCATTCGGTGATCCTGAAATTCTGGAGCAGGAGTTGCAGTTCTGTAGGGTTTCCTCATTAGCCTCACAGATATTATTTGTATGTATGGGTGGAGTTCAACAAAGAAATCAATTACTGGAGTGATCAAACCTGATCCAAAGCAAGAAAGAAACTGTCACTTGTCTTTCTCTTATCTTAACCTGACCTGACCAAGGAACTTGCTGACATTTGCCTGCTTTGATGCTTACTGTGATAGAAGAGTTCTGATCACTTCAGCTATAGGAAACCTTTTTGAACAATGACTGGGAGAGTCAAAAATTAATGTCTTAAAATGGCATCAAGTTTAGCCAATCTCAGTAAATACATGATGGGCCTTCTGGAATACTGATGCTCTAAGTAATCAGGTGAATAATTCTATGGTAGGTCTTTTGACCTTTGAAACTTTAAAATTAAACTCATAATAAGAAAAAAAAGCTATCCTATTTTAAGAACCTACATTTTTCAAAGCTAGTTCTTTCCTTACTTCTTGTCAAAAGAGCTTTCCATTGCTCTAGATGACAGCACTGAATGATACTACCATTTTAAAAGTACTCCCAGAATGATATGGTTAAGCATAAGCAACTCTAACTTGTTAGTTTTTTGTCTAAAATGCTACAACTTTCAGGCTTTAAACCACTGCATGTAAGATCATTTCCTGTGCTTGTTGGCCTATTAGGTATCCCAGAGGACTTCTTACAACAGAGGGACCCCAGTTGTCTTCAGTGGCTTTGATCTTTTTTTGGAAAGATGAGGACATTAAGTGCAGAAGAAAGCGGATAGCATATGTGCATTGAAAAAAACTCGCAGTTCCCATTCCTCTGTAGAAGGATTTTTTATTTTTCTTGTCTCCTCTGTTAGGAGAAAAACCTGCAGGAGAAATAACACAGAGCTTAGTTGTTACTGTTCAGTGCTGAACTGCACAGGTTTTGTGTGTCTTCTCTCCGCTCCTTCCCCTCTTTACTGAGCTTATCCCATCACAGTGCAATGCAGTTCCGTGAACAGCTGCCTGGGAAGATACTGTGAGCTGTGAAGAGGGATGCTGGGTTATATCAGTATTAAAATGTTCAAAATAAAAGCTTATTCAGTTATTCTTTTGTGGAGATGGAAGACTATTCAGCAGAAAATAACTTTTTAATGAGGAAAATTCACAGCCTTTTTGGCCTTTCAGGCATGAAAGGAATGATGCTTCACAAAATAATCTGAATGAAACTCCATGAAGTTCTATTGCTTTGAGCAGGAGTTTGTAATAGATGACTTCCCAAGGCCTCTTAGACCCTGAATTATCCTGTGATCCTATTTTTAAACTGTCTTCAATGGGTATCTGTTAAATTTTGCTTATGACTTCTAATGTTTTAGAAAAATCTATGTATGCGGTTTGTACTACAAGCCAGATGTATTTAACCACTTCAGGGCAACAGTGTGTAATACATAGGAAAGCACACACATTTCAACGTCATCTCCAGAAAGCTCTGCTGCAGACTTGTGGAAGACAGCTGCTTCTCAAGGAAGAAGAACACTTCTCACTCCTTTCTTTGGCTCTTTCAAATCTTTAAAGTGTGTATAGAAAAAAAAAAAAAAAATGTAGCTGTTTCTGAGGAAAGTGGAAAGCTGACTTATTGCCAAATTCGTGTGGTTTCACTGCCCTGCCCTCTACTTAGGACTTTTGCAAGAACCTGCTCCTTTTTTCTCAAAGATACTGTGTGTTTTTTCTGCTTTTATGTGAAAAAAAAAGTTCTCTTGCAGTCATAAAAAGTTAATGAAATCTATATTATTGTTCTAACTGATCAAGAATAAAGAGCACTGAAAAATATATTATCAATCATAGAAGTCTATAAATTAAATGAAATTGAAAAGCTGACATTTCTCCTTACCTTAATTCACACAGTGGTAGTGTTACAGGCTTTTATCTAACTGAGCAAAATACCTATGAAATTAAATTAAACGCAGTAGCGGTTCTGCTGTTATACACGAATATTCCCTCTTTTGCCTTGAATTACAAAAATACTTCTTTTACAATTGGAGAACTTGGTGTTATATCAGATTTGGAGTCTATTTTTACTGGTTCTCAGAGAATTGCATATAAAACTTTAAATGTTAATGTAGGAAGCCTGATATTAAAAGCTGCCATTCCTGTCCATAAAAGGATGTAATAGGAAAAGTTTCTGTCAAATATTCCACATATAAACAGTATAGTAAAATTAGCTATCTGGATGACCAAATGTTAAAGTAATGTGAGATAATTCAAATAGAAATTTAACATTCTAACTATGTAAAAAAATAGCTAGGTTTCTGCAAAAGAGTTGTCATAGTCTTTTTTGTTAGAAAGAACGTATTGCTTTTGAAACTAAACCAGATATAAAATAAGTATGTTTGGAAGATGTGGAGGAGTGCCTACACCACTAAATCTTAATACACTGTGTTCTGGCTCTCTACCTTAAAGGTGCAGAAATAATTTGAATTTTCTTCTGTAGGGCCAGCATATTGCAGCACATTTCAGTCCAAAGCTATTAATGTTTCAATAAAAGAATAACTAAGCTCTAGAGAAGGAGGTTAAAAGCATTCTGAACTGCCATTTTTAAAGAGCTTGGGATAGCAGGGGTCCCCAGCCATTCTGCAGGCATGTCAATACTTGAATACAGTTATTACAGCTTTAAATCTCACTGATTTTGCTCTTTTCCAAAAGGGCTACAAACAGTGGGAGCCTGAATGTCAACTAAATGATCATGTGTCAGCTTGATACCAATCAACACAATCAGCATTTCATATGTTTGAATGAAGGAGTGCTATAGGCTTTTTGATCACTGGATGAAGAGCGGTAAAATACTACTTGAGAAAACTATTTTTGCATCAGCTTTCTTCATTACTGTCCCCAAAGGCAATCAGCATAACCAATAGACCTCTCAGTGTTTGTTTTCCAAGGTCATGCTTGATCTCTGATAATCATTGTCAAAAAGACTGAAATGCCGAAACACGTTCCTGCATGCTATAATAACCCCAGTTTGAAATATTGCACTTAGAATCAATCCAAGTGCAACAGTTAAGCCATAGATAGTTATTTCCAAACTGACTACATTTGGGAAATTGCCAAATACAAGTGCTCCTGTGGCTTTCTTGCCTTGTTTCACTCCTGCAAAGCTTGATACTGTAACTTAGGAATCAGCCCTTTGAGGAACCTTCATTGAGAAACACATTCAACTATTAACCCCCCTAAGAGAATTATACAGCTCCAGAGGTTTGCTTTTGAGAGGCAACAATAATGTTATGAAACAAAAGGGCTTAACCATTTCAAAGAATGGAATTGGAAGAAGTGTTATTTTTTATCTTAACACTTGTTGCTGCTGATGCTCTAACATCTCCAAGCTTCTGAACAAGCTTTGACACTTGGCAAGGAGGATCTCCTGGTGGTGGGGATGTGTTTTGCTTTCCCAGTGGAAAGCATGGGCAAGTCACAAGCAGCTAGATATCTCTATAGTCAACCTTGCCTGTTATCCTGCACAATTCTCTGAAAATTGTACCTGTTCTGAGCAAACTTCTCCACCTGGTTGCAGGGGAACATGATAAGGTTGCAGCTGAGCTTTTCACAGTGACTGTACTCTGTGATGCTGTCTCAGGTCACCTCCTCTGCTCCCACTCCTCTCATCCTGCAGTGTCCCCTCAGTTGTGCCATTTCAACAACTGCTGTGACAGAGTGGTGAACCGCACTGGAACCACTTTCTGGGGAAACTGCTGCTGCAAAACATGCTGTGTGGGCACTTCTCTGGAGAGCAAAGCTCAAGCAGAAACGTGCTCGCCTCTGTGCCTTTTTGTGCCCTGGCAACTAGAGGTGGAGGAACCAATGGCTAAAATACTGTGGATGAAGGAAGTTAAGTGGGGGGTGAAAGGGGAGAGTGGGAAGAAAAGCAGGAGCAGCAAAGAGGCTGCTGAAAGTTTCAAAGGAAAGGATAGGAATGAGAGGAGCAAAAAGAACGAATATACAAGTTGAAAAGTGTCTAACGGGCTCCTCCAACTCAAGGCACTAATGTCAAGAGTGGTGCAAACTATGCCTTCTATCAGTTCATACTTTTGCTTGAGCATTTCAGTCATCTTCTTGCTTTGATTTGGAGGAGAACCTCCTATGATCCATCCTGTCATTCTGAATACCAAAATTTGACAACTAATACGGATCATTGTATTATTTCACACTAGTGATATGTTGGAGGGAGTGTAACAAGACTAGAATACCAAGTGTTCTAAGTAAACTGATGTAAGAAACTTAATCTAGTGCTTTTTATTTAGAATACCAAAATTAAATGTGGCTAACATAATTAAGTGGTGTCTCAGTAAAATGTGCCCAACTGCAAATGTTCCTATGCTTTTGGTAAACATAAAAGCTTCACGATCATCCTCAACACTATGGCAGGAAAACCTTTTGCAACAGGAGTGATCTTGAAGGCAGCTGCTGTAGCAAGTACATAGGACTCTTTTCTGACAACTGGGAAATTCAAAGCACACCCTGTCTATTCTATAGGTGCAGGAACAAGCTGTTTATATTAACAGCAGGCTGTGTTTTTGAAGACAAAGTCTAGTTAAGGATGGATTCTCTTAAACTAGAGTTAAAGTAGCCAGCAAACAATTTTTGAGTAAGAATTAGTGCGGCGATCAGGAAGTGCAAAAAAATGTAAGCAGTCCATAAAATAAGTTAGGTGCTATTGTCTCTAACAGGCTGCCTCGTGATCATTTTAGCATTAACTTAGTGTTTTCCCTCAGTCAGAGAACTCGTATGGTATGAAAATACTTCTTAGGTTGCAGCCTCACAGCACACCAAAAGGAAACTGCCTGGGTTAGCTTCGAAGGGGCAGAAGTCACCAGAGCATGCTTCCTGCACGGTTCCTGCTACTGCATCTGCAGAAGCTGTGGTGCCCAGATATCCTAATTTTGAAAGGAAAGGCACTTTGTCTTCTGTTTTCTTTTCTGCAGTGTTCACGGATTACAGTGATATTGATGTGCTATATGTCTTGTCTGCTATGAGGCCCTGTTGACCCTCCCCACAGCTGGGACCAGTCTCCATTCTGTAATATTAAGCAGATGCCACATTCTGCTTCTCTCCACTGTACAGTACGTGGGTTGTTCAGCCATTCAGAAGTTATGTCTCTCTGAAAAAAAAACAGTCATTATGCCAAGATCAGCATAAAATTCCATAACATTAGAGCTCCTGCAAGAAGTCCTAAAGCAAGCTGACACGCATATAGCTGGGCATGTACACAGCCTTCCTGCAGGAGAGGAAAGGGAGTTTAAACAAAGAAGGTGTGAAGTGGGGAAGATATTCGCTGTTTGGAGTTTCTACCCTAAAAACAACCCACTATATTTATTATACATATCTCAGCAGTGGAATAGGGCCTGTTGGTCAGATTGATTGTTTGATAAGCAGCATTTGACAAGATGTAACTGCTACTTACACTTTGAATCACACCAGTGTCTAGCTGTCTCATTTAGGGTGGCAGCTTTTATTCTTGATGCAGGCATGCAAACAGGACTGTGTATTTAATAATAAAACTTCTGAGAGTCTGAAGCTCCTAGTAGCCCCTTCATCCTCTGTGCACCAGCCACACAAGTAATAATATTCAAGAGAAAACCTAAATGGTAGCAGCAGGAAGCATCTGCGGTACTCTGTCATGTTGTGGGTTTGCCAACTGTCACGCTGGGAAAGCTCTTCCTGCCCAAGCAGCCAGTGCCGCAACAGAAAACATAAAAAATAATGTACAGATGTAGGCTTTCCTTCTCCAGAAAAGGAAATCCCTACCCTGATCTGGCATAGCAATGATGAGTGCAGATCAATCAACATTTAGGGTTACCTATGAAGTGGCAAAAATGTAATCTGTAAGGTTTTTTCTCTCACATGTGACTCAGTCTTCACTGTAACAATCCGGAACCTGAAACAGGTGCCTCTACTGGACAGAAACATATTGCTCCTGTCCCTCTGGAAACTGACTCAAGGGAGGGTGGAATCAAATTCTTCTTGTTCTTTTAAGTGTACTAACAAAACATAGTTCAGCCCTGGTAGAATAACCTGGTAATTCGGTCCTTAGGTACATTCCATAAAGCGGCAGCAGAGGACAGAGCAATGACATTTCCAATTCAGTGCCCAAGTCATCTCTGGACCAGTCATGAGATGTGGAATCAAGGATCCTTTTTAGAGACGGTACAGTAAGCACGGGTGGTGTGGAGCTGCGAGTGTAGCATTGTGTCATTGCTAAACAAATGTACATTGTGCAGCTGTGTGCTAAGCACTTGAAGTCTCTGATGGGTCAGAACCTGGCCTTCAGCAAGCATTTAGCAGAAGAAGCTAATGGCACAGATAAAACATGATGTGTGCACCAAGCTGTGCAGTTGAAGACCATCCTTGATCCACTGAGTGCACTCTTCTGCTTCCTTCTCCATCTACTCTGGATACCATGTTCCCTCTCCTTTGCCACTACAAATAGACTTGTTGAACTGGAAGTCATAGGGAAGCACCCAGAAGATCAATTGGCCCTTTCCTTGTGATTCTTTTACAGCTACATACTCCCTCAATGTGTAGCTGCAGGTGTTCAGGCACCATGAAGTTCCTTCTTTTCCAATAATAATGGTATATTGCTTTTCCTCACTTGTTTCTGTAATTACATTTGTTATCATTTCTCATACTTTGCACCTGGTAGTTCTGGTCATTGGTTTCAAGCACTTGCTTTAGTTTTTCTATTGTACCTTCACTGTTTGCTCGTATTTGATATGTTTATGTGTGTTTTCCTCTAGTCTTCCTTGGGTAAGTGCAGACGAGAAAGCTTATGAAAGACAGGCAATAATGTAATTTCCATTTTCTCCTCTCATCAGAAGCAGAAAAATTAAATTAGCATAGGAATTATGATTGTTGTTGTTACTAGATGAGCACGAGGTAGCAGCTGTAAGCAATGAAACTAGAAAAATTAATTGTCTGAGGGTGTCATTTGACAACATCTCTAAGACAATTTATTGGCTAAGTACTGCCAAGAGGAGTAGCACCACGTGCAGCAGGAAGCTCCAAGCCACTCAACATGTGCCAGTTACCATTGATCTGATCCTGAGAAGAACCACTTCAATGCACCAAACTGGGATAACACTAAACTGACAATAAATAAGCAACCACCACACTACTATTCATGTCAGCTTAGCACTCTAAACCACCTCACTCCTGGGTCAGATGATGACTAATGCCAACTTGAAAAGAAGGAGTGATGACACCCCTTTTGACAGCAGCTAACCACTGGATTTATTTATGACTGTTTTGATACGACTAAGTACAAATATGGTACAAGGATTCAAGAAAATTCAAAATTACCAGAGTAACCTGATTTTAAAAGCACCTGAAACGATCTAGTGGTAAGTTAGCATAATGAGACACACTGCCAACGCACAAACCTCAACGTACCTTTCTGACACTGGACTGCCCATTAAGTTTCAACCTGAGCTAGGAGACCCTTAAACCAAATTTAGAATTCAGCAACATAAGCAGGAGATAATTTTAAAAACCCCTTGGGTTTTGACTCAGGCCTAAACCACACTGTGAATCCAGGTAATGCTCACATACCTGTATACCTCTTGCTGTAAAATCCAAGGCAATGCAAGAAACACAGAAAACAGCCATTTCCTTGTTCTTCCAATTGACACTGATACCAAAAAAAAACCCAACAAATAGGTAGTGGAAAACAAAAACTATAGACAAATACAGTACTACTAGTACAAATTTAACCAGCTGATGGAAGCAACTACTTCTGTCTTAACATAACATAAAGCAACCGAATGAGATTCGAACAAAGCATGACACAAAACAGTAGTTGAATATGGTGTCATATCAAGATTTTTGAACAGAAAATGTCATTAGCCAAGTGAGACTGTGTTATACTCATTTATACATAATTTTAGCAAGTGGCTTTACTTAAAAGAACAACTCTTACAACTCTGAATTTTATTTCTACATATTTTTTTGTAGGTATTCCTTGGAGGTACACTAGTAATTTGCAGGAGCCCTGAAATCAGAACTGGGAATCAGATGTGAATTCTATTTCTGATTTTGCTAAAATGTCCCCTAAAATTTGCTTCTTTGGAGGGCACATTTTCAACAGCAGCCTTCAAATAGCCTCATCACTGTGTATATTTCTATAGAAACGAAGGACTAGAAAAATACTTTACAATCTCTGAATAAAAAGCACAATATTCACATATCTGATCATTTTTTGCTATAATATGCACATCTTGTAATTTTTCATCCAAGTTCCCATAAGCCTTATAGTAACACCTATGTATTCCTTTCTGGTTTGTTCCTTCAAGATCAGAAAATAGAAATAAAATAATAAACCACCCACCCTCACTGATATGCTCTGGATTATTACACAGCCTTCAGACCTGAACATCTTTCATTCACTTCTTCATGTTTCTGTCCCATACCCTGTTTGTTTATCTCTGTACAAAGGGAAAACAGTGTATTTTTGTGAGTGTTTCTAACAGCTTTTTGGGTTCTTGAAACATACTGATCAGTTGTTACTGGAGGTGCTAAAAACTAGTGCTTCTTTACATTTTTTTGTTTAACATGAATGCATATGATAGTTTTCCTCTTAAAAAGCTGAGTCAAGTGTGATGTATTAAGGTTTTATCACTCCTTATATTCTCTATATCTTCAGTTTAATGGTTGAAAACCTCACCCATACAGTTTTAGTGTAGTCTAGTTTAAACAAACCACATGAACTTATGAAATACCTGCTAATATGAATTCTGCAATGTGCAAACACCAAGTTCCTCCTTAACACCCACCAAACAGATTTACTGCCACCTTTTAACCATAAATTTGTAAGTTAAGCCAAAATTTGGTTTCACAGAGTTCAGACTTGAAGAAAAATTACACTTTTTCCTAAAATTAAGTAAGCTCAGATATCAAGAGCTCATTTTTCTACTTAAATGTCTTATTTTAGTTTCTCTTGGTCCTGTTTATTCCATCCCCTAGTTCATTCTCCTTACTAGTTTCTTTACTTGACATGTTGCCTTGTGACACATACCTGAACAGATACTTCACCAAGGTCAGTATCTCCATACAATAGTTCACTTTTCATCTGTTTTCATCAACTCACTCTTGCAGTTCATATCTGCATTATCCTAAACGATGCTATTGTTAAGCAATACTAAATGGAAGATATTCTATAAACACCATTCTATACAGCATCTCCTGAGGTGTTAAAAATTTGTTCTGACCTTGGCTACATTGTACTAAATTATTCCAAACAGCCATCATACCCTGTATCTGCTTTACTTTTTAAAAAAAAAGCTAGTCACAAGCTCACTGAAATAAATACACATATACCAACAAAATACATATCCATGTTACTGGTGTCACAGCAAATATTATGTGTATTAATCAACCATTAAAACATTATTTAAAAAAAAAAAAACTGAAGAAAAAGAAATATGTTCTTTAAATTCAGAATTGCATGTGGGTCTCCAGCCCAGTAGTGATGCCACTGCTATAAAACACCATAATAGGATTATCCCAGAAAATTCCATAGTCAAACCAGTCCTGTTATCAGAAAACAGCTGGTGGCTGCAAACGTTCTCAGATTCTAACAATGCACACATATCATAGAGAGTGTGAGCTATTATCCGATATTGCAAGTAACACTAAAGAGATTTACATGCAGCTCAGTGTGTGCTTCAGCTGCATATTACTATGTCAGTATATTTACTGTGCTGTTTGGGTGCTAAGGGAGAAACATAAAGGAATTTGATCTCTGGAGTCATTAGAAAGATATGTATCTTTTACACAAAAGTGTCTAATGAAAGGATCAAATGGAAAAATCCCTTTGGATAACACACCTACTTTTATACAAATTCTAATGATTCTAAGACAAGTTCTTTGGCAGAGTAATTGTAACCCTCAGCTTCTCACACAGATAGTTATTTGGTTTAAAGTGCTGATTTTAAATTATGTAGTTTTCCTTTACACATGTTCCCCTTCAGGTGTTTTCAGTTCTCTTATTTAGCCTTCAGTAAAATACAATCTATATGCTGAGAAAGGAAAAATATCAAATAATTATCAGCTACAACAGACCTCTGATCATTTTGATGGCCTCCTCTGGACCTGCTCCAACAGGCCCATGTCCTTCTTATGTTGGGGGCCCCAGAGATGGATGCAGGGCTCCAGCTGGGGTGTCGTCACCAGAGCGGAGTAGAGGGGAAGAATCACCTCCCTTGACCTGCTGGTCACATTACTTTTGATGTAACCCAGGAAATGGTTGACTTTCTGGGCTGCAAGTGCGCATTACTGGCTCATGTTCAGCTTTTCATCTACCAGTATCCTCAAGTCCCTCTCTGCAGGGTTGCTCTCAATACTTTCATGCCCCAATCTGTACTGATACTGGGAATTGTCCTGAGCCATGTGCAGGACCTCACACTTGGCTCTGTAGAATTTCATGAGGTTTCCCCAATTCTGCTCCTCACTCCTGTCAAGGTCCCCTGGCTGGCATCCTGTCCCTCTATTGTATCAATCGCACCACTCTGCTTGGTGTCATTCACAAATTTGCTGTCTAAAAATCCCACTGTCTATGTCATTAATGAAGATATGAAATAGTATTGGTCCCAAAACAAACCCTTGAGGGACACCACCCATCACTGATTTCCCTTTGGACACTGAGCCACTGACTGTAACCCCTTGGATGCATCTATCCAGCCAATTCCTTATCCATCTAATAGTCCCTCCATCAAATCTGTACCTCTCCAGCTTACAGGCAAGAATATTGTGGGGGACCATATTAAAGGCTTTACAGAAGTCCAGGTAGATGACATCAGTTGCTATTCCCTTGTCCACTGGCACAGTCACTCCATCACAGAAGGCCACTAGGTTAGTCAGGCATGATTTGCCCTTGGTGAAGCCATGTTGGCTGTCTCTAATCACCTCATCTTCCATATGCTTCAGAATAACTTCTGGGAGGATCTGCTCCATGATCTTATTGAGCACAGAGGCAACGCTGCCTGGTCAGTAGTTTCTGGGATCTAGGTGTGATGTTCCCTTTTCTTTCATCACTGGGGACTTCATTCAGTTGCTATGACTCTTCAAATATGATGGAGAATGGCTTAGCAACTACACCTGTCAGTTCCCTCAGGACCCCAGGAGGATTCTTGGACTATATGTTTCTTAGATTATAAGTTTAATAACATCATACATATTCCAAATCACCCATGCATTTCAAATCTATCTGTATATACTTGATATCCTTATCTTTTCCATTTTCTTGCTGCTGTTGGCAAACAGACTCTAATGGCATTTTGAGAAGAAAGTTTCAATAAAACTAGAATATAATACAGTACCCACAAGTTACTTTACAGTCTTAATATTTATTTTCATAGCCATTTTAATGTAGGAGAAAAAAACATAGGATCAGAGGTTGGAAATATGCTGGGGGCATAAGGTATTAACATAATGGTTCTACAGCTGCAAGACAGCCTATAATTAAATATTTGTGCCCTGAGACTACATTCTTCTGCATGTACGTGGATGCATGATGCTGGCAAAGCTTATCTCACACTTCCCTCCAGTGCCCATGGAGCACCACTGTCTGCTTGTGTCCCCTGTCTGCCAACAACCCAAGGGCCAAAGGCCTCTCTGGGGGTCATGGCAGCTCTACTGCTAATGCAGCTGCTTCCACTATGATCCCGTGTAGCTAAAGTTGAGGTCCTCAGTTTTATTTTAAAGTCTGCATTAACATTAAAGTTACAAAGTCCTCATTTTAGATACGACAGTACTTTAAGTGGGCTAGTATATTACATTTGTCCCTTGTGCACATATTACCTCATTTATTATGACATCCTAAGTGATCAGTGAAATTTATGTGTGCACTGTGACATACATGCACAAAGGGTACTATGTTCATCCATGTGTCCTTGAATTCTACACACATTTTTATTAGGTCCTTTCCTGCAGTGACCATGCAGCCTGCAGGAACCTTGAGTTGCAATTGTAGTGTTCTTCTGTGTATATGATTTCTATTTGGACATATACTACCTTAACTCAATACCTGAGAAAAAGCTTCACACCTGCTGAAACAACAGCCTACTGAGATGCGACATTTGGAAGATATTTTCTGAAGCACCATTTATCATTGCCATCACAGTGCACAACAACTTAACATAATAGATCGCACTTGTATGTGGCAGAACAGTTATTCTCAACCTTAAAAAGACAATGCCAACTCACAATTGTATTAAATTATTAGGAGTTACAATAATTCTAAAAATAAAATCTATGCATGCTAATGAGAAAAATTAATCAGCATAAAAACTATTACCTGCCAGTTTTATAACGACAATCATTATAGCTAATTATATGTCTGTGGCAAGGGAATACTTTACTTCCTACAAGCATTTGGGAGTCTTCAAAACACTCTCACATGAGGAGCAGCAGTGAGGAACAGATTAACCTTGTAAGCCCTGCAGTTTGAGAAATGCCCTTCCAGCAATTTGTAGAAAGAGGGATGCTGCCCTCTTTCAGTAACCCCAGTCTGTCCATTGCTTCGTGCCTATCAGCTGGCACTTCATAATTCAGGAATTTTGTGGGCAGGTACAGATTCCAGTTTATTGCTAGCACCCTAAAATGAGTAAAGGATACTGAGCTGCAGGAAATATAGCAGCTGTGAAGAAGGCAAAAGATTCAGTATGACAGAATTGTCATTTAGCTCAGTTTGTAAAGAAAATAACATATACTTCTGTCCACTGCGTTTTAAGGAGCTTTCAGAATACAAATGAATCTGAGAACATAACATACCAGGAATACTGAGATAACATAATACACAATTACAGGAGCATAGAGGGTAGATTATGTCATTCAAGAGAAAATGAGAACACAGACTAACTTAAGATCATCCAAAGCTTGGTTTTAAACCTCCTTCCCAGAGGGACAGGATGTAAATGTAGCTTGGCTGTCTCCCTGATGAGAGGTCTCATTCACAGTTGATAAAACACAGAAGAAAAAAGACAGAAAAACAGTTGAGTACATGGCTGGAAGACCTCAATAGTGGTGAAGAGGCCAAGTGAATTTAAGTTTAAATAGTTAACTCACTACTCCTGCAACATGACAGAATGTGGGACACTGAAGTCTTCTCATTACCAGCTTTGTTTAGTGCTACACTTTTCTTTGTGATAACTAAATCATGAGAGCTAACACAAAAAGATAGGTGAGTGAGCTGTACAAAAAAAAAGACAAAAAACAACCAACAAACAAACAAAACCCCAATAAACCCACAAACCAAAAATAAACAAACCAAACCAAAACCCAACACCAACAAGAACAAATAATGACATAAAACTGTAGCTGTAGTTATGTTTAAGTTAAAGCCAATGTATCCTGTCCCACCACTTAAAAAAAAGGTTTGTGTAAAGACAAACTATCAGTCTGCAAAACATCAATGTAAGAAGCGTCTAACAGATTTTAATGGAAAACTTCTTACATACTTGTGATAATCCTGCTTTTGCAGCACTTATAAAATTATTATTTTAAACGTGCATTTCTTGGTTAAACACAATTGATTTGGAACTGTCCTATAACTGACAAATCTTGCATGTTGGCCTAATTACTGACCTGTTTCTTTAGATGTATGAGTTTAATGCCACATGAAACTCTGTAAAATGCAGTCTATTTTTTTTTTAAAAAAAAGGTAATTGCTGTATAAGTTACTTCTTCACAAAAACTTTCATATCAAATGACAGTTTTGCTATCACAGCCCTCCCTTTTACGAAATGATGCCAACCCCATTTCTACTAGCATAGCTATTGAAGCAGTATTTTTTCAGTGAGATTAGTTTCCTTACCTAGCTTACATGAAGCTGCATAAACATTCACAGCACTAGTAACACCAAAATTCGTGTTTAGTTTGGTTTTGTTTTTTAAAGAAAAAAAAAAGCTAGCTGTACTTTTTCAAAGTATTAAGGGATGGTATCTGTATGATACAAACCTGAGCACTGACTTGGAAATCTAGAAAGCACTAATAGTCTAAGAAACAATGAGAAAAAACAGAGGACAATACTAAAGATGCTTAATGCAAAACCAGTATGAGGTGTTAACCAGTGCTTTCCTGCACCAAAGTATAAGTCACAAAATCAAGGTAACATGGGCCAGGCCTTTCACTATCTTTGTAGATTTTGCTTCTTCAGGTTTGCTATCAGCTAACCTGAAAGAACAGGTCCTCAAGAGCAGGCAGGTAAAAGCCCACTCCACCTGCAGCCAGGGGAGCAGCACCTCAGGCCCCACACAGCCTCCCCACAGCCCTGGCCTCCTTCGGCTGCCTGGCTGAAACACCGACAGCGTAGCTCCGGGCATTGCGCTGCATGCCAGCAAAGAACCAGCCCAGCACCGGGGTGTTCCCTCACAGGCTGGTAGGAAAAAAATCGGGTTTGAGGGTTGGTCTTTTTTTCATAGAATCATTTCAGTTGGAAGAGACCCGCAGGATCATCGAGTCCAACCATAACCAAATCTAATTCTAGCACTAAACCATGTCCCTAGGAACCTCATCTAAACGCCTTTTAAACACCTCCAGGGATGGTGACTCAACCCTGGGCAGCCTGTTCCAATGCCTGACAACCCTTTCCATTAAGAATTTTTTCCTAATATCCAACCTAAACCTCCTCTGGCACAACTTGAGGTAATTTCCTCTTGTTTTGTCACTTGCTACTTGTGAGAAGAAACCAACACCCTCCATGCTACAACCTCCTTTCAGGTAGTTGCAGACAGCGATAAGGTCTCCCCTCAGCCTCCTTTTCTCCAGGCTAAACAGCCCCAGATCCCTCAGCTGCTCCTCATCAGACTTGTGCTCCAGACCCCTCACCAGCTTCATCGCCCTCCTCTGCACTCTCTCTAGTACCTCAATGTCTTTCTTATGATGAGGGACCCAAAACTGAACACAGTATTCAAGGTGGGGCCTCACCAGTGCCGAGTACAGTGGTACAATCACTCCTCTTTTCCAAATAATGACCTTCCAGGCCCCGCCTGTCCAGCACCCACAGAACGACGCCCGCTAGGTGGTAGCTCAGTCTGTCCCAACCACAAGCCGCCGTCTTCCAACCAAACGGACAAATTCGGAGACAAGATATTTTAATTATCCCCGGCCCGACCGGAGAGGCCGCTCTGGTACAGCCGGACACCGCGCAGGCGCCGACGCCAGCACGCGCCGTAGCCAAGGCAACGCGAGAGGCACTGCGGCTCTGCGCCTTTAACAGGGAGTCGAGCACCTATACAACCGATAGGGGTGGATCCACAGCCTCACCGCCTCTCTGAGGCGGCCGGCGAATGGGCGGATCGAAAGACGCGCTGTTGGCGCCGCGGATGAATTCGGGGCTCGACCGGCCGTGACTAGAGCGCGGGGGGTTTGACGGGCCGCCGCGCCGCTCCAGCAACCGCTGCCGCGGCGTCCCGCTCCGCCCATGGCCTCCGCGTTGGTAAGGGCCCGGCGACGGGCGTGGGCAGCCGGGGCAGCGGAGGGCGCGGAGCCCTTTAGCGGCCGTGCCCCCGCCGCGTGCGGCACGTTAACGGCTCCGGAGGGGCGGGCGGGAGGCGGGGCCCCCACCCGGCGCCTGACGGTGCGCACCCTCTCTCCCAGGAGGACCCCGCTTTGATTCGGACTCTTCGGGGCCACAGAGCGGCGGTGACGGGCGTTGCTTTCGACGCGGACGGCGCGGGGCTGGGTGAGTGTCGAGGGCCGGGCGCTGTTTGCTTTCAGACGGGGTAGCTCCCTCCCTCCTTGCTTCCTTTCCTCCCCCGGCAGCCGGCGGAGCCGCCGGGCGCGGAGGCGGGGCGGGCTCCCCCGCCGGCCGGGCGGGCGGAGGAGTCTCTGCCCCTTCCTTAAGCGACAACTTTTTGAGCAAACCACGAGGCGGGAGGAGGGGTTTGTCCCGCGGCGAGAGAGGAGGAGGAGGAGGAAGTAAGTGAGGGGAGCGCCGAGGCCGGAGGGGCGGGGGGCTGCTTCGTGCCGCCGCTGCTGCGCCGCGGCCCCCCGGGTAACCTCCGGGCCCGTCACGGAGAGAGTGGCTGCAAACTCGGCTGGCGACCCGAACCCGAAGCTGGGCCCCCCAGTCCTGGGGGCGCAGGGGGGAGCCAGCGGTAGATCACGGAGCTACTCTCAGCTTGGGGCTGCTTTTAATTGCCTACGATGAGGATCCGTCTGGTGAGAAGATGGACGTGGGTCCGTAAAAGCTGTGTGTTTCTCGGCTTCTTGATGATCGCATACTTCGTGGTCGAGCTGTCGGTTTCTTCCTTCGGTGCCTCCCTCGCCGGGGAGAGCATCACCAAAGGGAAATGGGAGAGGCGCTTTTCTGACAGAGCAGAAGAGGCTATGGATTTGGCTCGTCCAGTTTATGACAAGTCCCCGCCTGATCCTTATTCCCCAGGAGAGTGGGGTAAGCCTTCTCGCCTGCAGCTGAGTTCTGAGGAAAAGAAACAGGAAGAAGAACTGATTGAGAAGTATGCGATAAACATTTTCTTGAGTGATAAAATCTCTCTGCACCGGCACATTGAAGATAATCGACTGAGTGGCTGTAAAGCTAAGTCTTACAACTACAGAAAACTGCCTACAACATCTGTTATAATTGCTTTTTACAATGAAGCTTGGTCAACATTGCTGCGGACGATACATAGTGTTCTTGAAACATCACCTTCAGTGCTTCTAAAAGAAATTATACTGGTGGATGACTTGAGTGATAAAGTATATTTGAAGACTGATCTTGAAAAATACATAAGCAGTCTGAAAAGAGTTCGTTTGATAAGAACCAACAAACGAGAAGGACTGGTTCGTGCACGCTTAATTGGCGCTACTTTTGCCACCGGTGATGTCCTCACATTCCTAGACTGTCACTGTGAATGTGTCTCTGGCTGGCTGGAACCACTGCTTGAGAGGATTGCTGAGAATGAGACTGTTATTGTTTGTCCTGTCATTGACACCATTGACTGGAAAACGTTTGAATACTACATGCAAACAGCAGAGCCCATGATTGGGGGCTTTGACTGGCGGCTAACATTCCAGTGGCACTCAGTGCCTAAACATGAACGTCTTAGGCGCAGATCTGAAACCGACCCAATCAGATCCCCAACTATGGCTGGTGGCTTGTTTGCTGTCAGCAAGAAGTATTTTGAGTACCTGGGTACTTATGATACTGGAATGGATGTTTGGGGAGGGGAGAACTTAGAATTATCATTTAGGGTTTGGCAGTGTGGAGGCATGTTGGAAATTCATCCATGCTCCCATGTGGGCCATGTGTTTCCAAAGCGTGCACCCTATGCCAGACCAAATTTCCTTCAGAACACGGCACGTGCTGCTGAAGTGTGGATGGATGAGTACAAAGAGCACTTTTACAACAGGAATCCTTCAGCAAGAAAAGAAAACTATGGAGATATTTCTGAAAGAAAGATACTGAGGGAGCGTTTGAAATGCAAGAGTTTTAACTGGTATTTAAAAAACATATTTGCGGAGTTGCATGTACCAGAAGATCGTCCTGGCTGGCATGGTGCTATCCGCAGTGCAGGAATAGCTTCAGAGTGCCTTGACTACGCCTTGCCAGAAAATCATCCTACTGGGGCTCACCTTTCTCTCTTTGGATGTCATGGTCAGGGAGGCAATCAATTTTTTGAGTACACATCAAATAAGGAGATTAGATTTAACTCTGTAACTGAGCTATGTGCTGAAGTCCCTGAGCATGAAGACTTCATAACTATGAGGAACTGCCCAAAAGATGGATCTCCCATCCCAGAAGTTATTATATGGCATTTCAAAGAAGATGGGACTATTTATCATCCTCATTCAGGAAAGTGCCTTACTGCTTATCGTACAGCTGAGGGACGTGCTGATGTGCAAATGAGAACTTGTAATGCTGCAGATAAAAATCAGATTTGGAAATTTGAAAAATAATCACTGCTGGTTGTACGAATCAAATGGACCGTGATCTCCAAGGTTTTTACATTTGTGAGCAGATAGCAACATGCAGTTGTTCACCTTGGAGTGTTTTCAGATGCATCTGTAGTGGTGTAGAAAGTATATCTGCTGTGATGAGCTGTATGGGAAGCAAAAGTAAATACTGGGGTTTAGTTTCTAAAAAATTGAATACAGATAGAATGCCTTTTATTTTTGTAAAATTTTGATCTGTTATTTTCTTACTTTGGTCTGTCTTGATTATGGTAAAACAAAGGCTTTTGAGTGGACTGAGGAGGGATTTTATTTTCTTTAAAAATACATATTAGACCTGCAAGGTAATGATATGTGACAGTACAGAATCTTTACTTACAGAAGTAAAAGTTAAGGTTCTTGCAGTGGAATTAACTGACCTATATTGCAGGTACTTGATAACTTATGTATCTATAAGTAATGGTACAGTACCATGTGATTGAATTGACATTGATGCGGCAAGTTAAATCTTAAGTCTTGTAGTGGTCTGCAGTTTTCTGGGCATTTACATTCTCCTTGGGGTTTCAAGGTGACAGTTATATTACATTGAAAAAAAGGAACTTTCTTTAGTAGATGGGCTTTGGCATTGTTTTGCAGCTTTGTGCCTAGTCTCAAAGTTACCTCATGAGGGTGAGTCAGGTGCTCTCATGCGTTTAGAGAATAGTGTGGTAGCAGCTGAACCACGGACATGCTGGCAGTACCATAAATGGGAAGAAATGAAGAAATAGGGATGGCTACAAGTAAAAAAATCAGTTTAAAGGTAATGGAAAAGAAGAGACAGCACAGAATTGCATTAGCTACTGCTGGTTTTTAGCTATACATTTAATATTTATTTTGCCTCTGAGTAAGCTTTTCTATGTTAAGCCTGGCATCCTAGGGACACATAGCTAATGTGACTGTTCCATGTACCCTTTTTCTTTTTTTTTTTTTTTTGGTCTGCCAGCAGGGTAGAGGAAAGAGACACAGGGAAAAACTTGGTCTCTTTTATTTTGCATTGTGTTTTGGCAACAGCTGGAATATCTCAGCCCTAGGTAGAGTTTTGAGATAATGCAGCATATGATGCCTCTTTCTAGTCACAATAGTACCATGGGAGAGCTCGAGTAAGATTGGGAAGCTGGAGTTCCTGAAGAGAAGGGAGTTGACAAAGCAAAGGGCTGCTTGGAGGGAACCAAAATTTGTTGGTTAGGTGATTCACAGAACAGCTTAGAGTGTTTTTTGTATCCTATTATGTAGGGTTTTGAAGAATATTGATTCTTGAATTCTGTCACTAATCTGTTTTGGATGTGATTATAGACAGTAGATGTGGTAGATATATTGTGTTCTTGAAAAGAAAAATCTTGTGTTAGTATCTGTGTTTTTAGCTTTACATGATTTAAGTTGAACACTTATCTAATGGGTCAGGCATTCCAGCTTTTTTTGGTGGTTGTTTTCAATGAAGTGATAATGTTTTCCAGTAGCCATGGTGTAGTAATTCTTGACCTGGGGCTGGTAGGTAGGAACTTGAGCTAATAAGCAATAAGCATCTTAAAGAATGTAGTAGGTGTGCTTTTGCTGCAGGTGTTAGTAGGAAGAAGGGTTAAAAGGGAGCAAGTGAGACCTGAAATAAGTGAAGACTTGCCAAAAATAAAACAAGAGTAAGTTAAGGTGTATTCTTGAATCTTAGCGGTTTCAAAGAGTTGAATGATTTGGGTGGAGGGAGGCTAAGACAGAAGGGGAACAGAAGGAGAAAACTTGGAGCTGGTAATGTAGTGTTGAATTGTGCCAAGAATGCTTGCCACTGTGTGGCGTGAGTTGGTTTAAGTCTTTAACTTATTTTTAGGAGGTTACTTGCAACTTGCAATTCTTGCAGGTTTTTTTTTTTCTTTTTCCCTGAGCTGAATTTTTTTTTTTTTTTTAGAAAAAGGGAACTTCTTTACTATATAAGGGAGATATTCCTGAAAAATTCCATTCCACTTTGCAGCAAGGAATTCTTTTCATAGATGTAAAAGTAATGAACCATTTATCAAATTTCGAAAAGCAGCCAGTCATTATGTGCTGGGGCAATATATTATACAAAGTATGTGCTTTTGTGAAAAGCTTGCTGTAGGCTGCTATGTTCAATAGAAATAACAAGAAAAAGACTTGGATTCTCCTACATAGCAGAGCACAAGTTTTCTGTGTGATGCATGTTTCCTCAGATGAAAGTAATTTAATGGTGTGAATATAGACTATGCAACTTTTATACAATTAACTTTTCTAGGACTTGGCAAAAACTACATTTTATATAAAGAACTACCTTCAAGTTAAAACTGACAAAGTGTTCCTTATCTATTTAAGCAATAAGTCAAAGTGAATCTGCCTCTTATAGGGATAATAACTTCATGTATCCGAACCCTTACTTCTTTTGCCCGTCACCTCTCATTATATTTTTGTAGTTATAACAAAACTAAAAGAAAAAAAAAGCAAAAGTAAATAACCTGGACCTTAACATAAATAAAGTTCAATTTATTCCTAAGGGGAATAAAAAAGGTTGGGGGAGGAGCTAAATAGAGAAGGAAAAAAAAACCTTTGCCATTTCACATTCCCCTGATTTTGAACTGAGTTGCAGGAATTTTTCAGAAATATTCCAATTCAGATGGTTTTCAGTGCATGCAGATTTCTGAAAAATCTGAAACTCTGAAAGACTTTATGTTGTTGGACTTGGAAAATTTGGGGAACACTTGTATATAAACTACTGATTTTAAGTGACTTAAATGAAATTGAATGTAAACTTAACACTGAATAAATGTGGGAGGGCTTTGGGATTTATTTTGACAAAAATAAAATCCAGAATGATAATTAAATGTTGGGTAGTGTGCTGCTTCTTTTTAAGTCCTTTCTGCTTGTGTCTGTATGTACAGCATAAGATAAAAAACTGCCATGAACTTGAACTTACAGGAGTTATTAAAAGTTCCTTGTAAGTCATCCACTGTGCTTAGAATTCCAGATTGGTTCCCTTGAATGAGGTTTGATTAGTAATTGTTTTCCTCCAAGAATGAAATCTTGCAAATCACTGTTAAATGTGTTTGTGTTGTGACGTTGTGCCTTATGACACTGAAGTGTCCAGGGTTCCTGTAAAGTGTGTGGGTTTTTTGGTGGGGTGGTGTTTGAATATTCATATACACGTCATGTGCACAGCCCTATCCTCTGTCTGACCTGTAATTCTTGCACTGAATTAACCATATTGGGAATTCCTAAGTATCTGAGGGGGGAAAAAGGGTGACCAAGAGGTACAGCTAGCTGTTAAAGCCTGACTGAGTATGGATCTTCTGATCTTCTGCACAACTTGCAGTTGTGACTGTGGTATTCTGGGAAATGGGAGTGTAATAGTAATTCTACAGTGTGGCACCTTGTGTCTTCATACATACGTGTGTATATATGCCATATTCACAACTTGTAAATTGAACTTGGTATCATTGCAAATACCATAACATTTTTTTCATGGCATAGGTAAAGCCTGGATATCTGCTTAGAGAACTGCAGCAAAGCAGTGTGTAAACTTGGCCTTTGTATAATGCCAAGTGTTCACTCTTTGGTATTTAATTCTGTTATGACTCATCACCAGAAAAGCAAATTACCTAGAGATGTGTCAGCTCTACTTGGGTGGGTACAGAAAGCACTGATTATTTTTATTTTAAAAAGAGCACTGGAGTTATAAACTGGACTATATTCCATATTGGAGTCAGATCAGTGTGAGTTTTCAGTTTGCTTTCTGCTATATTTTGCAATTGATCAGTTATTTTAATTATGACAGCAAGGACAATTTTTGTCTTTCACCTCTAAACATGGTTCTGGCCATGTAGTGTTTTCTCTGAGGAGCATGTGCAACAGACTTGTTTGTGGTATGGCCCATCCTAACAAATTATTCTGAACCCTCTATATGTCTTTTGTTTCAGTTACAGTGCTTTAAAGTGTCCTTGGAGATCTGCTGTGGACCATTTACTGGTGGTCTGGTGACTGAAAGTCAGACTGTAGAGTGCTGCCTTTACTTACTTAAGTGTTGACAGAATGCATCAACTGGGTCTGGTCTTCATTGCTGTAGGAACTCGTGTAATCTGTCCTGGAAGGTTCTTGCTCTCCTCTTTTTGAACACTTAAATACATGGACAGCATGAACTTGAGGGAAGCAAAGTGCATAAAGGATTAAGAAACAATGCTTAAAATACTGTGCTTGAGTAAATTGGAGAAACATTATTATGAAGTAGGCAGAATCCCTTAAAATGGAATACAAAAAGAACTAGAGAAGCTTATTTTATAATAGTAGTACGTTTTTAATGTATAAAACTGTTTAAGGTTAGTATTGATAATAGAAATTATTGCTGGCAACATCATTACCCTGTAGACTCTTATTTAGTGCCTGTGGTTAGCAAAGATAAAATGTTTGCTGCTACAGCAAAATGCTTATGTGTTAGCCATATGCACGAAAATTGATTTTTAGCCTGCTTGAACAGGGAATAGTGTGGCTTGGCTGAGGTTGTTAACAGTAAAGGAACCAAACCTGTGTTTTGAGGGTGGTAAAACGCTAGCACAGGTTGCGCAGAGAGGTGGTAGGTGCCCCATCCCTGGAAACATTCAAGGCCAAGCTGGATGTTGTTCTGAGCAACCTGATCTAGTTGAAGATGTCCGTGTTCGTTGCAGAGGGGTTGAACTAGATGAGCTTTGAAGGTCCCTTCCAACCCTAACTATTCTATGATTCCTTGGCAGGATAGGGGCCAGAGTTGAACAAAGTTTCAGAGTTTTGGCTTAGAGTTTCTTTGCCAGGGTTTATGCCTCTCCCGTGCTGCTCAGGTATAGAGTCATGTCAGTCTGTGTGCCTTAAAATAATTCTGCAATAGATCTGTCAGTTACTCACCCTTTTCTGTGCAGGTCCTGAACTTCTCCCCTCTATCAGCCCTGGGGTGGTGTCAGCTGGGCTGAAACTGCAGTATTGGTGATAATAATAGCCTTTGAGTGTCGTGGTAATAAGTGAGTGGCTTCAAGAGAGAAACCTGCCTAAGGATGGAGAGAGGATGAATGTAGGCAACAGAGAGTCCAGAGGGGGAACAAGGAAGACTCTTGTGGATGTCCATATGAAAGAAGAACTTCAGATTCCTGCTTGTGTCTCATTAACCTTGGGATAATCCATCTGTGAGAGAGCAAACTACAAGAAACCAGGCTTTGAATTTATTGTACTGTTATCTTTTGAAATAGTTCCTTCATTTTTTTCAGAACTAAAAACAAAGAGGGCTGGTATTGCACTGCCTTTATGCAGTTCATAAAGTACCATAGGTACTAGATAGTTTGTTTGTTTTTAGAAAGGATCAATCTTGTCTGTTCCACATTCCAATGTGATGCTTTCAATTCTGTTTTAGCTTACATTTTGTTTCCTCCTTTCTGTTTTATACCACACTAGGTCACATTTTTCTGAAGCAAAAGGAAAAAAATAAATCATTCAAGTACAATTAGAAACGGCCTACTGTAAAATAGAGTACTGAAAAGTTGGAGGCGACTAATATCCTGTACTTCAGTGTCAAATTTAAGGCTATTGATATAGCCATGGGGATAGTCTGGTCCCACATATTTTACCAGAATCTAGTCTTTTGGGAGTAAAAATATTTCTGTGCCAAATCCCTAAGGAGAGTTTAATATCTAATATTTTGGTTGGGGCTTGCCTTGCTAATAAACAGATTCAGTTCCTTTGTGCTATGTTGGTTCCTGAAAGAGGTTGGGAAGGGAAGAACCGTCCTTTCCATGTCCTCTTCAACTTCCAGGAGGTCCCTGTTCTTACTCTCCCTCACTTGTTGCACTAGGGGTAGGAATTTTATAATTGAGGGGTGGCAGTGTGGGTCCCTTGTTTTTATTTATGATCTACTTTCTAGCACTTAGCAGAGATGAAGATTATAGGGGCACAGGAATATCACACTCATCAGTTCAATTCAACTGCTCATTGTTTTTTGCTGTTTATAGTTCCCTGAAAATGATCAAGCTTTGGTAAAAGCCCTGTCTGCTTTTTCCAGTATAGATAGTAAGGTCCACCTGTAAAGTGACTGCAAAAAAAAAAAAGTTTGTCTCTTTCTATTATCAGACTGACAACTTCACATTATGTTTTGAATTAGGTAGATGTTAGTATTAAAAAATTGGTACTTAAATAAGATTATAGGATTATCGTATTTGGATATTCACTTTAGATACCTGAAGTGTTAGGTATTATATTTTGGGTTTAAGTTGGCCTGTCTTATCAGAGTTAAACACTTGATGCTTGAATCAAATTCCATCTCAGAGATCAAAGTGAAGATGTTGTCTTGTTCTCACGATTTGGTAATGCCAGATCTGGATTCATACTTAATGACATGTGTGTGATGTTTGCCTTTAGATTTTTGTTGTTGTCGTCGTTCTAGATATTTAAAGTACTTGTAAGCCAGTTTGCTGAATATGTGTGAGAACTACCTTTTAAGAATTATCCTTTACTCCTCCCAGTCTTCTGATGTCCTTCCAAAAGCCTGGTGTTGGCATTGCTGGCTGTCAGGCTTCTGCTCAGGCCAAGTATCCGTTAAAACCCAATAACTGCTCCATCCCACTGACACCCAGTAAGTTCACTGGTGATTCCAAGTCCATAGTCATCAGCTCTGATATTTTTTCTAATAGTGGTGACCAGACTTCTGATATATCTTCCATTTCTTGCCAGCTACCTCCTCTTTGGATAGGTTTCTCATGGTGTGGAAGTTGAAGGCACAGTGCAGAGCTTACAAATTCATAGGCCATGCAGAAGCAGTGACCAGCGTCCAGTTCTCACCAGACGGGCAGCTTCTTGCTTCAGCTTCTCAAGATCGTACTGTCAGACTATGGATTCCTTGCATGTGAGTGCAACTGGGTGATGCTGGCTGTGTGTTTCATTAATGCACAATTTGAATATTGGAGTGTTTACCCAATAAAAGGTTCTTTTTCCTTTCCGTATCCCTGACGGGGCATTGACAGGAATAGAGACCGAGAGTACAAGCAACACGGTTCTTTACTGTGTTACTTTGTTCTTCATTGAATATTCTATAGTTTCCACAGAAAAATATGGCAATTCAGAGGTGATAATTTAATGTGTGTACAACTATGCTTGGTACAATTTCTCTGACCTAAAGGATGTATTCCTTTTTAATAAAGATTGCATGGCTGCACTTCATTTTGGGGAGATAAGTGATAAAGGAAACAATAGCGTTTTTGCAAAAGAAAATATTTTGAATTTGTCTTTGTAGACTCCTCTCAAGTTGCAGTGATTACAAGCTATTCAGGATGAACTTAGAAAGACTGATACTACTTTAACTCTTAAGCATTTTGTAGATTACTATATCAAAAAACAATAAATGCTAGTTCGAATACCCTATGGAGGCTGCTAGTTAATTGCACTCTTCTAAAATTGGTCATATTAAATACAATTGCTTCAAAGTCAGTTGCTTTTCATTTGGATAAGATTTCAAATATGTTAACTTTGAGTTTTGTGGCATTTTAAACTCTTTCAATTCAATACAATTGTGTGAGGTTTTTGTTGTTTTTCTTTTTTTTTTTTTCCTTGCAGTCATGGAGAGTCATCGGTACTGAAAGGTCATACAGCATCTGTTCGTTGTGTAAACTTCTCGCATGATGGCCACTTTCTAGTTTCAGCATCCAATGATAAATCAGTAAAAATATGGAGTGTTCGCCATCAGCGTCTTTTGTTTTCCCTATTCCAACACACTCATTGGGTTCGCTGTGCCAAGTAAGTGTTGTTTTTATTCTCTTTGTAAAGAAGCAGAACTTCTAACAAAGTGTTTTTATGGCAGAACTGGGGGAAGAAAAATCTGTGCATAAGTGATGATCTATCACTAATAATGCAATTTAATAAATCAGTCTTACACATGCACGTTGCATATAAATCTCCTAGTTGAAGTATGAAAGCTTACTCTATGTTAATATGTGTACATACAAAATCTGTTGCTATGTGTTAATTCTTTTACTTTAAAGGACAAATAATGTCATCTGTATTTAATTTCAGTCAGTATCCTGTCTGTTTCTCCAATTCTGTATGTTTTTATGCTCTATTAACTTGTTTCACAGCATTCACTTGCTTCTAGTTTTGTTATGCATGGTAGGGGTTTTATCAACTATTCTTGGAACAAAAGTGGTATAAAGGAATGGTCCTGAGTCAAAATGTGTTAAGCTTACATAATTAGAAAAGGTAAAAGAAATGGTCTTTGTACTGCAGGTTAAGATTCTCACCCTATTTAAAGGCAGATTTTCTGTGTGTGTGTTTTGTTTTGTTTTCTTTTTCTTTCCATAATAATGGAAAATCTGCAGCTGAGAGGCCTGATTTAAACCTCTTGAGAAAGAACTTTAACACTGGTGAAGTGCAGAGCCCTACAAAGCTCCAATGTGTCTGATCATTGAGAAGAAAAATGAAAGCTCTAGGAAATGGTATATGGAAGTTCTTGTACAGTCTTCTTATGTCCCTGTGCAGTTGCTTAATATGAGAAATAATAAGGATTGGTGAAACTATAGACAAATCAATTTTCCTATTTAAAAACCTAGTTTGCCAGTCTAGGAATAATGAATGTTTTACTGACAGTTCGTAAGTCTAGAGAGAACTCACAGGAGAATGTATATGTAGGTTAAAATGAAACACAAGTTTCTGCTTTGTCCTCTTTGTCTTTTTGCCTATAGTTTTCTATAATTATCTCTTTGGCATCTGAAGTGATAGCCTTAGGCTCCTGTTACCTCCTCCCCTGCCCCTTTCTCTTGCTTATGGCTGTTAAAAATTATAGTTTATTGTGAAATGGGGTTGGGGATAAGGAGAGTGTTGGGAGGAGTGGAGGGAGAAGGTTTTATTACTCTGTGAAAAATATGAGAAATTCAGATATTCTTTGAATGTTATGCATTTTAATTCCAAACAGACTTTCTTGGTTCTGATGTTTTGCCAATTATATCTTTAATGCTCATTCAGGTAGTATCCGTTGTTTAGTAATGTATTCATTTGCATATTCCAGATATTCCCCTGATGGAAGACTAATAGCCTCTTGCAGTGAGGATAAATCTGTTAAGATCTGGGATACAAGAAATAAAACTTGTATTGATAGCTTCTTAGATTATGAAGGGTAAGTGTCACTACAAAAAGGACAAATATGTGTGTAGTTTTAATGAGATTAAATCCAAGTTTTGTGGTGTTAACATTTATATTTTCAGATACAACATATATTAGACCAAACTTCTTCTACCACCCATGTGAACAAAAATAATTTCACTCTTTTTTTTTTTTTTTTTTTTTTTTTTCTGAAGAGGTTGACTGACTGCACTTATCCAGTTTTTCCATAGTCAAGAAATATGCCAAAGAGAATTCGGATTGCTCTTGGATTTCTGAATGCTTTCATGGTTTTCCCCCATTTCAATAATGCTGTTTGTTATTGAATGCTTCAACAAGAGGAGAAGTTCAAGAACTCTCCACTCGTTGATGAAAACAGTGTTCTGTTAACTTCAGTGACCTGCCTTTTTTTAGGTTTAGAAAATACTTGCTTTTACTTATCTGAAGTTTTCTTAAACATCTTGGAGCCACAGTTTTAATTAACAAATGCAGTGGAATATTAATCTTGTATATGTGCTTTGCTAATGCTGTTGCTGCCATCTCTATCCTTTTTCCAAGCTAAAAGGTTATCGCAGGATATTCTGCTCTTAGACAAAATTATTTTACTTGCTGCTTACAAACTCTTTGGAGCACTTTCTACTAGGAACTTTGTACTTCAAAACAAGCTGTGAAGGTTTGAGTCAGAGCAGTTGTACTGTCTTTTTAACAAAAGCCAGCTTATGCATTCAGATCTATTAGGCACATCTTGTTTTCTATTGCTTATTTCAGTTGCTTGAAATACCTTACATGCGTTTCCATATGTGTGGATTTCACACAAGTTTGTGGCAACTCCGTGTTAACAAGGCTTTCTAGATACATTTCTCTCCAAAAATTTCTGTGGAAACATGTAATCATTCTATTTTCATTAATTTTATTTAGATTTGCAAATTTTGTGGATTTCAACCCAAGCGGTACGTGTATAGCTTCTGCAGGTTCCAATCGTACAGTGAAACTGTGGGATATTCGAATGAAAAAGTTACTGCAGCATTACCAAGGTAAAAACAATGTAGTTTGTATTTTCTTTAGAATGGAGTTCTTTGTAATGAAATGTGATTTATGTAGATTGTACAATTTCTTTCCTTACTGGGGAAAGTGTACAAACAAGTCATGTTGGTGTTTTGTAAAGTAACCTTTTTACAGTCTAGCAACTCTAAAACTCCAAACTGAATCCTGATTATTCCTTTGCAATGCTTCCCTTAATTTTTAGAATAGAATTAAGCAAATAGTTTGCAGAGTGGTCTGTGTCCTAGCACTTTGGTTGTTTTTCCCTTAAGTGAAGTAGGTTGTTGTTTGGGAGGTAGAAAAGAGTGAAGAAATAAAGGGTACATTTCCTATTAGTAGATATCTATAGTCTTTTGAATATTGTCTTCTGTAAATTAGTTCACAGAGCAGGGGTTAATTGTGTATCGTTCCATCCTTCTGGTAACTATCTCATCACTGCTTCTACTGATGGTACCCTTAAGATTTTGGACCTCTTAGAAGGAAGACTTATTTACACTCTTCATGGACACAAGGTATACACAATAACCTTATTTAAATGAACATCTTAGTAGGTTGTTCAGTATCTTTTCAAAGGGAAAGTAACATTAATGCCATTGTGTCTTGCATCTTGCAACTTGCAGATTAGAGGACAGCCAAATGTTGTATTTATACACCTTGTCACAAGTGATAAGGAAAGGCATCGATTTTTACCTACGACCATGCAGTTAATCTGTTAATACTGTACGCATGCTTAATGCTACATCATAGATCATGTTCTGAATTAATTAATAATTCACTCTTTTTGATTGTCCAAGTCAATTATTTGACACATTAGTCTTTGTCTATTGGAAAACAGTGCTTTCTAAGGAGGAGTAAGCTTATGGAAGATAACTTTTGTTAAGAATGGTAGATGATTTCTCACTTTCCTCTTAATGCAAAACAAGCCTTACTTTTGGTAATAAGTCACTGAAACACGTAGTCTTGAGTAATGTAATATATATTTGCTTTTTCATTGTAGATTTAAAATATAAAATCTAAGGAAAATACCACTATTTTCCTAGTATTGATTATAATAATTGTAATGCAGCATCTTACAAAGATGTGCAATGTTCTTCTATCGTTTGCAAAAATTTCACTACAGTTAAATTGTTCCCTATTTTATTAAAATTGAAAAATCTATATTAGGTAATGGCATAAGTGTTGCATTTTGATTGCATTAAAATACCATGATTACAGTAATAGCATGATTTTTCTGTGTGCCTTTTTTTTTTTTTTCCCTTTCAGGGACCCGTACTTTCTGCGGCTTTTTCAAAAGATGGTGAGAAATTTGCCTCAGGTGGAGCAGATGCCCAGGTTTGTGATATTCTATCTTCGAATGTCTTAATGGTTGTTAGAGTAGATGGGAGTTAAATATAGTATGTCACAGTAACATGCTAATTACAGGATGCTGACATGTATTCTATCTAGTAGTGTGTTATATAGACTTTGTTTAGCCTAAAGTTAAATTTGAGGGGGGAAAAAAGATAAATACATAATTTAAGAACTTTATTTTAACTACTTTCACTTGGATGTTATGATGAGAAGGCCACAATACTGGCCACTTCTATTTTACATCTTGAAATAAAAGAAAGATATTTAAATAGAAATAGTTTGTGTTGTAGTTCAGTGTCAACATTTGTCTTGCAACTAGTATTAACACCTACATGTTCCATTAGGTTTTCACTTATTTGAAGTCGCTACTCTGTAATAATAAGAATTAAGCTGTACTACCAGGAACACTTTCAGGGGAAAAAAGAAATCTTGTATTAGCCTTGCTAGTTTACATTGGTGAAACAGCAAGATACTGGATTTCATACAAGGAAGAGTTGTTTGAGCATTTAAAACAAAAAAAGTTGTTTGACATTAAACAGCAAATCATATAATTAATCTTCATCTGCTGTGATAAATCTCATGATTCCAAGCTTGATAGTGTTTTTGTAACTATACCTATAACGTCTTTACATTCTCCAAAAAGAAAACTTCTGTAGCCCAAGGCTTAGAGTTTCACAGTCTGAAATGTTCCTTAATACTAGTTGCCTTTTTTGTTATAAAAAGCTAAAAGCTCAATGTAGACACAGAAAGCTGTGCTGTAGACATGAAGATCTTCTGAATTTACCACAAATCACATTTGTATTCTGTTCTGTGGCACTTGAAATATGTTTCAGCTCGTAACAGAGACAGTCTTGGAAAATAACAAATACTTTTCGGTTAAGACCATTCAGTATCATTGGGAAGAATACAGCCTGTTTCTGGTTTTTGCTTGATGCTTCAGGTAGCACACTTTCTAGAATGACTTGAAAGTACTCAAAGAAAGCAAAATTGCTTTCAATCGCAAAGCATTAGTAAGTAGTAGTGCCAAGACTTTCAGTCATTGGAAAAGTTAAAATGTTGGCAGTCTTCCAACATTAATTTTACAATCGGAAAAAGAAGAGGACAACAACAAAACAAACAAACCAACCCCCCCCTCGAAAAAAAAAAAAACCAAAACCAACAAACAAACAAAACAAACAAACAAAAAAACACCCAGAAACCAAAACTGAACAAAAAAAAATGCAACCACGAATGGGGAAAAGATATCTATTATTTGAGCCATTAATCTTTTATTTTCCATATTAAAGGTTTTTTTAATGATAATTTTTCAGTTCCAAGAGGAAACTTTGATTTTCAGGTAATCTGGAATGGTTGACCTTACTTTTCATGAGTACTTTCTTTTGAGTTTTATGGCAGTTGGTATATTGTACTTAACTTGTGGGGAAGTGCATATATTAAACTACGTCACGTGACAGAAGCTTCATTTGAGAAACTGATAATGGACCTATAGTATTAAGCCTGACTCAACCTCCCAAATAAATACCAGCATAACCTGGGAATGCCTGTCTTATCGCAAGGCTCCTTTGAATTTGGGGTCCCCTGAATGACGTTCATGTTCAGTGCAGCCAGGTCATTGCGTTTCTCCTCTATGCTGTAGGGCTGGTGACATGTGGGGTCATGGAATAAGTAGGTATTATAGTGCAAAGTCTTGAAGATGACTTAGTTTCTCAGCAGTTTGGTGTAGCGTTTTCATGCTGAATGCATGAGTGAGTATCCAGTTTCATCAGGAAGTGCTTTCCTAGGTAAATGTTGAATTTAAAAAGTAGTCCTAGTAGGTCTAGTAATGAAACCTGGTTTTATTTACCTTACATAAAGGCACATTTATGTCTGAAGTTTTTCCCTTTTTCTTGTGAATGTTCTGGTGGGGGAGAGCTAATTATTTTGCTGTTACTTCCACTTTTGTATTTCAGGCTTTAAAATGTGCAGTACTAACCATTATGTGGTAACTGCCTACATATATATCTTTATCTATAGTAAATGCAACTTTATTCCCCAGTGTCCTTTTTCTGTTGTTGTATACACATATGTACTCCACAAACATCCTTGTTTGCCATCCTGTCCACAGCCACCTTCTAGGTTTGCCAGGAGGATTGTGATAAAATTAAGTTGGTTTACTCTAGGTTGTGTTCATTTGAAAAGTTCTGCTGTTAGATTGGCAATGTCAAGCTGATGGGCAGAGACTGGCCATGAAATTATAATCTTCTGTCCCTCATGCAGTATCCAAAAAATACTGTCTGTCCTCAGCATGAGTTGTGATTTTATCACAGATCACTTGCTCTATACAAGTATTATTTCAAGACCAATACATTTTCAAACAACAGATATAATCTGTTTTTCCTCCAACAAAGGAGGAGAACCAGTATCTCTGCTTTTAGTTTCAAATTTCTCTCTGGTTGATGCAGAGCCAGCTGAGAGTTTTGTTCAGAAACATATTAGGTATTTGAAACAAGCACTGCCTACTTCTTTTGTTTCTTCTTGTTTGCTGCTTTCCTCAATCAAAAAAACCCTGAACAGGTAGAGTTCTGAAGTTCGTGTTTCTCACACTTCTTGGCTGTATGCGCACATGACAAATTATTTCATTTACCTGGTTCCATGGAAGACGTAAGACATTTTACTCTTATTTTAAAGTGAAAGAGCAAAGTTATACCGATACCTTTGGAAGATAGTAGCCTGTGCTGTTAGTTCAGTTCTTGCTATGTAGAACAGACAAGTCATTGTGTCTGGGGATTGCCTTGACATAAAGGGAAATACTTCCTTATGGAATAAGTATTTTTCTAGGGTTGTACATAGTTACCTTTACACTGTTTGCGGTTGAGATATTCAAGGCATACACAGGTGTTTCTGTGCTGGTTTTACTAATTTTATTATGTGTAATGATGAAGCTGCAGCAGCATGGCCTTCCACTTTAGAGCCATGTAAAATTTATTTAGAACTTGAGCAGCTCAATCGATCACCACTGATGAAGGGCCCTACTTCTGCTGCCTCCTGCCTATACCCTTGTGTACGCTCAGTTCTGAGCCAGGTCGAATTGCTAAACCAGTAGAAAATTAGCCTGAAAAAATGGGGAAAAGCCGCATAAAAAATGTGAATAACTTTATGCTGGATTAGATGATGGAGGTAATGGAACTACACAGCTGAGAAGAGGCGAGAGAGAGAAAACAGGACCTACTTCTTATAGCGCAGTGAGCTGTTGTGAATCAGCTAATCTAACACCTAACTGTCCTGCAAGTGCCAGGTTCTGAGGCAGGTTTATATAGTTTGTACTGAGATCCATGCATCCCACTTTTCACTGTTACTAATGTCTGAGTTGGTTTGGGTCTATCTTTATGGGTGTATATTTAGGGTCTTTCACTCAACAGAGTCATGAAAGATGTTGAAACTGAAATGAACTTGTAACAATGCAACTACTTAGGAATATATTAAAAATATGATTTAATCTGCTTGAAATTCTGTGAAAAAAATATAAATCAGTGATTTGTGCTGCTTATGTATAGTTTTTTAATTTCTGAAAAATATTTTTTGTCAAAAATATTTTTGCTTGGACAGGTGAGTAATTTTAAGTCAGAACATGGTCCCATCTCTTTTTCTTCTAATTTAGGGAGCACCTATAAAAATCAACAGTGGACTTTTGGAAACTGCCATCTTTTTATTTTCATTTTTCCCTTAGCACTTAAAATAACAAAAAACTCAAATAATGTAAACTTGTAGTAAACTTAATTTAATTACTTACATGTATAAATTTGTGACATAAGATCAATATTGTGCATTATGATTTGGTTTCCTGGTCTATCCATAAGGCTAGATAGACAACCTTCAACTGTCTTACCTCTGCATTCTACTACCTTCTGCATTCAGCCATGGTGTGACTGTTGTATATTGTGTCAACCTTGAATGTCATTGGACAAAGGTTCAGAAAACAGATTTCTGTTGCTAAAACACTGGAACCAGGTGCTTCAGACTTCTGTGGTACTCTGTCATTTCTCTTGTCACCTCAAACTTTTTCATTTGACCTGCAAGCCTTTATAGGGGACAGAAATTTGATAACATTTGACCCCTTGATATGGCAGAAGAATAATTGAGTACAGTTCAGTGGGACAGAAGTTTGCTTTATTTTATGCTTGAGACATGTTCTACGTTTTTTTTTTTTTTTAATAGATGGAACCATTCCCATTAGACTTGAAGTACAAGATACTCTGGGGAAATGCCTGCGTTGTAGTAGACATCAAACTAAGTGATGACAGCAGGCTCATTCTGATGTTGTGATCTATTAGTATAATAACAGACTTTGCTGAATAGTAAAGTTTTGGGCACTGAATAGGCTTCAAGTAGTTATCGGTATGATGGCTTCTTTACAGGTATTACTATGGAAAACCAACTTTGATTCACTTGATTATAAAGAAGTTCTTAAACACCATATTAGAAGAACACATATTGATGATCCTCCTCATCTTCTTGATATTTACCCAAGGTCACCTCATCTCCATGATGAAAAACTTCAGTCAGTTGAGGTGAGTGCAGGAAGTACTCTAACATAGGAAACCAGAAGCTTTTGTAAATACTGCCTAACGTTTATGGTTGAATGTGTTCTGTATTTACTAGAGAGCTTTTTGTTATGTGTAATATTTTGGAAGTGACGATAGCTTATGAATCCACATTAAGGTTACTAGGCTCGGTGATGCTGTCAGATTTATCCTGGTGAATTCTTTTCATGCTCCTTGTGTGAGTCTGCACTCCGGACCTGATTTAACAAAACATAGGCTATGTCTGGTTTCTGCTGAAGTAGCATGGCAATCTTGTAGAAGATATCTGACTCTTCAGTGAGCTTTAGGATGCTATTCAAAATATACCATTATAAGCTGGACAAGGTGGCATTATTACTGCAAGTAATAACTTGATTAGTTGTCCCTCTTTGCAAGTCCCTTAGGTATTGTGAGAAGATCTTGATGTCTACCCAAAAGTTTGGAAAACCTTTCTAGGCTAGTAGTGTGTTTTGTGGCACTATAGAACAGTAGGTCAGTGTCATCTGATTTCCTGATAATTTCATTCTGCAGCTACTTAGCTGTCAAACCTTCTACCAACAACCCTTGGAAGTACTGGGAATTAGGGAACTAAAGTGAAATGCAAATATTCTGTCAGTATTTGGAAAGTCCTGTGTTTGTCAGGTTGTCTGAAAGCTATGCTATAAAGTTAAACAGTACTATGCCTTAGACAAGACCATCATTTATGCTAAAAGCCCAGTGACTGTCCTTGGTAGGTCTGGCTAGCTTCTGCATGGGGTTCCCTGTACTTTTATCTCATCTTTGATGTTCTCCAGGTATCTCTAGTGTCCAAGAGCTGTATCTAATATAAATCTAGGAACTTTTTGGTTGCTGTTATAGGTTAATAGTCCTATAGAAATTCAACGTCGCCTGGTTTTGTTCATATAAAATGCAGACACTGCTGTCGTGGCGTTTGTTTCCTGTGCAAACTTTTAAAACATTCAGATTGGAGGATATTAAGCTTTTTGTGTGTGTGTGTATGCAACTTTAGTATAATGATGGAAAATATTTTGGTGGAGGAAGGGAGCCTTAATAGAATCCATCACTTAATATTTTCATATTTTCATGTCTGGTTCTGTTGTCAAGTTGGATGTGAAGCTTTCTGATGCGTATCATTTTGGTCAGAACAAGAGCAGGACAATTGCATGTATGAGAAGCTTCATAAACAAAATTATCTGCCAGACTGTCACATCCAATGTAAGGTCAATGAATTAAACTAACTAGTAGCATCCTTCAGTATCAGTAGTCAGTGCTGGAACAAACTCAATCACAGCATTTGTCAGCAGATTTAAACCACTCTTGCTGCATCAAGAGTTTGCTCCAAGACCCATTCAAATGGCACCCAGTTATAACACATGCTAAATCAACATAGGAGCTTAGAGCTGTAGGGTTTAGTTGCTTTTGTTTCAGGTCAGCTTTTCCAGACTTCTGCTCAGATGCTTAGCAAAGATATGAATATTCTCTAAAGCAATTTTCCAGTTGTCTTTGTTTTTTCCTCTTTGCCTACCCACTGCTCACCCTGCCCCCCCAATCCCAGGTAATTGAGGAGCTCTGGAAGGCATTAATTAATTCAGGCTTCAGTTAAAATAAGTCTAGGAAGCACCTCACTACCAACAGTAAAAGGGCACATAAAGGAAATGTGGTTGTTGAATGTCAAGAAATTATTTATCAGGTAGCTTTGACAGATTTCACTTAATGTAATGTTTGCATTTCTGCATGCCTGTAACATTTGTAGCTTATAGGCTTCTGGGTTAGCTGCTCCCTAGTAGTAAAAGGCTTTTATAATTTTGTTTGTCATAGTAATGTTTTGGAGTCCTGTGGTATCTTTTCTGTCCTGACTTCAGGATTTCAAGAATAAGGTTACTGTGTTGAGTTTGCTACTAACATCACGTTATCTGTAGAATATCTTGCTCTCAAATAAACATGAGGTGTATTATATTCTTTGAGGCAGAACAGTGCTGATAGTTTCAACAAAACTGATATTACTGTATTTAACTTGGAAACATAAAAATATAGTACATTAATAATGATTAGGATAATCCCAGCTTATTTTCAAAATTGATGTAATAGTATAATAGTTTAGACAGTGTTAAAGTGAAGTTATCAAGTGTTACTTCTCTTTTCCTTTTTTATTACTCTTCTTGTCTGTCTCAGCAACAATTATGTTGCTTTGTTGTGCTAAGGAAGAATGGACCTCACCATCTGGACAGAGCCATAATTTATCTAGAAAAATTCCACCAGCAGTAACATGCTTTGGTAGCACTACGGTTGAAGTTGTTCAGTGTTGCATCTTCCTAAATATTTTCTCCTGTAACTGAAAAATACAGCATTTCTATCTCCACAGTACTATACTGTTGTTAGGAGAAGAAACGAAAAATATTTTTGTCTCTCTTCTCAGTTCAGATAAACATACTTTTTTTTTTTTTCTTTTTAAACATCCCAAGTTCTTTCTAGCAACAGGCAATAAAGAGAATGTTAGTACTAGGCAGTTCCATTGCAACATCACCCTCATTTTTCTGTGTCTCGTCGTGTTTCTAATACACCAGGGAAAGGAGGACTTGAATTGCAGAGATGTCAGTTAGAGGGAGCTTTTGGAGGTCTGGTCTTGTTGCCAGTGGTACATTAAGTCAGGCATGGTTTTGTCTAGTTAGGGGGCCCTTGAGGACAGATGAAGCTTCCCCAGTCTCTCTAGGTGATCTGTTCCAGTACTGCATAGCAATTATAATGACACAATTTTTCCTAATATCTGTTCTGCACCTCAGACAAAATGCAGAACTGCTTGATTTCTGTTTAGTTTTGTGGTTTGTTTTGTTTTTTTTTTTTTTTTTTTTTTTTAATGAGAAACAGGAGAAGATGATTGATCTTGACTAAATTGAAGTAACAGTATTTGTAAGAGACTTAACATATGCAAGAGTGATAGGCAGACAGTTCAAATATTGGATATTTAAAAGTGTGGATGACCTTTTAAGGTTTCCTACAAGCCACTACAATGTCATCTATACACTTGAGATGTGTTATACATTGCCCTGAGTTATACTGAGCTGCTTAAATTTAGTCCCCTCTATAGCAGGAATGAGGATGGATTGCCTTAAGACAAAATTCAAGGTGATAAAACACAAAAAGTTCAACAGATGTACAGATAAAACTCAAGAGGGAAGTAATTATGTCCATGCTTTTTTAATTCCTAGTGTTTCATGCCTCTCCAAGTTTCTTACTGCTTTTGGAGAGTTGTTGCTTCTCTATCCCTGCTTGCCTCCTTATGACAAGGTCCCTGATATTCCAGAACTTGATTCTGTGAAAAAGGTACTCACAAAGTGGAGCTGGCTTTGCTTAGAATTTATTTACCTGGGTTCAGAGAGACAGTTGTAGTGTTTTCACATATTACCACTTGCAATTGTTGTTTTGAATGAAAAAGCTCCCACAAGGGCAGTAAGAGTTGTAGGTATCACCTGGTATTTTATGCTCAGGGTAGCAGATGAAATGTGGAGCGTGAGCACACTTTCACCTCTTCTCAGAACTTTTCCTTACTCGCTCTTTAAAGATGTACACAGAGCTGGTGATATCTAAGATACCTTCTCTATTTTTTTTTCTCTCTCCCTGCCTACTTTCTGAAGCATAATGAACTTTCACAAGAAATTCCTTACTTGTGTTTCTTCTTCAGACCAGCAGTAACTTGAATGTCAAGTGTTGAATTTAATGTTCTTGACTTATAAATCTTTACAAATGTTCTCCAACTGCACTGATCAATGTGATTCTTGAGTATTCAAGTAAGTAGGGGTTTAAAGCTCATCACTACAGTTATTTAGAAAATTTGGAAATCTAAGTAAATGATTTGTTCTCTGAAGGCATCTACTTTTTTCCATTGACCATAGAGGTAATCCTGAGTGACCATCTCAAATACAGATGTCTAGCAGTATGTCTGTATTTAGCTGAGATAGATACCAGTCATTTCCTCTCTGAGATAAGGTGTGTTTGAGGATATCTGAAAACATTATGTTTAGTAAGTAATACCAAAACAAATGTATTCCACTTGGTGACAGTTGTATATCTGAATTTCCCATTTTTGTACATAATTAATCTTTTATGTACTAGACACCCCTTTGAAGTAGATGGAAAATAGAAATAAATTTCATTTAAAAATGTAACACTGAGGTTTTTAACACGTTAAAATGTGTAGAGTTTATATCCTGAGCATGAAAAGCTACTCTTGATTTAGTTTAATCTTAAAATTTTCAGTGTAACTTTTGTTGTATTTTCTTAGATGAAGGAAATCCAAATATACACTAGGTGGCACTAGAAATAAGAATATGTAGCTTGCTCCAGGGCTCCAGTCTAGCAAAAAGAATATTTAATCACATTGAAAGCTGAATTTCTTCTTGGTGTGTTTGGAGAGACTGTTTCACAGCTAGCTACATCCTAGAAATACTTTGTGAGAGACATTTAAAACTTCCTCTTTAATTTTTATACATGCGTTTTGTAAGACATTGGTATTACATAAAAAATAAGTGTTTAATAGAATTAAAGTGAATGGGGGGTTGAGATTGGATATACTGTATTAAAATCAACAGACGCATATCTGTAGGGGCATAATCATTTACTTAAAGCATATGGCTGAGAATCATGTAATTACTGGGCCTGCTGCTTTTGTTGCTCCCCTAATTCTCTGTCCTAAGCAGTGATCCTGATTCTTGCCTCTCACTTTCTTCAAATAATATATTTTGATTTTGCTTCACTTCAGTCTTTAGAAATCTCTAATTCCGTAAATGAAAGCTTCTGTAGAAACCTTCCTTCAAATACATATTTTTTTGTGTTGTGGATTAAAATGTGATTATTGTATCATCATATTGGAAGAAGATAAGAAAAATACATATATATCAGTTTACCAGATAGTTAAAAGAAAGCCTTAGAGTGTTATGGAAAGTCAGTAATACATGACAGTTGTCTCTACCTTGCTTTTTAGCCTTCTGGTTTTTCTTTCTTGATTTTTCTAAAGCTTTTTCCAAATGTATTTGGTGAGATAGAGACCTAGCTACATCACCTTGGCAGGAAATGCCAAGTCATTTGAAACTTTTGCACTTATATTCATTCCCCTACTTCATTAATTTTTAGTGCAATATTAAACACAAATATTTGCAAGAAGGGCTTAGCTACAAGCTTTCGTGATTTTGTGTTCTCTTTTTGGGGCATTCTGCTATTTCTGACTTGTTACTTAATGATTTTACATATCTGTATATAGAGATATATATTTTAATATGACCTGTAACAGTTCCTGCACCCCTAGACAGTGTTTACAATACCCCTCAAACTCCCCTTATCTCTGATAAAGATTTAAGCAGGACTATATGCAGAGGAGACTTTCATTACAGCTTCAGGATATGACACTTCCCCACAAGGAGAACATTTTCTGAAATTAATCATGCCATGTATTTATTTAGCAGCCCTGCATAAAGAAAAATATTTAACTAATTCTACAATATATCTCTGATTTGTATAACAAGGAGATATTATCTCAAAGAAGATGATCCAAGAGCTATTAGTAATAATACTGCAGTAACTTCTCTACATTATTGATAGGCACCTGCTGTCCCTGTTCTGTCTAGTCTTGTAGGTGCAGGGAGGCATATAAGAAAGATGGGGACAGACTTTTTGAGAGGCCTGTTACAATAGGACAAGGGGTAATGGTTTTAAACTAAAGGAGGAGAGGTTCAGGCTAGACATGAGGAAGAATTTTTTTACATTGAGGGTGATGAAACACTGCCACAGGTTGCTCAGAGAGGTGGTAAATGCCACATCCCTAGAGACATTCCAGGCCAGGCTGGATAGGGCTCTGAGCAACCTGATCTAGTTGAAAGTGTCTCTGCTCATTGCAAGGGGGGGTGGACTAGATGAGCTTTGAAGGTCCCTTCCAGTCCAAACTATTCTATGATTGTCCTCTCCTTTTCAGGACTCAAATGATGCATGTCAGGAAAAGATTTCAGGTTCAGCTGCCAATAGTATGCTGCAAGCATGCCAGCCATTGAAGTGTAAGGTTCTTTGAATCCTGTTATCGTGAAGCTGGGTGATTGGAACATGAATGCTGTAGTTACACACAAGTGCATGCTAGAAGCTTGTGTTTTGGTGAAGTTTGAAGATCTGTGGAGTAATTTTAAAACCTATTTTAGCTGAAGTGGGAACAAATTTTTGTGAACTAGAGGCAAGCTAGAGCAGACAATATGGGTGCTGCAAGTACATGATAGCTACAGCTTGCTGTAATTTTTTTTTTTTGTTTATAGCTACAGAAAACATTAACTTGGTCCAGTACTAAAACTTTGCTAGCAGTGGTAACTTGGTAATCCATATAACTCTAGCTTTACCCTATCTCCACTCTGTGCTATGGTACCAGCATTGATTTGACTGCCTGAGATTGTTCACTGCTTTAAGGACTACATTTTAATGTAGTACAGACTTTAATATGCCTATGTCAATTCAAGTGTAGGAGGCACTGTAACTTAGCAGGAGCATATGCAAAAACTTTCTAAAGCACCTGTAGGTGGCAGTTACAGAGTTGGGAAGTTTGAATACTTTCTGCTGTTCATTAATATTGGTCACAGTTAATTACACGGTTTCAGCTTTGGGCAGGTTTTGAGTTAGCTGTCCTACTAGTTTGAAATGGATGTACTATTTGTACTTCATTTTTAATGACTTGCCATAAAACTGAACTTCTTAATACTTGTACCTCTTGTGGTTGCAATCCCTGAGTTAGTTTTGGGTGATGGATGTTTATGAAGTATAAATTATATCTCTGTAATAAATGTGTATCTGGATTATTTTTCTGTATTATGATTGCATTTTACATGGTTGGGGGTAATGTTCTACCTTTATTTTTACAAATTTTAAAGCCTGTTTCCAATCTTTATTGAAGAGTGATGCCTTGATGTATGAAATGGTCCTTTTTATTTCAGTCATATTTCTTTCTCCATTTGTGCTGAAATAATTATTATTATAATTAATTTTCAACAGGTCAACCCTACCTTTGATGTGACTAATACACAAACACTTGACCCACCTGTCATCGAGATTAGTTCCTCTTCATCTTTCAGTACTCCAGTAAGTTGCCTTCGGAGAGGGATGGGTGGCGGGGGGAAGATAAGATATAGCTTAAACTAACATGTTATTGGAACTGTGCTCTTTTCTGTCTCTATGAATAAAATATATATTTTTTTTTTAACAGTTGACAACTGGTCAGAGCTCAATAGCCTGACTTTCAACTTAAGCTTTCTTTTGCAGTTCCCAAGGCTAACCAGAAGATGGTGTAATAGCAAAGCTTTCAGTAATTCAACCCATATACCTAAGCAGACATTCTAATTATAAGCCCATGTTAATTATTAACATACCTAAATATTATTGTTAAAAATTTCTGGCTTATTCTCAAACATTTTTGGTAACTCTGTCCTGATCTGCAAATAATGGGAAACTTAAAGAATAGTTGCCTTGTTGATAAAAATCCAAAAGTGATGTTTTAGTTTTTTCTCCTTTTAAGGCATCTAGTAGCTCTCTAGGAGGAGGAAAAAAAAAGTAACACATTTTAAGACAGAATCATATGATTAGATGCTTCTAGTGTTAGCTTTTCATATGACATTGGTATGGCATGTGGGAGGAAAGGAAGGCAGTGTTTTAGCGGTAGTTTCGTAGGAGGAGAAATATGCTCTCCTGCTATGAAATCTAAAAGACGTACTGTTCTTGAATTAGGTTAAAATGAGAATTTCTCTTTTAGCTCGGAATCTGTTCCTGTGAAGGCACAAATTGTATCTTGGGCAATTTTAGTTACCAGAACAAGAGTCTGTGTGGCTGAAGGGTTAATACATATAAATAGGCAGCAGGTGTGGTTTTTGCTGTTCTATTTTGTCATGAATGCTTTATAAGAAGGTATGTTGTGAAGGTATTTTATAAAATTCTTGGAGATAATTTAGTACAGATCATGGTACAGTGGTCCATGTCTAAGAGAAACTTTTGCTTCAAAGCAAATAATCATATAATATATTTAAGAGATAATAATTCTTTTAAGGTTTAGCAGTTGTGTTGTGTTTTCACAGGGAAATATAGTTCTTTAAGTTAATTTCTGTCAAAAGTAATTTGCAGGCTTACAGGAATCTCTTTAGTAGGCTTGACAGATAGTTTATTGTGCTGAGTATAATGTATTGGCTACATATCACTTGAAAATCTTCTGTGTTCATTACTTTCTTAATACTGATCACAGAATTCAAATTTATGGTTACACTGTAATTCTTTGCTACATAGCTATAAATCTGCCAATAATTTTAATTATTTTTTTTCTAATATGAGAGAAGTTTATAAAACTTTATGCCCAGAACGCATAGCAGGAATAAGTTGGCCCACCACAGACAGCGTCCTTTAGATTGCTGGCTGGCTTTTCAGTCATCTTCATTACAAAAATTTTGCTTCAAAATTCATGCCTTTTGACTGTCTCAGTAATCACCACATTTTCTTTCCATTATCTTGATCTTCCGTTCACCATAGATTCTCACCTTTTGATATCTCAGCATTCACCATCTGCATATTTTTTTCACCTAACAACTTTTCTGTATCCTTGTTACTCAGACTACAGCCTTAAAGACAACTTGCCTGTCCAACACACCACTATCGACACAAATTCAGAAACCATTTCCATGTGTTCTCTACCACTAACATCCTTCCTTCCCCATAGTAAGTAATGCTTTCCCTAACTTAGCCAACCCGTCTGATTCCCCCCTACTTCCTAATGCTAGCTCATCTTTTAGTGTCATCATCCTGTCTAGTGTCTGTCTGCTGCATTAGCAGCTTCTGTTGTTTGAGGAATTATGACCTGTTTCTTAATCAGACTGGTCATCTAGTCTCTTTGGGTCTTGTTTCCAAAGGTTCTGCATCTCTGTGACTTTAACCTTTTCATCTGAAGCTGCCTTGATTTCCCTAATGTATAGGGGCCTTTTATATTGAGGCTTCATGTGTTCTTCATAAGAATTAAAGGGAGAAAGACAGATGCTGGATTTCTTCCCTCTCCACATTCACTGTTGGATTTCCTCCTGATTCCACCTCCCCCCAGGTTGCTCTTTTTCTAATGGTCATCAAAGACAATATCACTGTACAATTTTTTTCTTTTTTTTTTTTCCTCTGCAAACTTGTCAGGACCCATCTTAAAGCTGCTTATGGCTTTTTGGTCCTACTTCTACTGGAAGAATGCTATTCAAATGACTACAAATCTTTCATCAGATTGCCAATTTAATTTACAAATGTCATGTCTATACCTATTTCTTCTTTTTGAAGTGTCTTCCTCTAGCTTAAGCAGTTCTGCCCTTCTGATATGTGTGAAGAGAGAAAAATGCACTCTGCATTTACATATCTTTTAGGTTTCTTGTTCAGGTCTTTATCTGTCATGCATGTAACACAACAAGGCCCTAAGGGTTATTTACAGATCACTTTGGCAAGTCCTTGGGCCTCTGGAAGTAGCTAATCAACATATGTGCTTTGATTGTTTTCCACTGAGGAAGAGCGGCACAGCCTGTCTTGGATCACCATCTCAAGTATTTAAAGACTGGTATAAGTAACAATTTTGAAGCCTTTGTAGGATCAGTGATGAGTTCCCTGAAGCCTCCCGCTGCCCCGCCTCAGAAGATCTTCAGGAAGATTGGAAGTCTATACAAAACCTCATAATGTTTTGTTGAAAGGCTATCAAAATTCCTAATGATAAGCGGGAGAACTCCCATAGATCTTAAGCTACTCCAGAAAGTAGGAGAAAGATTCTCTCTGAGAATCTTTTCTTCAGCTATTGGAACATATGCTTTGTGGCAGTGCAAAAAGGTATTCCTTTTCTTATGTAAAGTGTTGTTAATAAAAATGATAGAGCAGTATAGGTAGGGAGAGATGTCTGGAGTAATTTCATCGAACCTCTCCCGTAAAGCAAGGCCCACTTGAATCAGGTCCACTTCATTTGTTAATATGTGTGAGGGTGCAGATTTTACCACCTTTCTGGGCAGGTTGCTCTGGTGTTTAAAAAGAAAAATTCACCAGTTATATAAAATATAGCTAGAATTTCCTATGTTCTACCATGTGTGTTGCCTCTAGTCCTGTCACAGTGGTCCCCTAATAAGTGTCTGGCTCTATCTTCTCTCTGTCCACTCACTAGATATTTGAGATGGCAGCAAGATCTCCCTGTATCCTTCCTTTTTAAGGCTGAACAAATCTGTTTCTCTGCTTCTTCTTGTATATCATGTGTTCTAGCCCCCTCACCATCTTGCTCACCCTCTGCTGGACTTGCTCCAGGATGTCAATGTCTCTCTTGTATTGAGAAGCCTGAAACAGGACACAAAACTCCAGATAATTAAGGCTCGGTGAAGTATCACTTTGTATCTGTTCTTGACAACAGTATGCCTGGAGGAGGTTTGAAAAAGAAATGTTTGAAAATTTAACACTGTTGATTCTTTATTGGGAATTTAAAATATATGTTTAGATATTTTTTATTTTGAGCTGTATCTGTACGAGGAAACACCGGTATTATCTTTTCCTTCCACTCCTCTTCTTTTCAAGGGATTTTAATTTGTTGCTTCATCAAAGCAAACAATCCATAACTTCCACACTTAAAATGCCTGCTTGTGTAGGTTTTAAAGATTTCCTGACCTTTATTTTCTTGCTTCCAAGACTAAGCCAAGATATGGAGATATGGAAGTTCTCATAGGGATTTTGCTAGAAAACACTTAACAAGTTTAGAATTCAGAGAGTTTAATAATTTATCTTTTCTGCTTGTGTTCTATCTTAAAGCTGTAAAGCCAGTTCTTTTTGAACATAGAGAAAAACCTGTTTTCATCGAAGATTCACACTGATGCAACTTCCTTTGTAAACTTAGTGAAGGGAATATGGTCATTGTGTCAGTGGAAAAACTTCAGTGTAATCTTCAGTATGGAGCTGCTTTCTTTTGGACTATAATTACAAAAACTTTAAGAATTCCTGTCTGTGTATTATTACTGTCAGAAAAATAGCTTTGAATTTGATGATTCATTTATTCAGTTCTCCTGTGTGTTACTGAAACCAGTATAAACACAAGCTATATATGCTTAACTAACTGGTATTTGTGTAATGCCCTGACTTCTTCAATGGTAAGAGCCTTCATATTTTGCAGTTATTAAAAGTGAGGCGTGTTCTAGCCTTTTACACTCTGAAAATGTTCACTGAATTGGGGTCAGGGTTTGGGGGTGGGGTGGCTGTTTCTCCTTTCTGTCTCATTGAAGACCCTGAATACATTACTGTCTCTCTCCCACCCCTTCTTTGAGTGTCAAGCTGCTTCATGTTGCCTTTGTGTTTTGGGCTCTTGAAAAGGAGAAAGTGGAAACCTTGTTTCCCTTTGGGACTATTTCCTCTTGTTTCATCTTCTGATTTTACTTACAGTTTTTAGGGAGGTTGGGTTTTTTAAGTCTGTAAGGCAATACATCAGTAATCTCTGGTCCCTGATAAGATGTTGGGACCAAGGGAAAGTTGATGATGTCTTGGTAGTTTTTACTGATAGCAGCAGGAAATCGCTATACAGGCTCTCTAATGTTCCATCCCATGACCTTGCTCATGTAAACAGGATTTGAAAGAAGCAAAGCAACATACTGTAATCTGGAAGTCAGAATGTCTGCGCTGGCTGGGAGATGTTTGCTGTTCTTTTCCAGTGCTAGTTAACAGTGAAAACAAGACATGTTTATTGTTCATTTACAGTATGATTTCTACGAAGTTAGGACTAAGTTAATTATGGAAGGGGAAAGATAAGAGTTGTTCCTCTTTAAGGCAAAAGAAACATCCTATGTTTTAAAATAAAGTGACCAAATAAATTCCACCCTCCACACTTGTAAAATGTGAAAGCAAATAAGAGCACATGCAACTTCTGTTCCTCTGGGTAAGTCAGCGTATAAACTGCATTTATAGTAGGTGTTGTGATGCAAAAAATTGAAGTATCTGTACTCTCAATTTATCCTATACATGTTGCTTCTGCACTATGTATGTCAGGCTTTAGATGTCTTTGACATTTTTTTTTCTGCCTTTATTTTGAGTATAACAAAAAAAAAATGCCCAAGCCAGAAAACAACAGATATATTTTGCAAAGACAGCAATTATGAATCCAAAATTTGCATCTAGTTGTTCCATCTCCGTACATCTGAAGGCTTAAACAACTGTTCTTTGTCACAGGAATTTCATTTGAAAAGACCTTGGAATAATGTCTCTTCCTTGCATGGCTTAGCACAACTCCAGATTCCTGTAGAAGAGGATGACAAAAGAAATTTTATCTTAAAAGCTAAAAACACTGCATATTTTCCTTAACATACATCTTAAAATTTATTCTGATTTACGTCCTGTCTCCAGTCTTACGTTACTGTCTCCAGTCTTACATGGAAATAAATATCAACTATCTTCAGTGAGGTTAAGGAGAGGGGAAAATGAAGAAAGAAAAGAATAGGAATTTTATACATAGATCATCTGCTCTGGGGCTCAAGTTCAGTTCAGAAGTGAACAACCAGTAGAGCAAAACTTATATGGCACCTCACTGTGCACAGTGGTTGCCCTTGTTGCTTGTTATATTTCAGCCAAAAGCACAGTTTTCTGTGGTTTGTGGATATCAATCTTCCTTGGGGCCTTGGACATTCAGCCTTTCACTTTAAACTCTGATCGTTGCGTGATATTCATACATTTTTCTCCACTGAAGGAAAGTTCTCGTGCTATTCCTTTGAAAGGAAGACTGGAATCATTGTCCTCTAAGAAAAAGATAAAATTGTCATGTTTGTGTTCCTTGTCCAAAAGTCAGTTGCCACTTAGACTGAGCTCTGCATTTAGGAGTGGTCCCACCACTAGAAGGGCTTTGATAAAAATTGACAGTTCCCAGCCTTTCCCATTTCCTTACCTTCCTTGCTCCCAGAGAGAGAAATAAGAAAGGCCACTCCCTGAATAGCTGTAGATTTTTTCATATACTGCTATTCTTCTGATTACCAGCAAATGCATATTTGAATGAACTGCCAACTCTGTGATCCGAACTCGAAATGAAATTAGGGAATAGTCTTCCTCCAAAGTTTTGGCATAAAACTGTCTACACCTTTTCTGTAGATGAGCATAGCAAGAACTCTCAAACAGGCTCTGAATCTCTTATTCTATGTTTTTATAAGATCTAGCATAAATTCTATTAATATAAATAGAGGAGCTCGAAGTGTTCAGTGTGGTAGAATAAAAATAAAAAATTGTAAACTCCACTCTAGCGTCTTTGCAAATGAGTCTTTCTCTGTCTAATCTTGTTCTTAGACAAGCAATTTTTAGTGTCATCTTGGCTTACAGGACACTCCAGACAGACCTTTCTACTCTTCAGGTGCTACGCAGGTACAGTGTGTGGGGCTGGGGGAAGAGGATAAGCTGCCTTCTCCCCAGAGCTCTGCAGCTAAACAGGTTCAGCTGCTCTCAGGAAAGGAAAGTCTCCCATCCCTCCCAAAGGCTGCACCTCATCCACCCGGAACAACCATGAGGCAGCAGAGATGGATTTTTCTGATGCCCAGCTTGGGGCCTTCCAAAAGTGTGGTGTATACAAACAAACCAGCTCATCTTCTCTCACAGGTGCCAAAAGGATTGAAGTGTTTGGCACCTTGAACAGTGAATTTCTAAACTTGCATTTTGAGCCTCTTTAAAAGTGCAGGCATGTTTAAAAAGATTTGTGTACTTCATCATGAAAGCAATATGCTTTGATACCACTAGCATCAAATAACATGAAGGTGAACTCAACATTTGTAATAAAAGAAGAATATGACCCAAATGGCCCTTGTTTTTTGCAGTGGTGCTATTCTAACACAGCGTGTAACTGCTGGTTTACAAGGAGAGAGCAGGAAATGTGTTGTGCTGCTACATAATTAGGTAATAATACATGTCTTGATGTTCCTTAATAGGTTTCATTATATTCTTTGAGTGAACTGGAGCTTGAGAGAAAGTCAGGTTTTCATTGGAGACAGAATTCTCAATTTGGGCACTAGAGAGTGCAAGAATATAATATTTCCTATACTATTTTTAGCCTGCTTTCCTGAGGAAATGTACCTTATGAAATTACACTGTTTATTTATCTGTCTCTGTCCTATCTCCCTAATATTATTTAAATCAAATAGTCAGTGTTGTGGTTTGTTGTGTGTCTTTTGCGTTTGTTTTGTTTTGTTTTTTAACTAAGTTTGGAGATAAGGAGTTAGTAAAATAATGAAACATTAGTGGTGCCACTGAAGAAAAAGCCAGTGGGATGTGACACTGAGTTAACTGATAGTGAACTAGGCACAGGCCAGCTACTGGTGACCTGCCCTGTAAGAGTGTCACAGCACATACAGGGGGAACTTGAATTGCTGTAGGACAGGAAGCTCAGGAGAAGAGGGACCTAAAAGGGGAAAAAAAGAAAAAAAAAAAAAAATCTATATCCCACCACCTTCACCATATAAAAGATGGTACCGTTTTGTGGGATAACTGGCTTGCTATAGATGCGTTTCAGAACTGGCAATATTTTACTTTGTGTAAGATCTTACAGCAACAATGCAGTGCTTCAAGGAACTCTTTTCAAGTTGATCCATGTCTGTATATTGTTCCTGTAGCAAATCAGCACATTTCTGGGAACTAGAGGGATGGAAGTTCCAGGTATTATTTCTGTTTCAACTTCCTGAGATACTGTATGTGTACGCTCTGACCTTGTCTGCCCAAGCAGTGTTTTCCCCTGCTTCGGGTGGGAATCTAAGCTGCATTCACAGTTCTCACAGCTGATTCTGTGGCATGCAGAAAATGCCCGACAGCTATCAGCCCACACATCCAATAACAACTGGTTCCTTCCTCTTCCTGGGGAAGAGTAACATCCTCTGAGAAGAACTGTCCCCTGAGGAATGCTGGAACAGCAGCAAGCCTTTCACACAGGAAATTACTACTGTAGCACTTGTAGAAAAGTGTTTCTGTCACTTGGATTGTCAGTCTGTAATGAGCTTCCTGCTGACCTAGATGATGATTTACTACTGATATACATGCCATTTGTGAGTCATTTAGCTTAATGGAAGTTAATGAAGTTAGCGTTCAGTAGCTCTGTTACTCTCTAAACACCTGTTTTATTTTTTTTTTCATGCAGTAGCCCAAGTTAAATTTTGAACTTGTTAGTATTCATGGGGCTTTATACTTCTAAAATTGCACATGTTGTGGGACTGAGAAGCAAATGTTTGGATTAGTTCACAGTGCCTGACTCTTAGAGAAGGTTGCAAGGTGTTATTTTTGTTTATCTTAGGTTGGATAATAGAGCTGTGCTACAGATCAAGCATGTCAGAAAACAAGATACTAAAGCTAAAATACTGCCCTTGAATTACCCTCCATTTTTAAATACTACTGGAGCCTAAGTTTAGCACAGCCTGCTTGCAACTGTGGTAGAACTTTGAATATAATGGTTATTTTTCACTTTGTTATTCAAAATTATTAATGCAGGTTTGTTATAAAAGCAAAACACTTCAATACTGTTTAAGTCTTTTCTTATTTTTCCTAAGTGACAGTGCTTGTATTTATCGCTTAGATTACAGTGATATCTAAACCCAGTGGGTGCTTTCTGCCTAAAAGCTTGTTTGAGTGTTTTCCAACAACACATCTCTCCTTGCAAACCTTACTGTGTTACTATCTAGTTTGCTGTAAGACATGTAGTTACTTGCTTCATGTGAGATAATGGAAACTCTGAGGCAGATCCAAAAACTTCATAGGTTGCTTAAAACAAGACTGAGACTTTTCAAGTAAGATTCAGCACCAAGGGCAAAAATGTTCCTTCATCAGTTAGATGTTTGATATAGAAGAGTTCTGAAAGCAGCTTGGTTTGTACATTCTACCAAAATAATTTGAGAGTCAGAAATTAGGCAGGACAATGCTAAACGATGATTTGTAGTCATTTTAACTTAACAACTGTTTTTGTCTGGTTAATTCCGTCCAAGTCAATTCACTAAGCTGCTCAGCTATCTGAACACTAATACCAGCACAAAGGAAATAATGAGAAAAAATTACTTGGAGGTTAAGTAGGAGACTAGTGCTGGCTGTAACCTAACTGGGGTTGACCAGTGTCCATGGACCCATGTATCCAATGTTATTGTGCTGAAACATCTACAGATGTCTTTCACTCGTGATGCATCTGAACATCATGTTTCTTAAGATGCAATGGAAAACACAAGCAAAGGAGGTGGTAGTAATGGCTTCCTTTTCTTCAGTGAACTTAAACAGCATATGACTGCGACAAAAGCTGAATGGAGGCAGCTTCATCCTGTGTGCTTGAATTTGAAGCACCATAGAGTCAAGCTCAAAGTATACAGCATCAGAAGAAAGCAAGTGAGAAACAGTCCATGGTTGGAGACGGCAGTGTTCTGGAGGAGAAACTCTGGATTTCATCGCCCTTATGCATTTTGCAATAAACAGTGTTTGGGGGAGGAGAAAAAAAAAAAAAAAGGTGGATCTGAGTGATTGTACTTCCTGAGCGCAAAGGCGTCACTTCCCCACTGCCCATCGGGTACCTGAAGTGCAGGCATTGCAATGCTACTCTGAGTTTTGACTACTGCAGTATTTTTATTGTACAGGAAACCCCCTTTCTTGGCACCGATTTAAGAGAATTAATTACTTTAACCTGTTCTTTGATAAACCAGTGTCAGATGTTCTTCACTGAAAATATTATTCTTCCAAGCCATGATTCATTCTTATAGGTGTTTCCTCATTTCTCACACATCTTTTAGGGTGGGAATTCTGTGTCCATACTTGCAATTTCTGCCAGTGTAGTGTAACAATGTAATACTACCTTTTGCTCAGTACTTTCAGCTAGTTAAAACTACGTGTAAGAAGTTACTGTAAGTCTTCACTCAACCTTATAAATCAAAGTTTCATCATTTCACTCAATTATGTATTATGTTATTGTAATTCTTTTCAACACCTCTGCTTTCTATAGTGTATTACTCTAGGGTGTTTTCATCTGTGAGACCTTACATGTGTGCATAAAGTTACATTTGGACAGCTGAATGAAGTCAGATCTTCAAGTAATCCTGACTATTTTAGTAGTTTCCAGTATGCCTTTTGTGTTGTCCGTCAACTTGAGCTTCCAGATCGCTGGTACATTTTGCATGGGACTAAAACAAGAATGGATTTCAGCATAATCACTAAAACCAGCATAATTCTGTAGTAATCTTCTGATTTAACTGGTTTTGAAGGAACACTAGCTAGGTAATTGACTTCATACTGCATTACAACCTAAAATGTGTTAATTAAAATTGTAGCATGCGTATCATGTGGGTTTTTTTAAAAAGTACTTCGATCAGGAACAGTTTGACTGAATATTTTACTACCACTCTGACAGATTATTTCTTTCTCAAACAGTATTGATTGATGTTATGCTTTAAATCTTTGCTATATATGTCCTAAATCAACTTCTCAGTGTTTTTCCCTGACACAATTCCCAAGCTGACTGTGACCTGTGACCACATCCTTATCCTGTTTATCCTTTCTAACTACTGATGGAATGTCAGCTTTCCCATTCCCCTGGTATTTCTTTATTATTCTATGATATATTAAAAATCAGTACCATTACCTTTGTTGTTGTTTCAAAACCATTGAGTACAAACTATGTAACCCAGGATTTTAAAATATTTGCATACAGTGTAAACTGTTCAACAGTTCGTGGGGTTTGTTTGTTTGTTTGTTTTTTCCTGTGATTGGAATATAGAAAGTATTTCGCTACAATTTTAGTTACAGTGCTTATTATCTCCCAAAATGGAAGGTAAAAATATTTCATTAACCACTTCAAAAATTTTCTACATCACTCTTTAACACTTCCAGCTGGTAAGTATGCCATTGCTAGGACTACTTTTTTTCCTTATATTAGTAACGTATGAATAATCCTTAAGTGACAGAAACAATGTAGACTAACTTCCTACAAATCTGTGTTTCAAAGCTGACTGTAATGTTTCATTTGAAGCTTTTTCCTTTGCTTTGAGGTAATTATAAGTGCAGGTTCTCTTGTATATATTCTCTGGTCTCAAATAATGTGTAAACTTATGCCGGAGCCTTTCACCCAGTGGGGCTTCTTACTGATTTCTCTCCTTTGACTGGCAATCTCTTCTCAGGAAACTTATATAAAATCAGTTCTCTCTAGGATATCTCTTCATCAGACCCTCTTAAATCTGCTACAAGTTCAAAACTTAAAAGTGAGGTGTGGGCTTAAGCAGATGGAAATGAGAGTCTCAGCATTGTTTCCTTAGGAAAGAGGGCTAAAGTGTCATTTTTATTGCTCTTAATTCTAATGGCTATAGAGTTTTTTGCTGAGGCCTTCAGTTATCCTGATCAGTTGTGTTCCATCACTTCTAATTTATGGTCATTTGTATTATTCTGCCTTTTACAGTTGTAAAAAGCAACAGTATATGTTATCTGTGAAGTTTCCAGATCCCCAACAGGAATTTGTTATTTAGGACCGGAATGCCAGCTGTTGATCTGGGATTATAGTGCCAACTACTTTTGTTTTTATTGCCATTGTAACATCAAATATGGAGTGTGGCACACAATAGGGATGTGCCTCCTTCCATATCCCTCTGAGTGTGGCATCTCCCCATCTTGACTAGAACACTGCTTGTCATAACTAATACTGTACAATGGATTACATGTTCTTTAGCAGTTGTAAGCACAAAATCAGCCTTAAACAAATGAAATTAATAAAGAGAACATTGCACTATGATATTCTGGTTTACATGCCTTTTAGCATAGTTGTGTTTATATTTCTTTTCTATACCCCAGTGGTATTTATTTAATGCAGTTTTTCATTAAGGCTAGTTTAGTATTTAAAAAGTATTTATAGCTTTAAATATATTTCTTTCAATTCAGTTATATCCTTAATTCAACTCTTAACCCATACAACCAAACTATTTAGAAAAATGTACTTTACTTTGAAAGAAAGTGCCAGGTGACTGTAGGCATGAGGGAGCGCAAGCACACTTCAGAATCTGCACTTCTTAAGAGGAGTACCTTATGTGTAAGTGTCAGGTGCTTAACCTGACTGATCACTAGAAAAGATTTGTGTTAAAGTTGTCCGTTATTATTATTAGAAATTATTTTCCTTAAGGTGCAGAGATACAGATGTCAGGGAGATGCTGTGTGTTTTCATTAAAGTATGGGAAAAGATATATTCTTGTACTTTGCATGGAGACACAATTCCATATATTCTTGCTGTCACCACTTTGTGTGTGTGTATATATATATCTATCTCTATATATATAGTGTGCATGTGTGTATATATATATATATAGTGTGTGTATATATACGTATATATATATCTATATCGCCTTATATTCTGGTGTGATGTTTCACAGAATCACAGAATGTTAGGGGTTGGAAGGAACCTCAAGCGATCATCTAGTCCAATTCCCCTGCTGGAGCAGCAACACCTAGATGAGGTTACACAGGAAGGTGTCCAGGCAGATTTGAATGTCTTTATAGAAGGAAACTCCACAACCTCCCTGGGCAGCCTGTTCCAGTGTTCTGTCACCCTCACTGTGAAGAAGTTTCTTCTCATATTTAAGTGGAACTTCTTGTGTTCCAGTTTGCACCCATTGCCCCTTGTCTTATCATTGTTTGTCACTGAGAAGAGCCTGGCTCCATCCTCATGACATTCACCATTTAGATATATATTTGTGAACATTAACGAGGTCACCCCTCAGTCTCCTCTCCTCCAAGCTAAAGAGACCCAGCTCCCTCAGCCTTTCCTCATAAGGGAGATGCTCCACTCCCTTAATCATCTTTTTTTGCCCTGCACTGGACTCTCTCCAGCAGTTCCCTGTCTTTCCTGAACTGAGGGGCCCAGAACTGGACACAATATTCCAGATGAGGTCTCACCAGGGCAGAGTAGAGGGGGAGAAGAACCTCTCTCGACCTACTAACCCCCCCTTCTAATACACCCCAGGATGCCATTGGCCTTCCTGGCCACAAGGGCACAGTGCTGGCTCACGATCATCCTGCTGTCCACCAGGACCCCCAGGTCCCTTTCCCCTACACTGCTCTCTAATAGGTCATTCCCCAATTTATACTGGAACCTGGGGTTGTTCGTGCCCAGATGCAATACTCTACACTTGTCCTTGTTATATTTCATTAAATTTTTCCCTGCCCAACTCTCCAGCCTGTCCAGGTCTCGCTGGATGGCAGCACAGCCTTCTGGTGTGTCAGCCACTCCTCCCAGCTTTGTGTCATCAGCAAACTTGCTGACAGTGCACTCTATTCCTGCATCCAAATCATTGATGAATATATTGAATAGTACTGGTCCCAGTACTGACCCTTGAGGCACTTCACTAGATGCAGGTGTTCAACCATACTCTGCCCCATTGACTGTGACTCTCTGGTTTCTTTCCTTCAGCCAGTTCACAGTCCACACTTCCTCAGTTGTATTTCTTTGTGTATGTATTTTACTACCCTGTGTGGTGTGTTTTTAAAAAACACAAATTGCACTACTATTTTCCACTTGTGTACATTAAGGGAAGAAAGATGTGCCAATCCAGAGTGAACCTGATCTTCAGAACCTCTTATATGCAATAGATGCTACACCTTGCTGAATTAAAGAGTAAGAATCAGTCTTCTTTCTCATAAGTTGTGTAGCTGCTTGTAGTACCTCAGTTTCTCTTGTCACATGAGCATCGCTACAGAGAGTGGAAATTGTAAGCTGAGTTCACTCTTGTATCAAGACAGAGTAATGAGGTGTGAGAGTGACTGAATTCGGAACATGAGGTTGTGAATTGTCTTGGACTGTAGACCAGGTTGTGTCCTTTCTGCTGTGTTTGCCAACTGCCTCTCTGCACCTCGGTGGTGATGGGATCCTGTAAGGAACATGAAGTAGAGCTTCCACAAGCTGTTGGCCTCATAGCACTTTGCTGCTGAGACAGACTGGCGTTTGTAATAGTGGTCTGTGGTTGTAGTTTGGTTTTGTTTGTTTTTTTTTGTTGTTGTTGTTGTTGTTTTTCCCCTCTCCTTTCAGGTTGGCAGGGAGGAAAAGCTTGACTGCAAAGCTGCCAGCCATGTCATATTACTAATAATTTGAATCAGGATCTTAATCTGTAGGATGTTCCCACAAAAATAACTGAGAGAATGGGGACAGCAGTTTGTAAAGTCATCGCTTCCCTTCTCCACCCTTCCTGTTGCCTCAGGGTTCTGTATTGTGACTTTCTCCCAGCATCAATTGCAGAGTTGGAGAACAAACCCCTACTCATATTATTTTCAAAATAGTTTATCCATATTTATTTTTAAAAAAGTCAATGGGATTGTGGATGTGACTTTTGTGATGTTAAGAGCATCTGTTGAGGCAGAAGTGGGAAGGTTTTGTGCTTTTGCTTGGCTAGAGCATAATCTGTATAAAAACATTTTGCCTATATTTATTACTTTAAAAAACCAAACAAATAAATAAATAAATAATAATTGAAGAAATTCAACATGGGAAATGTTGTCAGTTCCAAAGTAAGAGATTGCTCAGTGAGAATGGTATAGATGCAAACTCCTTCTCATACCTGAGGACTGGACTTAGTGATCAAGACCTTTTTCTAGTAGTACGTTCCTGCAAAATTTAGGAATAACAAATGTTACTGGAATTGAAACTAGCTGAGTTGGCCACCATCCCTACCCTTCCCTACCCTGCCATTTATCCCATGCTGACAGTTAGTCATCTCCAATGGTTTGTTAATTTTTGTCACTGCAAGTAGGAAGAAATTGGCTAAAATATGAATACCAAGTATCAAATAGGGAGAAGATCAATCTTTAGGGCCCGGTAGCTAATGAATTGCTTAAGCATTGAAACCCACTGTCTTGGTTTATCACAGTTTTTTTTAGATTGAATTCTGATTTTAATGAGCTGGCAGAGTTACAGAACATATTCTTAAATCAGTAAGCTGTTTATTTTGGTTTCCTCAAAGTTCCAACTGTCACAGCCCAACAGTGGGAGAAAATTATGAAGCATTTCAAAATAAAGCTATTATTGGCAACCTTAATGCTTTTACTGTATTTTTTATCATTGTTGAATTCCTTTTTTAATACAGCCAAGCAGAACCTATCTACCTACCAATCTTATGTGCCAACACATTTAGTGTTTTAATTGGTGCTGAACACTGTGTGTATTTTGACAGAAATTTGTGGTAGTACACTAATTAAAATAAATGATTTTTTTAAGAGTATAACAGGCATGTCAGACCACTCCAAAGTTAACGTTTCTTGGATATTTGTATGCAGTTCTCAAATTTCTCAGTTTCTGCAGTTCTCTAATTTGATTCTTATCACAGTAAATTATAAACCGCAACTGACTGAAGTATCAAGTTATTCTAGTGCTGCTAAAGCAATTTTTGAAAATCCTACCTCTGAACTAAGCTCAGCAGCACTGAGTGTTTTTTTCACATGGACAAACTGGACAACTTGACCAAATCCTCAGCATATTATTTATTGATGCTGAGCACTGAAATAGCTCAGTGTAGACTTTTGCTTCTTTCTCTAGGTGTTAAATGAAACCTAACAAAAGCATTTAAATTTGACTTTTCAAGGAAAATTTTGAAGCTTCATTTCATTGTTAGAGGAGTTTTCTGTGACACTACAGTTAAAGTATTTTATGTCCTTGCCAAACCTTTCTTCATCATCCATTATAGGTGTAACTTTTTATTAACAAAAGTCTTGGTCAAATGCTGAGGAAGAGTGTTCCTCTATTACATAGTAAGGTATTTTTTCCTGGCTGTACTCAGGGGATTTCAGTTTTGAGCTGTGAAATTTTGAGCTTTGCTTTTCCCCTCCACCCCCCTCTAGTAGTAGCATCTGGCTCTTTGGCAAAGCCTTCAAGCAGGTGTGCTGTGGCCCTGTTGGATTTAACTTTGGACTCTACTATACTGGATTGCTAACATAGTTTCTAATGCTTTCTGCTCCTTGATGTTTTCTTGTAAATAATTTGAATTGAAGGAGATCGTTTGCTCCATGGAAGTAGGAGTAAAATCCCAGTGGTATTGTCAGTGACCACACAGTGAAGCAGCGTACGCACCTGTTGTTATCCCCTGCTCTGAAGGGAAGTCAAAGCTGCCAGATCTCAGCTAACACGAGAAGATTTCTCTGTGAAATCTTTGTGTGGACACCCTGCACCTCCTAGCATCTCCTAACGTGGGAGGTAAGCTAGCGTTGTCTATACCAGGGGTGTCAAACTCATTTTCACCAGGGGCCACATCAGCCTGGTCTATGCAATAGTTTTGTTGACATGAGTTATGTTGGTACTAAGTATTAAAAAACACCCCAACTGTACCATAGCACTGACACTGTTATCCTGACAAAAATCATTGGTACAGGTGCTGCTGTGCCAACTGAAAGGAGCTTCTGTTGGCTTTGCTTGTAACTTTGAGAGAAGGTTGTGTGTAGACATGTAATGAGTGTACACTTACGTATGGGCTGGCAAAAAGATCTTACGTGCTCCTTCTACAGCAGGGGCCTCTCCTAATGCAGTATATGTATGTGCATGGAGGGAGGCCCTGCAGCACAGAGAGCCACCTCCTGTTCTGCATTGGTTGTCCTGTACAGCCACCTCCCGCTGAAGCACCAGGCCCCTGGTGCACAGGAACTACAGCTCTTCTCAGCTTTCCGCTGGGTTTAGGAGGAGGTTACTCATGTCCTTCAGTCCTTCTAGTCCTGGCAGAGTCTGTCTTTTCAGGCTTTTATCTTCAGTAATTTTTTTGTTCGTTCTTATGGAGAGGTGGAGTTCGGAGATAGAAGTCTGTTCTTTTAGCTCTTCTCATTCACATACAGTGTAACTTGATCAAGATTGGTTTTGACCCAACAGGTTAAGTAATTATAAGAGACACTTATCGTAGAGAAATCACATACTGTAGAGCATATGATTTAGTTTTAATAATGGTTTTGGTTTGGTTTTCCATGGAGTGAATATGCTATCAAGAATAAGAAATTCCTTGGGTTTTGTTGACTGATTTCTTTTCATTATCAATTCATTTTAAACAATACCAATTAATATACTAGGTGACTTTGCCAGCCATTTGAATAAGATAAATGAAGTGCTGGCCCTTATATATAGTTTAAGACTCTGCACAATAAATCATACTGTTACCAGCTATTGTTTCTTTGCGAACTTCAGTTAGACTGATTTAGCCAGCTATCGGTCTAAAGCAGAGACTGTCAGTCAGTTTCTTCATTAAAGGGAAGAAGACAGAATGAAGTCATAAGCAGGCAATCCAGAAGCATGGCTGTCGATTCTTTGAGTAGACATGTTCCTGGTGAGGATGCTGTGCTATCACACTCTGAGGTAACCTTGCCTCTGTCCCTCCATGTATTTGGTGATCCATTCATCTGATGCCCTCTGTGACCCTCCACAATCTGCTACTCAGTGTGTAGGGAGTTTGCCCGTGTGCTAGGAAAATCCTAGGCTTTTTTACTTCTCTCGTTATTCATTAGCAATTGTAGTATCAAATATAGCAGAATATTCTATTTATAGTATTAGAAAGGAGGCCGTGTCCATATAGGGTTGTTCATTTGCTGTCATTTCTAGTATCTATTTAATTGTGTTTCCAGTTTCTGTTACAAGTATTCCTCATGCCCTCCTTCAACTTTTCCCTGCCCTAGTATGGATAAGAAGTTCAAGCAGAGTACATAATATAATTTTTATTAGGACTCTATATGGATAAAAACAAGTTATCACTTGAAATTTTAACACCGATTTTAGTTACAAGATTTTTCCTTTGGATGTGCACACATGCAATCCAAAGATATTTCCCTAAATTTAAATTGTCTGCTTTATTTTGTAACTGTGAATAGTGGAAATGATTCTATGGTTTCATGTTATCTGTCCTCAGCTTTACAAAGCTTCCTTGCTGAAGATATATTGAAGATCATTTATTACCTTCCTTTACCTTTATTCCATAGGGTACATATTGCTTTTAGTGGGTGTAGAATCATAGAATGGTTTGGGTTAGAAGGGACCTCAAAGGTCATCTAGTTCCAACCCCTGTACCATGGACAGGGACACCTTCTATTAGACCAGGTTGCTCAAAGCCCCATCCAACCTGGCCTTGAACACTACACAGCTTGATGTTGTCAGCAAGCTTGCTGAGGGTGCACTCAATCCCACTGTCCACGTTGTCAACAAAGTTCTAAAGAGCACCGGTCCCAATACTGGCCCCTGAGTAACACCACTCATCACTGGTCTCCACTTGGACATCAAGCTGTTGACCACAACTCTTTGAGTGGGATCATCCAACTAACACCTTATCCACCGAGTGGTCCATCCATCGAATCTGTGTCTCTCCAATTTAGAGACAAGGGTGTTGTGGGGGACAGTGTCAAATCACCAGTCCAGGTAGATTACATCAGTTGATCTTCCTTTATCACTAGCGCTCTAACCCTGCTGTAGAAGGCCATCAAATTTATCAGGTATGATTTGCCCTTAGTGAAGCCATGTTGGCTGTCATCAGTCACCTCCTTATCTTCCGTGTGCCTTAGCGTAGTTTCCAGAAGGATCTGGTCCATTATCATGTTGGGAACAGAGGAGAGACTGACTGGCCTGTAGTTTTTCCTTTTTTAAAGGTTTTCCTTTTTTAAAAATGGGGGGTTTGTTTTCCCTTTTCCACTCCATGGGAACTTCACCAGACTGTGATGCAAGTATTTTTATAATTTATGAAAGTGTTTGAATGTGATCTTCCTGAAGTGTTATATTTAGAACTGACTTCCTGGCAGGGAATTTCTCACCTTTGGAAATTGAACCTTTAATGATTTCTGTCTAGTTTGAGTGGGATGTTCAAGACATTTATTTGTTTATTAATTTTTCAGCACTATTTCTTGCTTTATGGAGGGAAATCTAGTTTTCTCTAAATCCTTAAAATGTAGTGGTTTGATTGGAACATGTTTGAGGGGGCTGTGCATTTTGTTGTTTTGTTTTTCCTTTACAAGCTGCTTAGTTTACTATATGTATGTACTGTATTTAATTTTAAGGGTTAGGTATATCTAAATCCAGTGGAAACAGAGCATAACTATTTAGTTTTTGTGCATCCCTTTACTGAATCAGACTCTGACTGTGCAGTCGACTATTTCTGTTAGAAATTAAACAGTCAGTTTTTCAGGTTTTGAGTAAAGCTTAGGTATTCCTAATGGTCGAAGAGTTTAGAAAAATATTTCAGAAATATTATTTATTTCTAACTGGATGTGCTCAAATATGTGTGGACTTTCATTAGTTTTTTTATTGAGGAAATAGGATTGTTATATTTCTTGGTGAAAACAAGGCTTATTTCTGGTTATTTTTCTGTGTTGTCTTGACATTAATGGAATATGGAGAAAATTTTTTGTTCCGTACTAGATTCTGTACGTGTGGGATTGGAAAATACTTGGTGCATAGGATGTGCACTGTTTTACAGTGTTTTGTCAGACCTTCAGCAGCAATGGCAAATAAAACTTCTGGGGAAAAGGTGACATAACAAAGCCACATATCCAGTTTCTCATTATGTGTGTGAAAGAACACTTATATGATATGATATGATATGATATGTTCAGGATATCTTGAGAAGTGCCTGTGAATAGAATATTTTATTATTTCATGTTATCCCAGCAATGCTAAATTTAATATAGCTGTAATCCTGATAGAAATAAATAAATCTGATTAATTTGACAGTGCTGTAAGCACGTCAGGATTTCCATTAATTTCATACTGATATCTAAGGAACCAAAAATTAGCAAGTAGTTCTCATTGTACTGCACTGACCTTGTGACCTCTGTAAACTCAGCTAGCTTAAGGCTGAATTTGTTATTTTTAAGACTAAGAAAGTGCTATTCCATTTTAGGTGAAAATGCTTTTTTTTTTTTTTTTTTTTTTTGCTAAGGAATATGGTCTGATAGTCTGGCTTTGTTTTTTTAGCTGTGAGTTTGTGTCCTGATACCACCACTCATGGTCAAGTTCTGAACTGATGAATGTGCTACCTTTAGTGATGGTACCCATGCTGGAGAGGGGGAGACCAAATATTTCCTTGTCAGATTGGAAGAGGTGCACTTACATTAAGTGTTTTCAATTTTTATTTTTACCTTGGACATTTTTTTAAGAGATTGAGAAGACTGAAATGCATAAGAGACCACGAAAGACTTTCAATTAAATGTGAAATTCTGCGTTATGAGTTGTTCTGAAAGAGGTCTGCTTGAGCTAGAAATGCTGGTAGAACTTTGTCTTAAATGTGCAACATCGTTTATCTGTATTTTACTCCTTGAATGCGAAACTTCGATTAAAGTTGGCAATTAAATGATACCAGCGCTACCTCATCAGATAGCAAAGGGCAGAAAACTGCAGTTTGGCACACGGTGGGATTTTGCTGTGCTGATTCATGTGCGTGCGAGAGGAGAGGAAATGAAGAGTGCTGGCATCAGCCAAAATGACAGGGAAGTTTTCTGCAGTAGAAACTGATAAAACAGATTGTGATTTAACATACTCAGTGTTAGCCTAATAGATCAGAGAGCTCTGTTTTATGTGGATCACTTACTGACTAAAAAAAAAAAAAAAATAAAATAAATCTTTCAAAGCAATAGAAGCGATCTGTGAATACATGTGGCCTAAAAAACCCCAAACATTTCCCAAACGGTACAACTTAGCATATCCATAGTGAACCGTTTTAGTTCAAGAGCAGATTCACAAGATGGAGGAAAAAATGGTGATAATGAGAGTTCTGTTTAATCTCCTGAGAAACTTCTTGTGATTTTGATAAAAACATGAAATATAGGAAAACAAGGTCTTGTAAGAACTACTCTGTTATGCCTTTGGTCTTGGGTCTATTTGAGCTTAATGCCCTATGTATGACTAATTGTTTGTAGTTGTTTTAATCACGGCATCAGAAATGTTGTAATATTAGTAGGGAAATGTGCCATGTGTTCAAAATTCAAAGGATTATTTTTAAAAAGCAGACCATGCCAATTTTTGTGATTCATTAGGAAGCTTACTAATGTCACTTTTTCATATAAGCCCATCTTAATTATAAGATCATTAAGATATTCATTTGGAAGCTGTTGTGTATATTTTCTGAATTTGAAGCTCTTAGAAGATTGAAGACTAATGATTTTCAATTAAGTAACAGAGACTTGTATTTTTTCATGTGTTTTCCTTGAGGGAATTTTTTCTCTCTATAAATAAAACCCCTCAAGCATCTTTATATAGGGATGCATTTCATTCAGATTCTATTCTTATACACCATGAAGTGAAAGGAAACAGAGATGCAGCGTTTCTTTCTATCTGATCTGTGACTGTTTCATGGGAAAACATTTGGGAATAGGCAGAGGTGATAAGGTTATATGTAAGGATTTTTCACAGTTCAATTAAGTACCACCCACAGGGTTTTAGCTATTTTGCTTGACAGAAAACAAAGATAAGCAATTATGGTTTGCTGCTTGTGACATCATTTATAAGCTAAACTTAATTTTCTACGGAACATCTGCTTGGTAATGTCATGGTAATAACTTCCTATTGATTAATTAAATCTGGTCCTTCTTCTCCGTATTTGTAACACACATGAAGTTGCCCAAATGTCAGTCCGTTTTATTACTAACAGGCTGCGAATAGAAACACTGTACACACTTTCATCTTGTTTTTAGCTTTCTCAGAAGTAACAATTTAAAATTGATTGCCTTATTGAAATGTATTCTCTCAAAATAAGCTATAATTCTGAAGTCTTTTGGAACAGTTTGTGGTTTTTTGAATTATGAGGCACTTTTACATTGCTGGCAACATATAGAATTGTTGTTCCTGAATTGGTATTATATGAAGTACTTTAGAAAGGGGCTAATTTGAAGGAAAGGGAGCATCTAGTTCTTGAAACACTTTGTGTAAATTAGGCCGTTGCGTAGAAGGGATTTCTTTAAAAATATCTTTTAATAAAGGTTACATTGAATGGAAGTGGTGGATGTGAACTGATTGGTATCTACAAGTAAAGGAAATCTACTAAGACTAGTGTCACTCTTTTATAACAGTTTGGCATTTGGGTGTTGCATTAGATTTCAGCAGCTTTGGCCCCATCGCTGAGCAAGATTGTAAATTTGAGTACTAGAAATGGTTAAAATATAAATCAGGCATCTCACGGATATAACAATATACTTGATGTCTGACAACATTTAAAAATGTGTACAAATTTCCAGAATAGGATAAAAATGACAACCATTTTGGCACAACTTGAATAAGTTGAGAATTTGAAACTCTGTAATTTCATTGCTCTTACCAATTTTGAAAGTTCAATTATTTGCTTATCTATATTTGATCCTTTCAGATTTGATAAACATCGAGGCCTCTGCCTTATTTACATTATCACTTTTGTGTCGCATTGTCCCTAAATGTCTTTGAATATATAACGAAAGACTCTCACTTTCCTGTTTAACCCACTAAATCACAAGAACGCTTTTCCCATACTCTGACTTGGCAATATTAGTGACAATTTACTGAGCTACAAAGCATTTTTTACAGCCTATTTGTCTGATACATTGAATTTTGGATTAACTTTACTGTAAGAAAAAAATGTTTGGTGAGATTTTTGGTACCTTAGCATTTGATCTGTTAACCTGAATTGACAGCTTTCCTCCTTGGCTTGGAAGAATCCTTCTAGATTGGCTGTAATAGTAAAATTTGTAATCACTTTGTGGGAGCTTAAACTGAAATCTCTACTTCATTTTCAGTCTGAAGTACAAGAGGCTTGTTTGAAAAGAAACTGCGAAACAGCAACCTCAGAGCAGATCTGGTTTAGAAGAACTTGTCAATGCCTAATAACCTCAGATTGTTTTCCTCTCCAGCTCCATTAGTGTAAATTAATTTTAAATCCTAATAACTTCAAATCACAGGTAGCAAATCTTTAATTTGAGTGCCATTGAATGTTAAATCTGTTTTTTAATTTTTTTAAGTAGTTGACAATTAGTAGGTTATCCCTAGGACACTGAACTTGCAAAGCCATATGCTGTAGGCAAAGTCAAAGAGTATCAGTTGAAGTTTCCAGTTACGTCTCTCTTGGCTGTGTTATTTAATTACTTGTATCATTCAAACTGCAAGACAATGAATTTACTTCTCAAAATGTTAGTACAAGTAGCTTTATTAATATTAGACAAATTATGCTAGATTCCTTTCCAGTGCGCTCATTGATATTAGTGGGTTCCAGTCAGGGTCTTTCTCGCACTTCTGGAACTCAGATCCTCATTTGCCTTCGGAGCAAAGGAGTGTGAACTTGTACAGCTACATGGAAAACTGGCAAACTGTTTTCTGAAGCTTTCAGAAACTTAATTACTTCTGAGACCCCTACTTCTTCATTAGGTTTGATTAAAAGCAGCAAAAGGTGCCAAAATTTTCAGAGGACACGTGCAGGTGTCTACAGAGACTAATTGTGTAAGCTTTACAAATTGTTCCTGCACCAACTGGCTGTTTTTCACTGACATTTTATCTTCCCTTATCAACTGCCTGTGTTTCATAAGGCATGTGATAACCTGGCAGGTTCACTGCCATGCAGAATATATAACATTTGAGTTCTGTCTTGTCTGCAATGTGTTCTATCTACTCTGCCTCCAATTTTCCTGAAATTTGTTGCATCATAATCAGTGAGCCCCCTACCTCTCTGTAAATTTTAACTAATCCTGGTTGAGGTTCGGAAGCTTCTGGGCAAGCAGTCAAATTTACAGACAGTAGCAAGGTTCCTGTAATCTCACCATCTTTCTATAGAAATGTCACTAAGAAGTCTATTCCAATAGACTCTCCTGTTGTAGTTAAATACAAGGATGGTCGTCTTCATAGTATGATTGGTTGTAAAGCAGGAATTCTTTAATGGCAATATTTTTTCTTTAACGTCTGAACGCCAAATTGAGCTTAGTATTTTCTGTGTTAATTAGCATTTGCAACTGTCTCCATCTTGTGAGTTAGAAAACGTACCAAAAAGCTTCTGTTAATCCTGTTTCCCAAGGACCTCAGCTACAACTTGGTAAGTCAGAAATAACACAGTCGATCTGAGCTCTTCTAGGATTGAATTAAGGGTATCTCATATAGCGAAATCTGCAAAGGGAAGATATGGACAGTCTTAAGATGCAATAATCCTATATTCTTCATGCTCATCTAAAAGTACATGGAATACATTGTGAGACAGAATATTCGGAACACTTTCTTTTGAGGACTTCTAATACTAAAAAGCAGGGAGCTAAAGCAAAGTAAAATTTAATGGGAAATTCTTTTTTGTCTTTTTTTTTTTTTTTTTTTTTACTGCCTGCCTTGTCTGAAAAATCAAACTATTAGTATTCTAGTTCACTTTGTGCTAACAACTGACTCCCTCACTAGGTACAATTCTTTGGAATAATTTGAAGTTGACATCACAAGATTTTTTATATTGAGAAGAAATTGAAATTCATGGTACTGGAGAGAAAGATGTAATTACACCAGGTAGTGAGAAGTGGAGAAGTTCTGGGTCCAAATCCTTTATCCTATGGAGTTTTTATTCATTTTATCCCCTAACTATTAAATATTAAATATATAAAGCCTCTCATATGAACAGAACTTACCTGCTCCTGACTGAGCAACCTGGCCACTGAACTAAAGCTGCTTTCCGTTGACCAGTGACAAAATTCAGCCAGCATGGCTGGAGAGGGTACCCTTATCTGCCACAGTTTCCTGCCTTTTAAAGGCAGCATCATAGCTGACAAAGCATTGTGCTTTGAGCCATGAGTTTAGATAACCCTAGACTGAGAAGGCCAGTTCTCTGTAGTCCAGTGCAAATGTTTTAAACCATTAGGACATTCTGTAGAATGGCCTCAGATGTTTAATGTTTGAAATCAGTAGTTTGATGTCTAGAACACTTTTATTTTTTGACACAACCCGGTATCAATACAAATCACTACTGGATTTCAGTATTAGTTCCATCAGCCATTTATGACTTGACATGCTTAGTTTGTTTGCATAAATCAGTCACCAGGCACAGAAAAGAGGGCTAAACGGAAACCGGAGGTATCTTCTAGTTCATTTTTCTGTTTCTTTCATCATAATGGAATCAATGAAAGTGGCATATCATCAAATACCATGGTACTATCAAACCTTGAGAAGGGTCCCGTGTGGTTTTGTACCATTGTAAGTGAAGGTCTGAAGTATACGCATGGTTATCTCCCCCTGTGCCTATCAACCCCGTGCTCTGCACTTCATGAGTTCATACCTGGGGGCTGAGACCTGTCCTTGCAGAGCTTAACTGCACGAGGGAGCATTTAACCCAGACAGGCTGGTGAGGCTTTCTTCTTTTTCCAAAGATACACAACCCTCTTACCCCACCACAATCTCTGCTTCCAGCCCTTCCCCTCCCTAGACCCATGGTCTTCTACTGGCTGAGTGTGTGTGAAATTTTTTGTTTGCTCTTGTGCTTTGTTAGTAAAAAGAAAAGCCCTTCCAGATAAACGGTGGACACAACTTGTCTCTTGCTTAGTCCTCTCTCATTGATGTAGATAGCAACAAGCCCAACACTTAGAGAAGTTTTGGGAGAATTAGCACAGTGAGTCCAGAGAGAGTTGGTCAGGACTGTGCAGGATGGCACTGAAGACACAGGAAAGGTATTGGGGGGTAATGCTGCAGTTTCAGTTCCTGATAATATTGTTACGATTTAATATTATTTATATTTAAAATCAAGACATTATCATAGTAGTGGTATTTAATCCATCACTCTGATCCTGATTGATTCAAAGGCAGGGTCAACTACACATAAATCATTCTTGACAGAAACTCATCAACAGGCCTAGGTAATCTTTTAAAGGATTCTCACTAATTCTGCCTAGCAATTTACATTCTACAAGATTATTTTGTGACAATTGATTTTAATGGCTGACTTTGATTTTAAGACTTTTTCTCTTGAAAATTTGTTCAGTTTTACATGATAAATATATTTTCAGTACATTGCAAATATTACATATTTTAAATATATCAGGTAAGACTAAATTTAACCTTTGCATAGCTAATGGCTATTTTCATCAGCTGTCTATATGTTTCAGAGAAACAGTTAAACCATAACCATTTTAAAGTTTCATTTTGTAAATGTAGTGGATATCAGAAACGTAACTAGAGTTAATAAAACCGAACTACCTCAGTTTATTTTAGTGTAAAAATAGACTAAAATGATCTGATGGTATAAGAAGTTTTCAAAGAAGACTCAAAAATTCGTTGATAAATCAGGTAAAGTTGTTATGAAGGACATTCTAATGAATTAGTGATTATTTAAACTTTCGTGACTCAGAAGTGCCATTAAGAACTTCAAGGCATGAACAAAACCAGAAGTAATTGGGAAGATCATGTTTTCTCAGTTACCCTGGAGCAATGTTTATACATTAAAGTTGTTTATCTCTGAATGTTGCACTGTGCAGGTCTTTTCTGTTGTTTCCTTCTCCCATTTTCAGAAGGAATCGGTTTCTCAAAAAGCAATACCACTGAATAAACAACAAAAAATGACTTTTTAAAATTTATTCTAGAAAAAGAGGTTAATTCATACTAAACAAAGGTTTCATACTGTGGAGCTGGAAGGAACCCTTGTGATCATCTAGTCACATATGGATTTTTTTTTTGTCCATATGACTGCTGTGAATGAATTCCTTTGTGAACTAGAGCTATATTTTTTGAAGAAAACTCCAGTCAGCAATAGTATTTATTGAAGCTTTAATTCAAGCTCTAGTAGTACTGCATGTAGTTCCTCAATCATATGCACCTGAAACATGTAACTAAAGATTGCTGAGATTTCTCTTATTGCCTCATCCATCATAGCTGAAATTCTCTCTTAGGTCATAACAAATTGAGGTGTTAGGAATTGGACCTGGTACAAGAAGCAAATCTGAAGGCCCTTGTGTATGGACATAGTTGTATAAATAGATTTTTTAATTTTTTTTTTTTTTTCAGTTAAAAGCCAGACCTTTCTGCCTATATTGTGTGGTTACAATTAAATGAAAACAAAGGCAACTGAATCTTCAAATGGTCTTTCTGTGTTCAAGGATGATGTCAGCAGTGAGGATCTGCAGCATTCCCCTGCTTCAGTCTGGGCAAGAAGTTCAAAAAGGAAGACGGAGAACGAGATCAGGTCAGCTGTGCATGGCGTGGACAAGCAAGCAGGCATCTCCCCTTCCCTGGGTAATGCTTTGGAGCAAATTGTGGGGCAGCTGGATGTTTTAACTCTAGTAAGTATGCAATAAAAGGTAATACTTGCAGGGAAAAATGATAATGCTGTCAATGGACAAAAAAAACCCCGAGAACCATGTTCGTAAGTCAGAATACTAAAGTCTATGGGGTTATTTTGAATACTTGTATGTGACTGTTTTGGTTTTTTTTTTTCCTTTCAGCAAATTTTGATCACATGTATTGTGTTTGCTAAATGAAAGCTACCTGCTACATAATCATAAAGATTAATGTTGTCTTTGTAACTCTGGAGGAAAAGAGTCACCATTTTTCAGTATTGAGATCTAGCATAGATTTACCAGAAGCCAGTTATTGAGCAGACATCAGATTCCAGCTTGAACAGTCATGTATTAGCCAGGGATGAACAAAGTAAATTGGCAATGTACCATTAAATCCCTTTTCAAAGTTAGTGTTCAAGGTGTTGGCTTAGGTAAGAAACTAAGCAGTGGAATAATCCTCAGTGTCAGTGAAAATGCACAAATACTAGTCTCAGTCAGCGACCCTGAATCACTTGTTTGCAGTTTTTAGTAATCCAGATTTAACCAATTTATATTTTATGATACTACTCTGTAGTCTGTGATATATTAACATGAAACCAAATCAAAAGGAAGTGGCTGAGTGTTGGTTGGTCTTTTCCAATATATTTGTTAACTGAAGAAATAAGTTTTGAGAAGTATGGAGTTATCAGTTGAAAATGATTTGTGTAGTAAATTGGACTAAAAAGAAACTGCTAGACTGTGTCCAGAAACCGATGAAGGTAATCTCTGGGAGAATGCCTTTAATGGTACATTTTTTTTTCTCACTTCCTGTTTTTTTGAGGATGCCTTGTAAGTTTCTTGTAGGTATTTTTGGAAGACGTTGTTTGGGGTCACCAGTGATGACTGGTTTTCTATTGAAATTTGGATGCAAATTTTGCATAGTATTCCAAAGTCATTTGTGTATGCACATATACACTTCACTGTCTTAGAGAAAATATTTGTAAAAACAATTTTAAAGCTGCAGACAATCTCCAAAGATACAAAGCCATTATTTTTAAATACAGTTGTGAATAGAGGAATAGCTAAGGAAGAGCTGTCTTTGGATATTTTTTCCTGTTAAAATCTTTTTTCTTATGTTACTATGTTGCACACTGTTACAGTACTCTGTGAGTAGTACAAAACCAAATTTAAATTACTGTCCTTTTCATGCAGACTATTTCAATCCTGGAACAACGTCTGACTTTGACTGAAGATAAATTGAAAGAATGCTTAGAAAATCAGCAACAAATGTTACTTCAAGGAAGGCGGGAAGAATAAAAGATGAAATCAAAACTGTATTGATGAATATGTTTCATATATTCACAAGGAAATAATAAAGGTTACTTCATTGGATTTTGCTATAAGCAAAACAAAAATCCTCCTTTTCTAGCAAGTCAATGTAATAACAAGTGAGGAAAAAAAATATACAACACATTCTAAACATTGTTAGCAGGCAGATATTCTGGCTCTATATTTAATGAAATGTAGCCTAGCCAAAACGGATATTTTCTAAAATCATTCCCACTGAACAGTACAGGACTCTTGTTTCAACCTAATGAGATCTTTAGATATGACTAAGCAACAAACTATGTATTTTTAGATGAATAGCAATTATTTTGGAAGTGTACTATGCAGGTTTTTTAATTCAGGTAAGGATTGTGACAAAAATGTTCTTCGTGTTAAGGCCATATTACTCAAGCACCCACATTATATAACGCCTAAGTAGCCCTAACTCCAAGAATGCCAGAGTCTTTGTCACTTACATACTCTCAAATATCTCACAAAACAGTAGCAACAGTTACTGTCTATCTTCTAAATATTTTAGTGATGATTGAAAGAAGATGTAGTGTAAAAACTTTTAGTTATAAACATGAAGTGACTTAAACTTTGAAATTGTAATTGCATCTGTGTGAATTCAGCTGCCAGACTGATGCAGTCGAGCACTTCTGCTTATGTCATCCCCATCAAAATTAATTTTTCATATTTAGGAAAATAAAAATCAGCTTCCTGCTTCTGAAGAATATATTTGAACCAAATATAAAATGATGCAAAATCTATATCCTAGGTACAAAAGATTCTCATTCTCCAAAGAATTCCACAGGTGCTCAAGCTTTTCATGCTATGAATGTCCCCCATCAGTTAATGCGGTATGAATGAAGCTGTAAAAGAGGAAAGACTTCACAATGTATGATGGTTTTGGTTTTATTTTTAATAGAAATGCAATTTTTACCAAAATGATTGGAGGTCTTGTTTTTCTTTAATAGAAAAAAATCTCTGCTTCTTTAAGTCCTTTTTTTTTTTTAGATGTCAATTGCAGAACACCTGTTGTAAATCCACAATCAAAACTTGGTAGTCATGCACTTCTGCAGCTTCACATTTTGTATGTTGAAAAACAGGAGACTTGAAATGGGGCAAGCATCTTAATCCAGTTCTGCAACTGACTGTATATAGATAAAGCCCATTTCCCAGACTGAACCTCATTAACACCAAGAGAGTTCAGCTTAAGTACAGAAGCTCACTGTGCAAATACTATTGTGGTTTGAGTCAAAGCAATGAGCAGTCAAATATTCTTTTATAACTTTCTTTCATAGTGATCACCTTCAGATGCCAGATATCCCCTCATTTTACCAGCAAGTACCACGCATTTACAGCATAGTCTTAAGTAGCACTGTTTTATCACAAAGAAGCAGTGTCTTTAGATGCAACTATTTCTATGCAACATCCTAGCCAAAGATTTTTTTGTGGAAGGATGGTACAGCATATTCCAATGCATACAGCCTGACCTTTGAATACGCAATTGTTCATAATGCTATATAATTTGTAGTTATGTAAACGCTGTCTTTTGGGTCAGGTGTACTTTCCTTTATGCATTTGCAAATATTGTTGTGGCCTTTGCCTTTTCTTTGCTCCATTAGAAGACACAAAACCATGTAGCTATTAAAAACTTTTGCTTGTTTCTTGTTTTCTGTGATTGGAATGTATATGTGCTTTAAAGCTGTAGATTTTTTTTTCTTTCTTAAGCTTTTCAGGATTATTTATCAAAAAGATTTGGAATTTTGTTTTACTTCTGTATTTTTTAATAACAACTCTGCTGAATTTTTCCTGTTTGCCTTAGCTCCTATCACTAATCCTTCTTCCTTTTCAGTACCTATGACCTGGAGCATTAACTACTTAATCCAGTTTATTCCTCTGTTGTTTGTAAATCTGGTAAAATAACATTTCCAAGTTAAGATGTGTTCTTTCCATTCTGTCAGATGGCCTGTTGATATTGAAACTCAACACGCATGACATTTGGGATGTCTGTATAACTCAAGATATTTTTTTGAGGAAAGGATGGAGGTGTGTTTTTTTTTTTTCAAGCTGTGATGGCTCTCCTAAAACACAACCGCAACCAGTTCACTTTGTGTTTCATTTAAAGGAACTTTGATGTGGGTTAGTTATCTCATTCTCTTGATCCATATAATTTCAAATAAAGCTATGGAACAGAGAAACTTCATTTGAAAGTAGTTGAAGAGGCTGCTTAAAGTCTGAGATACACTTACTCTAAGGTTTGTGCTCTGGCAAATCACTGGTAACTTGACTAATTTGAATTATCTTATAGAGCTAGAGCTGTTTAGCCTTAGTTGTGCTTTTGCACCATGTGAAAAAAAATAATTGCACAGGTCTTTAAATTACTATGAAAATTATATCTGTATTGCAGACTGCAGTGAAGTACTGAAAATCCATATGTGTTCTAAAGGAGCTGAACCACATACCTGATGCAGTCGAGCTTTTCTCAAGCTAAGTTATCCTTCTGATAGTAAATGTAAACAGGCAGTCCTGTTGGAGAAAGACTGCTTCCAGCATCTAGGCCAGCTATGGCAAAAATGCACCAATTACTTATTAACAACACTAACACCGATGTCTGAATGACAAGCAGTAGATCCCCGAGGTTTGTGAGGGAGAGAAAGAAGGTGGCAGCGGGAATAACCTCTCCTGGTGTTGCTGGGACACTGTTGCTGGAGGAACCCACCTTCTAATTCCTTAAACTTCAAAGTGTTATGCAGTAGCCCAGTAACTCATTGTATGTGCTTCTACAGCCATTTCCAAACAGAAATTCTCTTCCAAACTGAGAGAAATGCTGTCCGTTAATACTGTGTCTTATTTCATATAATCATTTAGGTTGGAAAAGACCCTTAAGATTGAGTCAAACCGTAAACCTAACACTGCCAAGGTCACCCCTAAACCATGTCCCTAAGTGCCATGTCTACACACCTTTGAAACACCTCAAGGGATGGTGATTCCTCCACTTTCCTGGGCAGCCTGTTCCAATGCCTGACAACCCTTTCCATGAAGAAATTTTTTCCAAATATCCAATCTAAACCTCCTCTGGTTGCAACATCAAACCTTAAGGCCTGTCACTTTTTCTTTCGATCTGAACATATAGCTGACACATTTTTTATAAACTTACAGTTTTGGAAAAACAGTTCCTGGAGGCAAATGTATCTGAACAACTTTCCCATCTTTGGGGGATTGTTTTTTCTTGCTTTTATGTGTGTAAGATAATAACTTATTGTTTCATTATCATAATCTTTAAAATGAGAAACTTAACTGTAGCTTTAAATTCTGATTAATCTTCTAGCTGCAGAAATAGTGGTAGAATAGGTTCTTCTCACCATTTTAGGGTAGCCTGAACAGGTCCCTGTAGCATGAGAGATATGAGAAATACAAATTCCCACCTTTATTTGTTAACATTTCTTTAAATAAATATCCTGTACTATTTTTAGGGTAAACAGGTTTCCTTTTTTTCTTTCTAAAAGTCTTATTACAACGTTGCTGAATTATTTTCATTGCCATATCACAGCACAAAACTGCTCTTGCATTTTCTACTGAATAAGGGTAGCCAGGATCTGAATGTATTTCCAAGGACACAGCTTTATGTAACCTGTTTGCCTTGTAAGGCTTGTAAAAATCAGAAATTCTGTACTCTTTGCTCCAAACAATTAATGAATATGTATGTTCACATTGGATCCAGGAACAGTATGTTTTTGTCAGAGTGCCCCCTCAGGGACTTTTGCACGCTTCGGATGCATAATACAATTGAAGCCGTTCCTTTGTGAGAAAATAGGTTAATGACTTGCCAAAAGGCAGATGTTAATTGGAAAAAGTGCACACAAGTCCTTTTCTTTACATTGTATATGGGTTGCATTTGTTGTGACTTGCATCCAAGAACAGGTGCAATTTCAATTGACTCAGCTAACAAGATGTGCTGAGTGCACTCCTCACCAATTTCACCGGAAATTTTAAATCTGTCAGAAAAAAATAGACCTTCTAAACTAGTGCGTGAGTGGTGACCTGCATTTATTACCTGTTACAGAGCATATTTATAACTTAGTATTGTACTTGCATTTAAATGTTGTAATAATATGAAAGTAAGGCCTTTATTTATCAGTGTTGAAGAATTTTCCTGGTGAGCACTGGGGAATCTTACAGAAGACAAAATGTGTCTTCTGTTCAAAAATGTTTATTTTGTAAGAGAGTCAGCAGTTCTAGACAAGGTATCACCAGTGTATTTGTAAATGCAATTTAAAGCAGAAAAACTGCTTATTTTCACTAACACATTTCCTGCCACGAAGCTGCACAATCAGATTAAGCTCTTCACCTCGCTCCCCTTCATCTTCCCTGTCTTCAGAAGCAAAAATTGATTAAAAACGGGAAAAAAAAAAATCTGGGTGTGTCAGGATCAGAAAAGCTGCTGTTTCATAGTTTAATTCCAATGGGTTCTGAGAATTTCTAGGCTACTTGTAGCGGGGTTTAGGTCCATGTACCCAGCCTGACCTCCTCCTTCAGAAGTCCCTCTCCCTCACCTGAAGAGAGCTGAATGTAAAATCTGGCTGTCTGGGAAGCAGCAATGGTCTAAACCGGTGCAGGAACATCTAATTTATGAATCCCACAGGAACTTTGGCAGTAACGGGGGTACTGAGTCTGCTGGTGATGGGGGTCACACCATTTTCACACGCCTATAGCAGGGACTTGGTCATCAAGGGGGCTCAGTGCACTCGCACAGGCAGGAGTGGGCTGAGAAATGATGTAAAAAAAGGATTCTGGAACTCAGGGTGGTAGTTGTTAGGTTTTTAGGTCCCTTTATGTCCTGTGCCCTTACAGACCTAGATCAAACAGAGGCACCCAACTTCAAAGCTTCTTCAAAACTTCTTCAAAGCTGCTAAAGAGGAAGCGATTGCCAGAAGAGAAGAAGACAACTATTAGCTATCTTTTTCATCCTTTTGTGCTTTGTATTGTAATGAAATAATACCTCTGTCTCGAGTTTTTTTCCTCCTCCTAGTCTCCAGAGGAAATCTCTGCTCCTTTTAGAGACATAAAACATTAGGACAAAGAGAAAGTAGCAGAAACTGCCAGTTTCTGTGCTGGAAAGTGTCACTGGAGCCTTTTCTGGCCACAGTGGAAGCCAAAGGCTCACTGTGCTTTTGCAACACCTGTATCAAATGTCAATTCTCCTGTAAGATTCAGAAGAAGATTTATAAGATTGATAAGCAAAGCATGTTTGCATTAGTCTACTGTTTATTTGAACATCAGGAACAAGTGTCATAAAGACAGAAGTTAGGGAAGGTCAAAGCAGTAAAATCCTTTCTCTGATTTCTTCTATGAAAGATCCAGGTGAGCCCCGTGCAAAAGATCTTGCTGCTTCATTCTGCCTTCAATCTCACACATCTCAAAAAGAAACATTTAAGATGCAGTACACTCTGGTGGTGAAAAGGACAGAATGCTCCTGGTAGCAATTCTTCCTCATAAGTGCACTTGTTGAACATTTTTAATCATTCTTTTTTTTAATATTTTCATCCTGTGATACATGCTGGGAGCACAAGAACCAGGATATTTGTTAGAGCCTAAAAAAGAGCAACTTGAAAGAGAAAGATGAGATGGTTGTTGATGGTTTCTGACTATGTTCAAGTTCTGCACTGATTAGTGGGGGTATTCTGTTAAAATCAAGTGATGCTACATCTAAAAATGGATGTTGTGAGCAAAGCAGGGTTTAGTTCTTAATCTTTAAGACTCGAAAATTCTTGTACTTCACAATACCAGCTTTCCCTTCTAAGAAAATTTTCTAAATGTAATAAGATGCCATTAACTTTTTGGTTAAGCACTGATTGTAATCACGCAAACCATAGTAAATTATAATATTTGATTGTGTGTAACTGCACCGAGTGGTTTCAGTCTGTGCTGATGTTTCTCTACAGCTTCATTGCTGAAACACTCTGAGTTTCTGTACAGCTTCTCTAATCTATTCAGTATAGACTTAGCCTATAAATAGCTGCATTATTGAAAGACTGTGAGAGGTTCATTAGAGAAGTTGTGACAACCTCGTTCAAGCCAGGGCTGATATAGTGCCACTCCAAGTTACCAGGGAGTTTCAGCATGTGGGGAACACTAAGCACCAATCTGGACTTTGGGCCATGTGGCAGAATAGATGCCTCTCCATTCATAGACCAGATCTCCAGTGTTGGTTTCTTCTAAGCAGCATGTGATAGGATGAGAGGAAATGGCCTCAAGTTGCACCACGGGAGGTTTAGATTGGATATTAGGAAAAATTTATTCACAGGAGGGGCTGTTGGGCATTGGAACAGGCTGCCCAGGGAAGGGGTTGAGTCACCATCCCTGGAGGTGTTTAAAAGATGCGTAGATGAGGTTCTTAGGGACATGGTTTACTCCCAGAGTTAGGTTATGGTTGGACTCAATGATCTCTTGTAATCTCAATGATCTCTTGAGGGTCTCTTCCAACCAAAATGATTCCATGGCTCCATCCCCTCAATCACTCCGGCCACAGACTGACAAAAGTACAATGCACTTCTTGCCAGCTCCGGGCACAGGGATTTCTTTCCAAAAGAAAGCACAGCATGCAGGAGAGCTCATGGTCACAAGGATCTTGTCCCAGCCCTGAGCCAGGATGCAGCCAGGGCGTCTGCTGGGGGCCGGGGCCACAGGACATCCTGCCCAATGTACCTTCCCGCCGGCACAGACACAGCCGGGGGGATTAGTCATCTTCACATCACACGCAGGCAGAAGTACTTTGCTGACTCAATAGGAAGTCGCCGCCTGAAATCAGTGGGACTTCTCACATGATTGAAGTTACATGCTGAAAATGTCTTAATCTTGTGCACTGTATTCACATAGCTTGGGGGCAAATAAGGGAAATTTGAATAGCGGCTGATAGCTGTTCTCTTTCAAAGGTAGGTGGAAAACAATACAGCCATTGTAACTCAAGCTTCTGGTTAGTTTAAAGGGATATTTTGCTGTTTATTTCACAGCTATCTGAATTAGAGCCTCCCACTTCTGGCTCTGCCCAGGTGAATGAAGAGTATGCAGGACTAAGTCCCGAATTTGTATGCAGACCTTATCCTGTGGCCTTTTGGGTACTCCCTTGGAAGAGATGCTAGAATGAGAGAGCTTTCCAGTATCATTCAAAACTATAAATATCCCTAATTTTGTCCTTTTTCTCTTCTGTGTAAAAAATGCTCTCAACTGTTCAGCTATTCCAAGTTTTCTGTGTGTTTTCCACATTTCCCTCTTTTCTCTAAATGCTCAAGTTAGTAATTTCAAAAGTGAGCGATTTATGCCTTTGTTACATAATCTGAGTATTGGGAGGGAATTATCCATATTTTTCTGTCTAATGCATTTGGGAGGAACACCAATCTGTAACATTTGAAAAATGTTACTCAGAATGCAAAAATGATGGATACAATAAAATCACTCTATCCTCACCCACCATCTCACCATTACTTTTACATTTGTGTATGTTGTAGGGTAACAAAGCTGAGCCTTCAGCAGTCATGGTGAAAAACAAGACTGAAATGCCCAAGGTCTCATTTTTAAGATTATTATTATTGTTGTTGTTGTTGTTGTTATTATTATTATTATTGGAACAATTATGCAATAAGAAACACTGGCTGGGAGATTTCCAACAGCACAGGGTTTTGTCAGAGAATGCCGATTTGTCGTAAGCAAAACGTTTCGCTGAAGTGTCTCTGTTTGGATGAACTTCCGATGGAACACAGGCAGGTTTCCACCACAAGCCTTTCTGATTTCCTGCCAGCTTGCCTGGCAGCTCTCCAGGCTCCATGGCTCCGGGACGGCTCTGGATTGAACCTGTGATTCTTCCTGACTTCTTTTTTTTTTCTTTTCTTTAATTAGAGGGAAAAGGTCTTGGGAGAAATACACATTGGCTCTGCCTGGCTTTTTCTGATTGTTCAGAATTTGTTGTTTTAATAATAAGGACTTCGCACAGCCCGGTACCTTGATTTGTTACATGGGAGACCCAGAGGAGATTTTCTCCCTTCCAGAGAAGCTGCTTGGATTAAGCTGCCCTGGAAGTGAAATATTTTTGTACCACACTGAGCTTAATTTCTGAGCATTTTCAGGAGACCTCCCAGTGCCAATATTGTCTCTTCCTCCTTATTTTCTAAAATGCCTAATTACACTGCAGTTTCTCTGTACTAGCAATGCCCTTCAGCACTGTTTCCTTCACTGACTTCTCCCAGGCCAGTTTCTGGCACAGAGGCTGCACCAACCTCTCTGGTGTCTTCTGGGCATTCACAGCTGCTGGAATTGTGGACATGAGGTGGTTTCTTGGAACTTTAGGCACAGAGATACACTCTAGAAAGCCACCTCAGTGGCCAGCTGCTTGTGCTTTGGCTGCTGCTCCCTGGTTTATCTACTCCATCTTCCCTGGAGCCAGAGATATTTCTCTGTGCTTCAGTCTGAATCACCTGGGGGGTGTCAGTTGTTTCATTTTTTCTCTTTAATGTGGGGTTATCTGAGGGCAGGACCTTGCACAAGCGTGTGCTGTGGTTCTGAAGGCTTGATAGGTGAAGCGAACTGGGGAAGGCACATAACTTCTCTTCCACCTCAAGGCTCAGGCTGCAGGCAACTTTACCTGCCTTTGTACTCCAGGCCCTCAACCTCTAATAATCTCCAGTACATATTTTTCTTTCAGCCCACGAGTTTCATCAGTATGTTAATTGTGTCTATGTACTTGTCTTAATTTGGCTTTGAAAAGTATCTGACTGAGAAGCAGCATTTGGCCAACTTCAAGAAGATCAGGTGATTTAAACTCTGGAGTTGGTCTTGGTGTTACCCAACAACAGAATCCAGCTGTAAGCATCATTTTAATATTATCTTTAAGCATTAGAGTATCTCATTTTTTTTTCAGACCTCTATGTTTTAATATTTTCTCAATCAGGAAACCCATTACATCTGAAAGTGGGTTGTCCAAGAGGCTAGTGCATCCAGCACAATCAGATTATGTTGCTGTCACAACATGGCCAAGAGCTATAGAAAGAATGGGGAAAGAAAGGGATGTGCCCCAGTGGAATTTTCTACATGATGCTGTAAGCCCTGTCAAATGCTGAAACCTCCAAAGAGAAGAAGCAGCTTTAACTTTTGGGGGTGTGATTGGAAGCGGCAACACCAGCAGAAGCTGAAAGCAGGCAGAGAGAGAGACAGGGAGAGGACAAACATGAACCCCATTCTGCTTAAGTACAGCCTCTGATAATTACATTGAACGGTCTTCCCAAACATACCCACCATCTCTGCCTCCTGCACTAATACTTTGTCCTGCCTATATTGTCTGTCCTACTGTAGCCTGCCAGTTCTTTGCTTATCTCTTCCTCTCTCTGTTTTCACCCTGTCTTTTCTCCCATCCTTTTCCTTTGAAAAAAATATTTTGCAGCCTACAATTAGTGCACTTGGCTGAAGTCTTGTTGGGCATATCAGGAAGTTTTCTGGATCGCTCATGGGTGGAGTTTCCCAAAAGCATCAGTTTGGTAATAACGTTGTATAAACAATGGGTCTGCCAAACCCTGAATAGTATGAGGCAACCTCAGAATGTTGTGCCTCCTCATAGATTTCTCTCATGGGTTACCTCACACAACAGAGATGCTGTGGCGTCCACAGTCACACAGCAAAAATGACCATTGGCATAACCTCAGCATACACTGACTGGGTGAATCATAGAATCATAGAATGTCCTGAGTTGGAAGGGACCCACAAGGATCATCAAGTCCAACTCCTGTCCCTGCATAGGACAACCCCAAGATTCACACCAGGTGTCTGAGGGCGTTGTCCGAATATTTCTTGAATGCTGTCAGGTTTGGAGCCGTGACTGCCTCTCTGGGGAGCCTGTTCTGGTGCTCCACCACCCTCTGGGTGAAGAATCTTTTCCTAATGTCCAACATAAATTTCCCCTGGCACATCTCCCTGCCATTTCCTTGGGTTCTATCATTGGTTGCTGGAGAGAAGAGATCTTCACCTGCCCCTCCTCCTCCCCTTGTGAGGAAGCTGTAGACTATAATGGGGTCTCCCCTCAGTCTCCTCTCCATGAGACAGAGAGGAATGTGCCTTGTGACCAGTCACTTATTTTAATGGGCATTGGTAGCAATACTGTTTGGTAGATGCCTGTCCAAGTGGCCATTAAGATGTTACGGTGGATAAGACAGTTAGAAATGCAGAAGAACATTTTCAAAGTTGCATGTGGATTACCAAGCTCATTTCTGCCAGCTGTCGTGGGATAATGAGCTGTATAATAATGACATTATTTGCAGCAGCTATGGGATCAAGCTTGAATCAGTAGATTGTCTGCAAAGAGGATTTGAAGTAAATATTACAGTTCATACAGCAGTAGTATGGCTTGACATGCAGAATCATTTAGCTCATTTGGGAATCCTGGTTAGGAAAGCAGTGGGCAAGAGCTCCAATATTTATTCAAACCACAGACTAGGTGTGCCACAAATAGCCGTCATTTCCTACATTTCTTTTTGTAGCAGGCCATTCCCATAAATTTCCCAACATTTGAATGAAATTTCCATACTAGGTATCCTTTTCAGGATGAAGTTTTCTAGAAATTTTCAGCCTTTTTGAAGAACGAGATAATATGTGACATCTCCCCCCGCGTCCTTTGAACCTTTCCTGGAGGTCTTCTGGCATCAGAAAGCATATGGAGACCTGATAAGAGAAAACTGGTCTAGGAGACCTTTCTTCTGAGGGCATGGGCAGGTCATTCACTGAAGGACATCAGGGCGAATGATCCAGGCCAGATGAAAAGCAGATACAGTGGGACGGATACTAGCTCAGCTGGTTAACCTGCTCAAGAGGCAATGGTCAATGTGCTGGACCTAAAAGCATAAAGAAAATACACAGAGAAAAAAATATCTAGAACTGTATGTTAAAATCATTTCACTAAGGCAGCCCTTGAGAATTCAATTTTATCTCTACATCTGTATCATCAACCCGGCAGTTGTACTCTGTGTAGGAAGCAGTGGGATGGAGACGTGAAAAGGCTGGCAAGAAGCGGGATGTAAAACCCAAAACCTGGAGACTGCGAAGTTATAAGTGTTTTGAATTCTTGGTTGTGATCTGAGAGATGCTGCAAGGGAGAAAGCAACAGAGTTTGAAGAAAGAGAGAAACAGTGAAAAGCAATGCTGTGATTAGTAGGCAAATTGACAGCTTTTATGTCAATTGGAAGATGAAGAGGAGAGGGAATGGTCTTTAGAAGGAAATAATTAGTTCTGCATTAGAATAGTGAAAAGTAGAAATGTGAAAAGCTGCAGATGAGGTTGCCTGGTATCCTAAGAAAACGTTTCTGCTATCTATCTAACTATGGTTTTATGAACTGTAGATGATGTTTATTTGTTGCTCTTCCTATTCGATTTTATAATGGTGAGTGCATCCTTTTACATTTTTAAAATCAATTTGATGCTTGCAGATCGATTTGCCACACTAACATCCTCTCTCCATCTCTTCAGCTTCTAATGAACAGCCCATGCTGCTTCCTCTCATGTGTTCACCACCCCGCTGACTCCAAGACATTTTCCAGCCTGCTAAGTACCCTGCGGCACTTTTTCTCTGCCCCTTCCTTGCTGGTGGCACTGAGTAGCAGTCAATGGTACAATGTCTAGATGGACACCAGTGACAAGTTGTGTCCCTCAGGGGTCTGTACTAGGACCAGTACTATTTAGTATCTGCATCAGTGACATAGACTGTGGGATCAAGTGCACTGTCAGTAAATTCGTGGATGACACCAAGATGAATGGTGTGGTTGACACTCCTGAGGGACAGTATGTCATTCAGAGGGGCCTGGACAATAAAAAGGAGCATGGCCAGCAGGTTGAAGGAGGTGATTCTGCTCCTCTGCTCCGCTCTGGTGAGAACCCACCTGGAGCACTGCATCCAGCTCTGGAGCCCTCAGTATAGGAAAGAGTTTGACCTGTTGTAGAGGGGCCAGAGGAGGCCACAAAAATGATCAGAGGAATGGAACACCTCTCCTGTGAAGACAGGCTGAGAGAGCTGGGTTTGTTCAGCCTGGAGAAGAGAAGGCTTCAGGGACACTTTATTGCAAGCTTTAAGTACTTAAAAGGGGTCTTTGAGAAAGATGTGGATAGACTTTTTAGCAGGGCCTGTTATGATAGGACAAGAGGTAATGACTTTAAACTAAAGGAGGGGAGATTCAGGCCAGACATGAGGAAGAAAGTTTTTACAATCAGGGTGGTGAAACACTGGCACAGGTTGCACAGAGAGGCGGTAGATGCCGCATCCCTGCAAACATTCAAGACCAGGCTGGACGGGGCTTTGAGCAACCTGGTCTAGTTGAAGATGTCCCTGCTTATTGCAGGGGTTTGGACTAGATGACGTTTGAAGGTCCCTTCCAACCCAAACTATTCTCTGATTCTATGATTTCCTACAAAGCCCAGCACTGCCACTGAGAATGCTTTACCTCAAGCTGTGCTTTCTCCCACAGTCCATGGTGCAGTGCAACAATGTGTGACTGTATCATGAGGGGAGACAGGGCTGGCTTTGGGGTGTACAACTAGGGTTTGGAGCAGCAGCCTCAGGTAGATGCAAGGGCAAAGAGAAAGGAAACATGCCCAGTGAACTAGAAATTCCCACACTGTTGTCAAACATGCTTGCTCATTGGTGTGGAAAAGGGAAGCTGAGGAGAAGAGAAATGAATTTGAATACATTTTAATTGGGATTATGGGCATGTGGTGTGCTGCCATTTGTTTTCCTCTTCCTGCTCTGCAGTGGGGCTCTAATACCTTCACACATTTGTCTTTATTTGTCATGTCAAAAGGGGAGAGAGCAAGTGTCTTTTTTTCTCCCCCCGCTTTGGGGCCATGCTGACAGCTCTCACTTCACCCTGAACTTTGCCAAAGGAACAATCATGATTTTCAGAAAAAGTGCAGCCAGATTGCAAAATCAGATTCAGCAGTTCTGACTTATTTTTATTAAACTTTTCAGCTGCTCCTGGGAGGACCTTTGCTACTTTCCAGCAGCAGAAAGAGATGGATTCAAGTGGAGAGAGGGGACGTGATGTCCACATGCACATGCACGTAATTCACAGGCAGCTGGATAGTTAGGTTTTATTGTTATGACAGTATATTTAGTGTTTTGTAAAAAGCTACTTAGGGAGCAGTTTCCCTTGTTGTACAGCAGTTTGTTAGCTGTAAGATTCAGACATAAGCCTTTAATTATGCCTAGCATCTCCGCAGAAGCAATTTGAGTTCTCTCTCCTGCCTCATGCAGCATCTTGGGATGCTCTGCATTCGAATGTGAACAAGCTATTGTTTAACATGGCTTTAAATCATTACAGAAATGTTCCGTAACATCCACTGGGAAAGGCTGCTCCCATCTGCCCTGTTCATTTCTCACAGTCACTCTGGGAACCAGGGCCAGTAATCACAGAAATTTTGTTTAAAGGTTAAGCACAGAGTAGCTTTATCTTCATACACTGTACAAGAGAATAACAGGTGAAGGTGTTGATCAGAAACATTTAAAGAGAAATGTAAAGCTTAAGATTAAGCATCTTTCCAAGCCTTTATGTAAGCATCTTTCCCTTCGTTCTCTGGAACTGCATATGACACAATATTGGACTTGCAGGGGACTTAGAAGCTAATGTCCATGTAGAATAAGATGTCTCCAGCACAGCTGAAGCCAATCTGAATCTCCTGCCTCTCCTGACACAAACTCTCTACAGTAGACTTCAGTCAGCTCAATGCCATTGGCATCCCAGTCTGACCATAACTTTAGGTCTGTAGCTCCTGAATAAAAGTTGAGCCTTTTATTTTCCTTCTAAAAATTATGCATTATGTATTATGGCTTAGGCTTGCAGAAAAAATATTAAACATTGCCTAATGTTATTCAGTATATCCTAAACTCGATGCTACTTTTGTCCCAAGGTTTCTGTTTCAAATAATGATGAAAAAAAGTTGTATTAAATTTACATCAAAGGAAAGTTGAGGAAGCAGAAACATGAATAACAAACACATGCATAATGTGATACTGAACAAAGAAACCTGTGCCGTCAGTGTGGGGATAGGCCACGTGGGAACACATGTATGTCATTGCAGCATATTGCTAACACATGTAGGGGTCATCCAGATATGTTCAGGGGCAACTGAGATCCCTGTTTGAAGGTAAATTTGACAGAATCTGGTTTGTAGGCACTGTGGCAATGACCGCACTTTACATCTTTATAGAGTGGTTACTACAGTCGTTTATGTGTTATCCTGAACAGGTTTCTATGAATGGGGTATGCCAAAGAGAGAATATAAAGAATATGTAAATAGTGTAAAGATTCACTGAAAAAAAAAAAATTACAGATGACAATAACATCCTGAAAGTAGTTCATACACATTTTTAAAATGGATGAAAAAAACCCATTAAATTTTAATAAATTTCACCCACCCAGATATCAGAGCTCCAAAACAGTTTAGCAATTTTTCTTCATCAGCAGCTTGCAATATTCCCACCTCTTCCAGTGAAACACAAAGCATGGCCAAGGGGTCACAGCTCTGCAGGGATGTGACGATACGTTTGCCAAACAGTAAGGCTCTGGATTCAGGATCTCAGTTCAGAGCTCTTCTGCAGGAGCTAACGACATGCTAGTGTTTTGCAAAAATAATTCAGACTCTTTGTGCCAGAAGTGATTTAGCATTGTATAGTTGTTAGGCAGATCTAGGTATGCTTGATGTTTGTTAGCAATACTTCCGTTTTGGTTTGGTTTCACCAGGTGTTTGGAATCTTGAACAGGTACCGTCTATTAGTCCGAATGCATTTCTGCTTTTCTTTACTGGAAGCTCCGGCCCCCATCCTACTGTCCTTCACATCACCCTTGAACTGAAACAGCGCTCCACTGACTGGCTGGTCTTTATCACCAGAGTTTCCAAATGTTCAGCACATTGCAGCAGATTTTCAGAAGTGGGCAGCCATCAGCTATGGTAATTACAGTTACGGCCAAATTCTCAAAAGAACTTGGCATACTGCCCCTAATTTGGTCCCAGACATTGATACATGGTGCTTTCCTACAGGAATCACAGCTCCAATTTGGGGAGTCACCTAATTCTGTGCCCCACAGAGGTTTGTGATGCTTGCGGTGCCAGAGAAGGACAGAAAAAATGACACTCCAGCTATTACAAAATTACAGTTATGAACAGAAGGAATCCATAAATATAATATGCATTTTACGTTAAAATGTAACTGCGAGGATTGATGTGAAAATAGCCACTTAAGTTTTGTCACATTGTAGCTAAACATACTGGAGCAGGTCTTTAAACTTTGGTGCCCTAAGTTACTTTTAATGAATCTCCAAAAGATGTCTAAGGAAACCAAGTTTCATAGTCATTATGCTAGGATCTTAAATTTCCATCTCTGTTATCACTGAAAGATGCTTACAGCTGCACAAATTCAAAACAGTTGAAAAAAAAATCACTGGAATAGAATTATAATCAACCTTTAAATAGTAGTTTTCAAGACAGTACACTAACGTCAATTGTAGAAGTGACTGAAGTGATTGAACTTCTGCCTCCCCAAAGGCAGATCCAAGGGTAAAATAAACTGGATGAAATCACTGAATGTAGGATTAGGGTTAGCCAAGGGCCTCTTAGCCCTTCTAATTGACCCTTGAAAACTATCCTACCTATTTTGGGAACAGAATAAATGAAAGCAGTTCACTAATCCAAACAAATGTAAAAAAAGACCAAAAAAAAAAAGTCTCCAAGCCAAAACCAAACAAGCAACCCAAGACCCCTTCTAGTCCCCTGAGGTAGGCAAGGTTGCTGCCTGGGAACGCTCTCGTGACTTGCACGCAGATAAAGCTGCTCCAGCTCTGATGTGATGCAGAAGGACGTGACAACATGGCGATGTAGCACTGCTTGTGTGTGGGGCTTGGCTTCGGGATGAGCCCTCCCTCCCCAGCTGTATTTCAGCACATTTCTAGCCTGTCTCAGGCTGCCACCCCCCAGCCCGACCGTGAGTAAATGCGCTCGCAGTGTGTCTGCATGCTTGCACAACATCCCACCACATGCACAGGTGGTTGCAGAAGCTCTGCCCTGCCAAGGTCAGTGGGAACTTTTGTCATTGACTTCAGTGCAGGCAGGATTTCCCCCCATGGACACACACCTCCTCCCGGATGCATGTGCTTGCGAGTGTTTGTGTATCTAGACATGCTTTACAGTACAAAGTACTTACAGGAAGGCATCTTCTCTCTTCTACATGTTTTTCAACTTCGTATAGCGTGAAGTCAGAGCCTGACTGTCACAGCCGCAGTTTCTCACAGCTTAATGGTGTTAAAGAGCCCTTCTTGCTCCTGGGCACTGCAATAACAATCAGGCTGGGAGGAAGGGGAAATGAGCAGCGCAGCACACGCTGTACCTTCCAGCCACCAGCTATTGTTAAGAGCACGTTGCTCCAGACAGAGTGGCAGCAAGGCACTGGGTGGGAAGCAGGTGTAACCTGCCAGGAACACCCGTCTAGCAAAAGTCAATTTTTAATGCAGACGGGTACCCGTCCTTCACAGCTGCCTCTTGCCACCAAAATGAAAAAAGGTTTTACGTTCCTGTTGCTCAACACTTGAAAGCTTAACAAACAGCTTTATGGCAAACTAAGAACTCATTTTGTCGTCTTGGCCCTTTGCTCATTCATCTGCAAAGTCGTTGATCTTTTTTTCTTCAACTCCCTGTCACAACATAGCATTTCATGTGCAACAGTTTGCTCTCAGGAAGCACATTTTCAGGCACTTAGCTATAGTGTCTTTACAGAGGAGTCCAAAATCTCTCTTCCTTGCTTTCCTTGCTTGTCCAGATCATTTTAATTCTGCTCTTTTCAGGAAGTGAAAGGCCCACCAGCAAAGGTTGCCTGGGCTATGGTAGCCCCAATGAAGTACTTTGCCCAAGTGAGGACTGCACCGGTGTGTAGCCTGGCATAGCTGGCCAGGTTTGGACTGCTGCTGGGTGGCCCAAGCCCAGCTCAGTTACCTCACCCCCCAAAAAAATTCAAATGCAATTTGTTGTTGGAGAACTCGTCTGCCTTTCCAGAGCCCCTGTGCTATTCCTAGACACCCTGTGGGAAAGTTTATAAACATCAGTGTGATGGTCCTTGCCAGAATGCGTGAAGCCAGCAGCCCACACAGTCAAATGCCTTCTTTGCTCTTGTGCGGGAGTTACTGTCCTAGGTGCAACATTAAAACCTATTTGTGATCAGGTTTAGTTTACCCTGCTCTTAATCTGCAGCCTTTATAAATACCTTGTTTTCAGATACCTGCCTCTTTGTTTGCTGAGCGCTCACACACTGTGCAATTCAATACAAATGAGCACGTTCAGCTCAGCTGCCACGCCATAAACTACCATGATGAAAGAACACCACATCTCTGCCCACTACTACTCGTCAGGACGGTATCTCTGCTCTCTTTCCTCCACTGAAGCCTCGAGATGAAGTACTGCCTTGTATACACCACTCTCATGAAAAGCCTTCCCTGGCTAACTGTTCCATGTCCAGGATTATCCATCAGCTGCAGGGCACAGCTGCTTGGCAAGAGAGTCATTGGACCATGAGAAGGCCTGGCATTTTCTGGCCCTTACTAAGCATTTTCTCCACCGGTCCCTTATATTTCTTTTCTCATTATAGTTATTGGCCCTTTTTTACCACAGGATCATTATGGGGAAGGAGAATCCACCCGTCTCCTCCTCTCCCTCATGCAGCAGCTCTTGACTCCAGTTAGACTCTGCTTGATTTTCTTCAGGATTTAGCTCAATACCCTGCCAAAGCTCCCATGTATCTCCCCAGCACCTCGCCCCTGATGGTCTTCCTTCCCTTCCCCAGCTGCTCCTGCATCACTCATGGGTGACACCACCCTGTTCTTGGTAGCTTGGCTGTTTTATCTGGGCTGGAATGATGCTCAAAAACAATGTAAAAAAAAAAAAACCAAAACCAAACAAAACAACAAAAAAGCCCACAACAACCAACAACTTGGAAATGGTTTTCCCCCAAGGAAAAATCTCCTCTTTAAACAGTCCCTTTGCATTTGGGAGGAAAAATATAGGTTTTTATCTCATTAACATGTGATTCTCCAGTCATCTGAACTTCTGAGCCCTATAGCTATTTTATGTTTGCTCCTAATACATATGATTTAACCTGGAGTTGTGAGGTATAGATTCAGACTATGAGACAAGGACTGGTGACTCTGTATTAGCAATCAGTTCAACTTTATTTCACTCAGCGATGACACTGGACAGTAATAACTTACAAGCAATTTTGGACTGAACAAGACACATTTGTTCCTGTGCTGCAGTGGAGATGCGTTCGTCTGCACCCCAAGATCTGTCATTGTCTCCTCATCTATCATTTCCCACTTGTGGCATCACTTCCTTTAGTCAACAGTAACTTGCAGTCTGCAGTGCCAAGAAACTTCAAAAATGTTCTGAATTTCGTACCATGAAAGGCCATAAGGTGAACTTTGTATGTCAAATGCCTCAGAAACCTGTTCTGTGCTATTGTAAACATTTACTAGAATACATGAGGATACAGTCCTATGTTAATTGTTTGTCATTTTTCTTTTTGCTGCATTGTTTTTAAGCACTGGTATAATGTACCCTAATAAATCATATTGCATTGCTTATGCCCCATAAAGAAATGAAGACAGGAAGGGATAAAAGCCATCCCCACGTGGGACTGGGCTGCCACAGCATATAAACTCAGCAATACAAAGTCCAATCTCCCCCGTACTGTAAGTACCCTTGTAAGAGTAACAAACTTATCTGGTTCTTATAGAGGTATAATTATGCCAGGTGGTCTCCCTGAGCTTGTTTTTATCCCAGTGTCTGGACTGCTGAGCTGTTCAGGGGACAAACAATGCCATTGGGATGATGGCTTAAATCAGCTAGGACTGCTGACTCTGGGGAATCACCACACAGACATGTCTGTCCTGCTTCCAGAGCCAGGTGAGACAAGAAGAAGGATGACTATGTCCCCACGAGGCTGAGCCCAAACCCATCAGCTCTAGGCAGCACTGGCTGGGACACAAGTGCACCAACTCCTGACATGGAAAAGTGGCTGGGACGTTGGGCAGACTGTCTCTAGTGTGGCTCTGTTGGTGTATGAACCCTACACCTGGGCCATCTCTTGATCAAGCCGATGAAGTGCCACTGTACCAGAGTCTGTGCTACCAGCCACATGTCCCGGAGGATTTATTAGCTGGAGCAGAGAACCTGCCTAGGGAGCACTGGCTCGCTGCCACCACAGCCAACGTGTCTCTTCAGAAGCCAGAGTGCTGGGAAAGGCAACGCAGTGATACATGAGCCCTTTGTGAGAATTAGGTTGTACCTGTGTTGTCTGTATAATTTCTATTGCCAGGAATAGCCAACCTCCTGTAAAGGAAATCCATGTTTCATTTTATGTTAGGAAAACAGAGACTTACCATAGAATCATAGAATCGTTTTGGTTGGAAGAGACCCTCAAGATCATTGAGTCCAACTGTTAACATAACTGGCACTAAACCATGTCCCTAGAACCTTATCTACATGTCTTTTAAACACCTCTAGGAATGGTAACTCAACCAATTCCCTAGGCAGCCTGTTCCAATGCCTGACAACACTTTCTGTGAAGAAATGTTTACCAATATCCAATATTAACCTCCCGTGGTGCAACTTGAGGTGATTTCTTCTCATCCTATCACTTGCTATTGGGGAGAAGAGACCAACACCCTTCCTGCTACAACCTCCTTTCAGATAGTCGCAGAGAGCCTCATTTTTTCCACGCTAAACAGCCCCAGTTCCCTCAGCTGCTCCTCATCAGACTTGTGCTCCAGGCCCCTCACCAGCTTCGTTGCCCTTCTCTGAACTCTCTCCAGCACCTCAATGTCTTTCCTGTAGTGACTGGCCCAAAACTGAACACAGTATTCAAGGTGCCCTGCACTGGCAGCCCCATCATCATGCCTCACATCTCAGATATAACTAATCATAGATGACACATATCACTGGAGAGATTCTTACCCACAGCTCCCATCTTCACAGTGCTTCTTTTTTAACTCCTTGTGCTAAATAGCATGCTTTAAAGTTGGGCTTGCCAGAAGCACTCATGTTTTTGTTATTTTCTGTTCCCAGAAGTCAATGATGAGTTCAGAGGAAGCAGCGATGCAGGTGCTGACTGTCTCTGAGAGTCCTTCCTGATGGAATACTTTGAGAATCTAGATAGTCAAAAAGATCAAATTTTACTTTAAAAATCAAATTATCAAAAATAATAAAAGGCAGTTATCAGTTAACATTTTGCTTTGAAACACTGTTTATAAAGATTAATAAAACATTTACATATTTTACAAATCCATTTGTGACAGGATTTCTCATTTTTAGGAAAACTTGACAATATTGTAACTTGTCTAGATTGAAAGGAAAACAAATTTCAACATGTTGAAAATCCCTTCAAAGTGGAAATTCCCAGTTCTAATCTACTCCGAAGATCACACAAAATCATTTCATATTTTTATGGCAGCAGATCAGAACAGCATCATTCCTTTCTTCCATATGGCAAAGGCGATGCAAAATAATATCTGGAGGGAGGAAAAAAAAAAAAAGTGTGACTAGTTGGAGTACAAAGAGCTTCATTGAAATAGTCTTTTCAGAGTATCATCCCTCATAACTCAGAACCTCTCAGCATGAGTTTGGCATAAAACGTGCTATGCCCAACTTCTGGCTTCAAGGCTTCCAACTTCGGGCTTGCTTCTGCACTGCTGACAGCTAGAGGTACAGAATCTGGCTCCAGGCAAACTGCTCTGGCTGATCCTGCTCTGAGCAGGCAACCTGGACTGGATTGTCTCCAGAGGTCCCAGTCAGCCTTGGCCTGTTGCTTAAATAACCCCTTTCCCCCAAATCTTAATGACAGCCTGCTTCCCCTTTGCTCTTTTCCCCACTGCCTTCTCTCCAGGAGCCACCTCCCTACTGGTTGACCCTTGCAAAAGGCAGCATCCCCCTGGAGAGAAGGTGGTGCTGTGTCACTGCTCAAACCAGTGAGCTTTTTGCAGCAAAATGGCTGGTTTGAATGGCCTTTTTTGTCAGTGAAGAAGGCCCGTGTGTCCAGCCATTTGCAGACACTATCAGGGAGCAATACTTGGGCAAGCCAGAGACCCTGCTGGGCAGTACCAAAATAGCCAATTACTTCATAGCCCATTAAAGACTGAATGGCCTAGAAGTTATCAGACATTAATGGCATCAGTCCTCCATGACTCCTTTCCAAGAGGCTGAGGTGAACAACTCATTCACAAGAGTTAAAACGTCCTCAAATGCAAATGCAAAATTAAAAAAAGGTTCATAAGATCCACCATTCAAATTAAAAGTGACAAACAGAAGCCATTACCTCTAACTTATGACAGATCTTTGAAAAAAAAATATTTGCATAAATCTAGAGCAGCCACCCTGAACTCACCATTTTATAACACAAATAAAACTTTTTTTTTTCCATGTTAGATCTCCAGTGATGCTACCACTCCTTTGACAATTCATGAGATTAATTTGGGACCTAGGGCATCTCACACAATTTATATTCATTTTAAGGCAGAGTTTAAAGCTGATGGAGAAGGAATTAACTTCTTTTTTTTTCTTTTTTTCCCCCAATGATGTATTTAAGTATCTTGCACACTTATTTTACAATCTTTTTTTCTTTTTTTTTTAATCAAATTGTTACCACCTTGACATGTCTACTCAGAATTAATTTTTCTCAGACCAATATAAATGATATCATGTCTTTGCTTGTCCAAGGAGGACAAGAACACCTTGTAAGAGGATCCTTCCACAAATAAGCTTATCTGCACCCTGCAGGTAGGTTTTTGTGTTCTATGGTCACAGTGAGCTTGGAAGTTATAGCGGCAAACCAAAGTGTGCTGCTGTAGGTGTTTATGTCCTTGTGAGCATGCATGTGAAGATCAGATAACTAGGTAACCGGTAGACTAAGAAGCTGGTATTTCTATCCATCTTGATGAGACAAAAAATTAATTCAACTTTAGTTTCATTTCTTGGAAATTGGAAATTTCTCTGATCATAGTGCCTACTGTTACTCCTTAATCTCAAGTAGTGCAGTGCTGAAGAGTGCTGCAGGCCACAGATAAGTATTTGATCTATGGGCAGTCACATATGTTACTAGTACCAAGTCACCTTTCATTTATACTAAAGCAAAGCAAAACCCCAGTGTCCATTATATAATAAAAAGAGAATGAATAAATTCTTGTGCCCAGAGTCCTTGGCTCCCTGACAAAGCAGGTACAAAACAACACAGTGCAGGTGAACTGATGGCAAATCGAAACCAAACAGCTCCTCAGTGGGAAGCATTTTGTATCAGATGCAGGGGCCAAAAAGGCATGCAGGGGTAGCCATCGTCCCTATGACCCCCCCCAGAGCTGTGACCCAAACACAAGGTGCCCAGCTTCAGGACAGCCCTGCATCTGCAGCGCTCCCAACACCCCTCCTCCTCCTGGGAGAAGCTGTTCTTTGTCAGCCTTGAAGCAATACCCAGAAGAGGGTGGAGTCTAATGTCTTTTCCATTATCTGAAGAGCTCACAAACAAGTCTTGTTCCCTGCTCCCCCTCACCCAAAAAGGCTGTAATCTCTCTGGAAGGCAGCCTGGTACGGAGGGACATGGAGGCACTCCCGGGCCAGGGCTGGTAAACACCCACAGGGAGCTGATGGAGCACCAGCACCAGGGCATCAGGGGTGCATCACCAGGGATTTAGGGCTACTTCCAGGAAAGATAATCCAAAAGCCTCTTTGTCATTCCCCTCAGTGTCTGCAAAGCCATTGGTGTTTGAACTACAGTGCTTTCCACAGGAGCCACTGGAACAGAAAAGCTGTGGTCTTTGGGCAAGGGCAGAAGCATCGCTGCTGCAGTAGAGCTGATGTTGGGTGCTTGAGGGGAGCGACTTCTGTGCTGAAAGCCCCAACACAGACATCAGCCCAAGCTACTCCCCTGCCTTTTGGTAGGGGCCAGGACCTACATTTGAGAGGATGAATCTTTTTTTGTCATTGGATTTTATGGCCTGCTGAATCTGTTTGTTCAGCCTGGAGAAGACTGAGCAGAGACCTCATCATGGCCTACAGTTTCCTCACAAAGGGAGACAGAGGGGCAGGCGCCAGTCTCTTTTCTTGGGTGACCAATGACAAAATCTAGGGGAATGGCAGGAAGATGTGCCAGGGGAGCATTAGGTTGGACATTAGGAAAATGTTCTTCAGCCAGAAGGTGGTGGAGCACTGGAACAGGCTCCCCAGGGAGGCATCATAGCCCCAAGCCTGACAGTGTTCAAGAAGTGATGGGACAACACCCTCAGACACATGGTGTCCTATGTAGGAACAGGGGTTGGACTCTATGATCCTTGTGGGTCCCTTCCAACTTAGGACATTGTATGATCCTGTGATGTCTCTGGCCACATATGAACACAAGCTCTGCTAAATTGATATTTCAGTTCTGAGGAAGTCTTTGACTTTTGAGCAGCACTGAGGAGAAACATTCTGTAAAGGATTTTGCCATCCCTGGGTCTGGTGCTGGGTACATATCCCATCATGTTCATTGCTACAGGTGTCTCACTGATTGTTGCAATGGAAAACCTGCTTATTTTTTGGGTCCACAAATTCTGCCAACAAGCAGAAGTTGTCATCATAATCAAGCCCAAATATCAATATCCTAATTACTCAAAACAGTATTTGATTTTAAAATTCACCGTCAGAAAATAGTAGTATTAGGGTTTTCAGTCTACACATTATAGTAAGCTGCCTACATGATTTCAAGATTTTCTTTCTTAGGCATGAAGCCTAGAAAGATTTGTTTCAGATACATGAAAACTGAAATTGTCATGAAATCACACAACTTCAGAAGCTAGGTCTTAGTGGCAAACACAACATATGTCATGAGATTCACACCAAAATTGGGAAAGCAAGACGTACTGCAGTATAACTGCAGCACAGGTGTGCAGAACTGAGTAACTTTATCTTCAGGAAATACAGTTATGCAGTAGAAATGTCTCTTAAGTCTGTATGTCATGGAAATCTGAAATGACAGTTCTTTATAGCAACTGAAGCAAGCCAACAAAACTTGCAGAGCCTGTGCCACCCTCTTAAATCCTCCATAATACCAGTACAAAGCCACAAGGAGAAATAGTGGGGAACTGCCACTCAAAGCTGCATTGAGGCTGTGTTTTCACAGGGAGTTTGTCCTGGGGAATATTAAGAAATCTGTCCTTTCAGTTTCCATATCAGGTTTTCAGATCAGCGCCCTCCCCAGCCTCTCCTCCTCCTGGCTGCTCTTGCAGTGTGGAGTGCTCTTTTCCTGTTTACCCTCACATCTCTTTTTATTACTAGGCAGGATTTTTTTTTTTAAAGCACACTCAGGCGCCTGCTTGTATTTTTCTAAAGCTCTACGGGGATTTGTTGGCGTCTTTTTGCAGCAGGTCATCCTGTTTTCAGACAAAGTTCCTGTCTTGTTAAAAACAATCATTTCTGGATGTCTCTGTGTGGCTCCTGCTTTTAATCATCCTGAGTCCTTGAGCCAGGCAATCTGCACTCCAAATATTTAGGGTTTGTTTGTTTGTAGCTAAAGAAAAAAAAAAAAAAGGAAAAGCCCACAGAACATTTTAAAACGGCTGCACTTCTGCAGGACAGGAGGCCTGTGTGCACTGCAGCAACACAGGCCAGATGTGTGCCCACAGTGGCATGCTCAGGACAACGGCTACAAAAAATTGATGGTGGTAGCAACAAGCCCCTTTACCACCACTCAAAATGCCCTCACTGCCCCAGGTTGGAGCAAGCTGGCTACAGATAACCAAGTCTTGGGTAAGTGCCCCAGAGGCAGACCCGCAGGGCACAGCTACAGAGATGGGATGGGCCAAAATAGAGCTGGCCCATCTTTTGGGCATCATCTGCACCCTCAGCATATGGCCAAAAAAAGAGTAATGCTGTCTTATACAATAGCAATAATTTTCAGAGCAGATCAAAGCTCTGTATGGCTTTCAAACCTAGGGATGGACAGTAATAGAGCTAGTATAATGCTATATAACTTGTTGGTTTTTAATTTTATGTTGATGGAAAAACTCAGACAACTGTCTGTCATATTTCATCTATTTTAAGTCTGTTCATGCCCCCTACTATTGCAGCAAGGGCAACTATTCAACAAAGAGTACATCCATGCTGACAACGGCTCCTATGATGAGGGACCAGTATCATTTTAATTCCACTGAGTCTGGGACAGATATTTTGCATGGCTTCATTTGAGACAGAGGCAAGAAATTACTCTCCATGGCTCCCTTTATAGCCAACAGTAGAAGGTATTCTCTGTTAGTAGGCAGCTAGTGCCCCTAAATTAGGGTCCCCTGCTGAACTCTGCTCTGTGTAGTCTTTCCTCATTACACTAGTGAAGGGGGCCAGTACCTCACCTTTTAAAAGTTAGAGGATGTGAATAAACCCTCAATAACTGGTGACATAAGATGTCAAAGTGTTTAACAAGCGTATTTAGTACCCTTCATATATAAATAGATGTGGAAAGCTGGAAGTCAGTTCACCGAAGGTGATGTGTCTCACCTTAAGCTGGGGCAAGAAGTCAAGTCTCTCCTACCCAGCTTCAGAGGAAGGGCCACATCTTTCTGGCAGGCTGTGCTGTTGCCTCCAGTGCAGTGAGGATTCGTCACAGGAGCACGGGACTAAATCTCTGAGGTCCTGAGCTACCACTTTCCAGTCTCTTACCTATTGGGAAATGCTGGTAATACAATGGAAACAAACAAAACAAAACAAACAAAACCCCACAAACAAAAAAAAACCCCAACAAAACAAAACAAAAAAACCTACAAAAACCCAAAATAAAACCACCAAACAAAACAAAACAAAACAGTCAAAACCAAAAGAAAACCAAAACCAACCAACAAAACTCCAGAACAAAAAAACCACTTTTTCCCCTTACCGGTTCCCAATTTACACTACAGCAAGCTGCATCTTAAAGGGTCTTGGGTCACCACCTTGCAGCCAAGGGAAAGCTCACTTTCAAGTGTACCTCCAGGGTTTTGTGTACTGTTATGTTCCAGACGATGATGAAATGTGTTTCAAAATATGTATGTTTAAAGGTGCCACAGCCTGCAGCTCCATGAAGAGAAAGGATCTATTGTGTGCTTCCTGAGGCTGAACACTCATGCAAAACGACCATCAATCAAAGTTTCAGGCTTTGGTAAATTTACCCGACAGTTCTTATAGGAAGATGTTACACAATCCCTAACCCAAATGCTTTGATCTCCTAAGTCAAAGTCAATATGTCCAGCTGGATAAATACCATTAAGCCCAGCACTGTTTCCTGTGTAAGTGATAAAAAAAATTGATAAAATCCTGACTTTTAGAAGCACAGGTGCTTTAAATCAATGGAGTACAGTACACCAAAGCTATTAATACCAGCCCTGGAAGTCCTGACTGGAAGCAAAAAGCTTTGAAATTTTCATGCTCCTCAGTTCAGAAATTGAGTTTAAATTGGGTCGTTTTTAGGCATACACAAACACTAAGCCATGCTCTGGGCTAATATCAACCAGAATGGTGCCATTTGCTTAACTGGACCAGAGACCCAGAGCCAAGGCTCAGCCTCCTTCACTACCAGCCTCTTTGCAGTGCAACAGGATTCGCTTTCAAGGATGTGCTCACAGAAACTTTTTCAGCCTTGTTCCTAGCCCCTGTCCTAACCAGACCTCTCTTCACACATCCCCCCTGCCTCCCTTTCAGGGTCCTATCATTTTTCAAACCCCACTTAGTTTCCTTGGACTCCTAATTGACCATGGTGGGAATGCTTCCTCCTCCTTGTATCATCACGGGCCCACAGCCTTTCTTCCTGGGCAACTGCAGGGCTGGTGGGGTCCAGGCAGGTTTCCTTCCCTTCAGCTTACCAGCTTCCCAGCACCAATAATCTATTAAAGAACCTGTTGTACTGCCCATTCCCCTTCTCTCCCAATAATAATGACATTCTTGAAAGCTTGAGATAAATATCCTGTTACAAAACAGATGATCAGGATGAATATTACTTTCATCCTCTAAGTCGCTACTTGTGGGGGAGTGGAGATAGTCTGTTTAGCCATATGGATGGTTTTCCATTGTTCACGAATGTCCCTGACAGCGGGGCAAAAAAAGATTTTTTATGTGATCTTGAGGTTGCTTCAGCTGAAGTTGATTCTTGGAAGGTAAAACTTACACTGGTCCAAGGGCCACTCCATAGCAAATACTGCACACATGTTCTTATGAAAGCCCTGAAAACACACAGGAAATTTCAGAAGAACATGAACGTGTGCTAAGAAAACCCTTGGAGGAAATCTTTGACATACAGATCTCAGGAATTCATTTTGATTCCTCTGAAATCATACACCCATCTTCTTTCTTCCAAGTATATAGTGACTGTAGGTTCCTAGAAGTGCTATGTGTTCTAAAAAAACCCAAACTAAACCAAACCAAAAGTTGCTTCCTAGAAACCCTTCTTCAGACGTGAGGGAAGGAAAGGAGTCAGAGAACAAAGTCCTCTCTGCCACTTCTCAAGAAGCATTTTGTATTTCCTCCAAAAGTGAACTAGACCATGCCCACAAAGAAATCTGAGATGCCATCTCACCCAGCAGTAGAAACAAAAACAAAAACAAACACCTTGAGTTTCAACAGATGGCCTTGCTGGGTAGCTTATGGAGAGCTACAGAAAACAGTCTCTAAGAATATGTTGGCTAAGGTGTTTTCTCCTGATGCCAGTAAGAAGAGCTCAGACAGAGATCGGACTATCTGGGCAGTCCGTTCTCAGATAGACAGACCACATTTCATGGGGGGCTGTTACTTCAGGTTCAGCAGCCCCACTTTGTCTAGACCTTGCTACTTCCTCACCAACCTCAGGCAGAGCTCATAGCCCCACCCCAAGAGAGCAAAAAAGTCTCCTGACTGCTCCCAAAGAGGCTTTTGCTCTAAGGGATGGCCTTAGGCAAAACCAACCTCAGCAAATGCTCAGTTCCCTCCTCACCAGCCCTTGTAACCCGTTCACCAGCGTGCCTCACCGCAGTGCATGTAGGACACACATGAGATGCCCAGGAGCTGCTCACAGGCAAACTCTTCAACCCACAGTGAATGGAGAAAGCTCACATGTGTTTTTTTGGAGTCCTGAGTATGAAGGTCAGGTGGGAATTTGGGAGGAAAGGCGATAAGGGGTTCGGGGCTGGAGCTGCACAGATCCACAGGGTAGCTGTTGGCACAGGGGAGGTTTCAGGGTCACCTTCACCTTACTTGCAAGCCCTGCTTGGAGCTTGCCTTGCCACAGCTGGAACTGATCCCTCTGGTAACCTTTTCCCACCTCATGTCTACTGACTCTGTGGTCAGAAGTTCATTTTCCCCTTTTTTCTAAAGGCAATGGGCTGAATTAAGCTTAATGGATGACCAGAGTGACTGATCAATTCCAAGCCCTGAGAAGAAAAAGGCCTTGGTTAATTTCTCAGTAATTCTGGCCTCATTTGCCTTCTAAAGTAAAATGAAATATATTTTTGCAGGGGCTCAGTTGCAAAATCAATATGGGCTATGCTTTTAAGAGCAGACAGATAATCAACATCATAGGTCCTATTCCAGACACTGGTTTTGCCTTACTATGTCAGCTCACCTAGCTTGAAAACTGCTGTAACGCCACTCACAGGGAACTGAGGCACTACATCTAAAGCAGTTTTCTCAGCTCAGGCTGATGTTAATCTAACGACTATGAATTTTCCCATTGTTTCTTGCTACTATTTTAATGTTACAGTTGCTATTTGTTGTGAAACATACTGATGAAGAGAATTGGATCAAAGTACCTACAGTTGTCTCCACTAAAATCAGAATACCTATCACTCTTCATTTGTTTCCAGTTCAGCCGCTAGCTTGAGAATACTGATCATCTTACTCATATGAGATAAATAGCATCAAAGTGATTGAATCAAGTGATAAATCCTCAATAGAGACAGACAGGTGTGCATCTGACAATTAGCAGATTTTAATCAGTATTTTCCTATAGCTTTCCCAATTAATAATGCAGCATTCATGAAATTACTTCTGTAGGTTTTCAGTAAAGAAGAAAAAAAGTCCAGCTAGCAAAACCCTTCAAAGGAAATAGCCTGTTGAAGGTTTCTGAGTTGTCCTGAAGCTGAATTATGCAGGTAGGTGACCTCTTCCTACCTGTATGTAACAGTTCTCATCCACCTGACGTAGCAGAGGCATCATGTGTGCTGTTAATGAGTCCCAAGGGAGTGGGAGCAATTGTTTTTAAATAATTAGTCTGTGTCTGAGTGTAAGAGAGATTAATTTTCTCAGCGAGCATAGAGAGCTCTTGGTATGCAAGAACTCATGCTTATTTGCTCCCAGTTTTCTCTGAGTAACAACATGTATTGACATGGGTGGTGATTAAAAGCACTGGCCTGAAGTGAAGAGTGCTCTTGTCTTGAGCACCCAATGCAGAAGACTTCTTTCCTTTATTTACTTTGCATAAATCCTCGGGAGGAAATATGAGGCACTGAGAGTCCCTTTGTTTTTGCTCATTGGATTTATGCAATTCCTCCTGCACACATCAGAACAATGAATCCCTTCAAGTCCACCAGGCTGTGAGTGATACAAGGCCACAGATTCACACTGCAAATCTCCAGATTTTTCTAAGTTTTGGAGGAACAATTGGATGATTGCAGTGACTTGAGATTCGAACTTTGAGTCTGCCATTTTCAGAGACAAGTGATATAATGTACCCCCTTATGCGAAGAGTCTGAGCTGGTATAATGTAGATATCATTAAGCCAGAACATCCAGGCTGAAGTTGTCCTCACTAATTAGGACAATTCCTGGACAAAAATATATTGGTGAGAGCCCAAAACCCACAGGTTATCCCAGTGATTCCTCACTACATACTGTCAGTGGTCCTCATCTTACACACTTCCAGTCTCAGTAAGGACTATCACAGCTATCACAGCCAACATGCTGTGTGTGGATAAACACCCACACAGATGGTAGGTTCAGTCCCCCCTCTGAACCCACAGAGCATGTAAGAGAGCCCTTCTCTCTGATTGACTTCAGAAAATATACTTTTTCAAGTGAAAATCATCCTACAGTTGTTTTTTGACTCTCCAAGAGCCATGGACAAATGCTGTTTTGCTAGATGATTGCTCAGGCATGTCAGCTGCATGACCAGCACCATTCAGCATTGTGACCTAGCTCATTAATCATACCATGTAGAAGAAGAGACAGTATATCAAGGTCATGGTAATTCGAAATATTTCACATTTATCCAGATTTTAAAAAAATCCATTAGCTAGTTTGACTGGAGAGTTTTGGTACCAAAGGCACAACTTAAATAAGAAATAAAACAGTTATCGGTTTTTGTTTCTTTCATTGTTAATCTTTAGAGAGAAATCTTCTCAAAAATGCCACTTGGACACTGACCTAGTCAGACTAATTTTGGTATCTTGCTCTTGGGAGAAAAAACAGTTATCTTTCTTTCCCTGTGTAATACATAGGAAAGCAGTTGCCTCATGTCCACCATGCTTCAGTGGGGTACCAAACGTATCTCAAATATAAACCATAAGGCATTTCAAGTGTTAGTTAGGATGTTGCATTATCATTCTGCAGCCCAAAAACTACACAGGCAAAATAGTCAGGCAAACTAAAACTCAAAAAAAAAAGAAAAAGAAAAGATGTTGAAGGTGGGTGTGATGATGAAAATGCTGACAGGCCCTTGCGTTCAGTGGCAGTAATTAGTTTTACGATAGTAAATTCCAGGCATATGGCACAGCAACTTTCACACCCTCTTATATGATTTAAAATGGTTCTCACAAATGTTCGTCTCACTGTAGCTGTGAAAAATCTCTCGTTTCCTCAAGAATAAAACTGCTCCAAGACTTGCCCTGACAACTGATGCTTAAAAAAAAAATGCCCCCCAAATCCAGTTAAGGCAATGATGTGTGCTTAATGCAAGAGAACAACAATTAATATATTTTTGACTGAAAAGAAAGTTAAGCTGCCAGAAATGTCAAAAGTTCCTCACTACCCTGACACTTACGTAATTGTTCTGCAAACACCCACACGCCGGAATAGACCTACTCCACCAAAAATTGCAGGGCTGACTCACTGAGCGTTCCTCTACGTATCTGAAGATCTAACCATCTAGGATACATCATCCACAGCGTAATTCTAATGTGATTTCCCTGATTCAAGAAAGTTACACCTCACTCCGGAAAAAAAAAAAAAAAGGGAATCTATATCTTCAAGATCCTGCCCACCCATCACAGAAGAAGCAGCCAAAAATGGCAGTGCTGCAGAATGTATCTGCTCTCTGAAAATCTGTCTGAGCCCCATACAAGGCCAGAGCTGGGACTGGATGTGGCTGGCCATGATCTTCAGGATTCTCCTTGCTTAAAAAAGACACAGAAGCAACTGTACCTAGAGCCTACTCAGTTTTGACCTCCGTGCTGTGTAATGTTCACCTTTCTGAATCCAGTTATTACAGCTGGCCATGGACCTTCTTATCTGCAGGACAGCACTCCTCTCCGTGCAACTCATCCTAGCTCTGACCTGGCACAGACTGGAAAGGGAGCAGGGCACTGCTGGATCCTGGTCCTTCTTCCTGCACGCTTCTTTATCTCCATTCACATTCCAACACAATCCAGAAATACTTCCCTGATCTGATGGGACTGCCACATGAAATGAAGCAGGCGGGTGCAAAATGGGACTGGAAGCAAAAACAAAATAAGAAATCAACATTTACAAAGTATGGAGAATACCTCTGAGAAAGAGCAGGGAGGCTCCAGTGCATCACTGGTGCATACACCCTCAGGGGTGTAGGTGTCTCTACAGCAACCTCTTGTGAATGCTTGAAGAATGATGTATGTGTACTGTGTAGCCAGAATAGGAAGCTTTGTGGAAATGGTTTATGCTTTACTGCTATACTACAAAACTGCTCAGAGAAAGTAATAATTTAACATAATTTACCTTTGCGGTATGCTGATGGCACCGATGTAACAAATCAGTAACATGAACTGTGACCATGAACAGTACTGTAATCATTAAACCATTGTGCTCTGACATACCCAGTGACGAGCTGGTACTTGGATGGGACAGTTCTAGTATTAAGTCTTCATAAATATTTAAGCATACTAAAGCCAGGATAAATTTAAGAGCAGCAGTTCTTCTGTCAACATTTGCAGAGATTACACTTGTACAGATCCAGTCTTCAAGGCATGTTGTATACTGCAAAGCTCTTAAATGCTGAATGAAATGTGAAGAAATAACTACCATACCCATTCATGGCTGTACCTGAGATGCATACCTTTAAAAAAACTGTACACCTTAAATATATACTTCTCTAGTAATACGTGCAACCCAGTACTGCCCTGGACATTTTAAATACTGCTCCATGTTTACAGCATTATCCTTTCCCCATTTGTTCTATTTACACCAAATTCTTTCTGCTGGTTTCCCTCTGACATGAACCAGCATCTCCTGAGCTTCCAAACGAAATTACTAGGTTGATCTGTGAGACTTAGGAGTTGTGGTAACTGACCCCTTGAGACCACTGTAATTTGACAATTTTCTTTTTTATCTCCTGGTTTTTGTTTTTTGTCTTTTTGAGGGGAGCCAGGGGAAGAGGAGTGAGCATGGGGAGAAAAGCGTGGCAATGTACAATGTAGCAAACTAAACCAGAAAGCTAGGTCCTTGCACCACAGGACATGAAGAGTTATGTGACGTGCAGTCCCATGGAAGCCAGCAATGCCACTGGTGCTTCAAATTCAGCATGTGATTTGAGCCCTGTTTTTTTAACAGAGTAGGACATTTTAGCACCTATGTCAGGCCATCAGTTTGGTGCTTCCCCCTCGATAAGCTTTTACCAAATTGTGTTTGACATCAGCAGGTCACCAGGGAAACCCCCAGCTCCAGTAACAACTAAATGCTCATCTCTGTCAGTGCATCTACTCCACTTGGTGCAGGTCCTGTCTGGCCCAGGAGAGGTCCCCATGCAGGTTACATCTGTGAAAAGTAAAGCAGATGTGCTAAATGGGAGTTGCAGGTGCCAGGACATGTATCTGTCCATGCCTCTCCCCCTGTGACATCCTGGAGCCAAACTGTGTGCTTGGCTCCATCGGGTCCCCAGAACACATTCCAGTGGCCATATAAAAAACAGACAGCGGAAATTGAATTGTTCATGCCTGGATTGGACTCCTAATTGCCTCTCTTTGGAACCAGAACATAAGATAGCTGCGCAGCATTTCTTTTCCTGAATATGCCTGTCCCAGGATGAAGATCGTTTTTCTTACGTAATTTGTCCCCGCTCTGCTCTCTGCACAGCTGATTTACTCTGCATTGTGCAAACACAGTCCTTGTTTACTCTTTTCATGGTCTAGAACAAGCCTTCAGTCATCCTAGGGGCAGGCTTTCATTCTCATGGTGAGAACAAGAGAGATTTGGGAGCAGGGGACTCATAAACGTAGAGGAAAATACAACTTTAGCACTGGTTTCTATACTTGCTTGATGCTGTCAGGTTTGCCTCCTTGCAGGATGAGTGAACTTGATGAAAATGGGACAGTGCTATTGAAGGAACATACTTCAGCGATAGCACTAGTACCCTCCCAGGTAAGCCCACGTGTTAGTGCCTAGTAAGCCCTTACAAGCATATCAAAAAGGGCAGCGCTAAAGAGATTATAGCATTTTCTCAGCAGCCTCATCTGGTGTGATGTATGTGTCCAGTAAAGCAAGATACAGGCTGTCCCTGAATAGCATGCAATAGTAGAGAGAAACACACCAGCATGCAAAACATGAGAATACACTTCAGGTTCTACTGAACTCTTTGGTGTCGGCAAATAGTTGATACAAGGGCATTGTTGTCCCTATATAAATGGCACCACAGATTGCAACTTTTGAATAGTTGTTTTTTTCCACAGCTAAGGTAATAGAATCATACAAATCTGGATTCCAGCTAGTAAGCTAATTTATTAATTTCATTACTACCACTAAATTTAAGGGCATATCAGTATTTTTATTCAGTCACAGTCTCAGTACCACTTTTAAAATTGTCAGCTTCTCTTTTTTGCCTTTATTATACAGTCAATTTTTTAATTTGAAAGCTTTCAAATTAACATGTACTTGATTACAAGAAAAGTATGCACACACATAGACTTCTGTTCTCTTAATATTTATTATTTTTAAGACAGAGTTGCCCACCCATGCTATGATTCTGTTGCCAGCAGAATGCAAACCAATGCAAAGTGATACACAGGTCAGTGCCACAAAAACTGCCACTACCAATGGCAGTCCCTGGTGGGGAAAAAAAAATAAGAGTGCTGGCCTGTTTGCTTGGCCAATACACTGTGAGCCTGGCTACATATGTGCCTTGCACTGCCCTCCTGCAAGCTTAGTTTTATCCTCTAAGAAAGGAGACTCCTACAGTCATTAGTGATGTGCTGTCAAACAAAACTGCTCACCTTTGTGCACCGTGAGGAATCATTTGGAGAACTCGCATGTGAGCTACATTCAGAAAGGAACTTCGTTTATAATGTAAGAAGTCAAAAGAAAACAAAATCTCTTGAATAAATGCATGCTTGTAACAGCTGTTAAGTATTGTAAAGCGTCATTCCTAAGTAATTGCTAATTATATTACTTTATTACAAGGCACAATTAAATATGTGCTTGAGGTCATCCAGCTATTTGCTGTTTCAAGGAAAGCACTTGAGTCAAAAGGATTTCCTAAATGGAGTCATTCAGTGTTTTATTTCTCCAACTTCAGGAATTATTTTAGATGTGAATAATTGGACATTGAATAATTGGTTAAATGCCATTTCCATAAATTGTTTGTGCTTTACATAAAACAACTAAAATGCTTTATAGGGCAGTTTTGTTCTCCCTTTGAGGCACCCTCCACTAACCAGTGCTGCACTAAAGGCACTGTACTTCATGGACAGCAGGATGGTTTCTGTATTTCTATTTTCAAATAGATCATTCACACAAACCAACTCAGACAGACCATTAATTCTCACTTTCACTGGAATTAAAAGGAACTATGAGAGGGACTTACAGATAAACCTATCGGTAAGAATCACAGAGTGTAAGGTAACCACCTAAAAGCAAGGGCTGGTTGCACTAGGCACTATTTAGAGACAGTGAAGGGAACTGAGCAGTTCCAGTGCGCAGTTTGTCCTCTCTGAAGACCCCCTGAAAGTGATTATTAAGAGAAATGTCTAGCTGACACATAACATCTAACTTCTGACATCTAAAGTTGAATGACTACCAAGCTGAATTACAGACATCTAACGGTTCAGTCAAAGCTGACAGTCAAGATCCTCAAAATCCATGCCTAAGCGTGACCTGTCAGTGGAGAAGTCTGTCTCCATTACATTTTCCAAGAACTGGCACTTGCAGAGTTCAGTTGAGTTGGCTTCTCAACCAAAATCCTGACGCCAGCATGTTTCATGCTCCTTGGCCTTTTCCAGCCTGCAATCCCAGAGTATACATGACTCGCCTGACATCAAACAGCACTGAAAGAGAGTGTGTGTCTGCAAATTCGATTCAAGTCATCAGTGGGATGTGGAAAACCAAGGCTGGAGTCCGTGCTTTTGTATGATAAATATTGATTGATGCAACATTGGAAAGGTCTGACCAAAGAAGCAGAAAAGCCTTTGCTGGTTTAGGCTTCATCTTCTCATAGAAAGACAGGCTTCTGTCAAATTCTGCTCCAAATCAAGTAGAAGGCTGAACCTGTACCTTTAGAGGAAGAAAACACTTACATAAGAAGAAAACTTTCCCATCCCTGATATCTGATGAAAGAAGAAACTTCATCAGTACTTGAACTCCTGAGGATGCTTCCACATCGCTGCCTCAGTATCCCAGGCTGTGAAACGTCTCACAGTGGCCCAGCTGGCCTGGTTTCAAAATGTCATAGATACTTGCCTTCTTGGTACTTCTCTCTCCCATTACACTATGTAGATAGCCTGTCTGCCTAATTCAGGGCCAGGGTTCTTGTTGCAGGGAGAGACATGAAGGAATTGGACAAAGCAACACTGACTAGGTCTCCATCCTCCATGAGGGACTTGTCCTCTGTGTCTGCATCTCTGGGCATGACAAGCTCAGGTTATAGACACTCATGGTGATCTATTCAGGCCTCTACACATGCCAAGAATGAGCAGAAAGTTATGATCCAAAAACCAGCAAAATAGGCTTTTCGTGATGAGCATGCTTTGAGCTGGGACGAAGAGGTTTAATTTGCAGCCAAGGAGGTATAAAACTAAAAAACAAACCACAAGTAAGACAAACCCCACATTTCAGGGTTCAAAAGCTAACTCTGCCAGTGAATGGGTGACTGAGGGGGTCATCCACCTCAGGGGGTTAACAGGAATAGGCTCTTTATACTGCCTAGGTACTGCAAAAACTGGAAGTTGAAGGATAAGTGACCTCACCTCCTGGTGAGGCTTGGGCTGCAGATCTGGTCTCTGACAAAGCATCAATGGTAGCGTGGTTAACTGAGTCCACTCCTGCATCCCTCAGTGACTGACAGGACAGTGTGGACAGAAAGAGGAAAAGTGAGCTCATACATGCACACAAACACAAAGATAACAATGTCCCACATAGTTTTCATTCTCCTTTAGTCTTCTTCAGCTGGTGTGTGCTGGGTGTGCAGTGTTCTTGAACTCTGCTGCAGTGGAAAACCTCCTGCCTGGGACCCAGCTCAACAAATGCCACCCTCAGAGTGCTGCCATGCAATTAGCTGGTGATAGCCATCCTCATTACAAGTCTCTGTCCCAGCTCCACTGGGGAAATAAAACTCTCTTGAGCATGCTTCATCTAGCATTTTATTGCCTTCATATACTTAACCCTAATGCTCGTAACATTTCAATCTGATCTGACAGTGCAAGCAATAAAAATCTCTTTAAATGCTATCATTATTTATTGTTGCATTACTGCTAGGCAGGTACCTCGATGGGTTTGATGAACTGCTTGCATAATACGTAGCTTTCGGTTAAAGCGTTGAATGACTAAGATTTTTATTTTAAACCACTGCCATGAAACGTCACTGAAAATGCCCTGAAGATGATAATTAGAACATGTTTTCTTCCTAAAATATTTTAGTCACCAGAGAGGCAAGTTTACCTTATATGAATGTGGAAGTGTTTGATGGAAGTAATTTGGGGCTTGTTCTGTTTTCTTTGAATCCTAATTCTGTAATATGCTGATGTTTTTTCTGTGTACCTTCATTTTTAAAAATGTAATCAAATACAAATACATAACCCCAAAGAATCATGTTAATTAATAGTAACATGGATTACAAGGAACAAATTGTATTTCCCATTATGTCAGACTAGCTGGGAATTGTCACAATGTTATATCAAAATTCTTGTATTGAAAATGTTCAGGATGGCTGTAAGACAAACATTGCATTACACTGCAACTTAAGAGATAACTACGGTTCAGGTTATTTGAGAATTTCTATTTCAGTTGCTTGTGCTTCGCAGAACTTCTGTTTCCAGAACTTCCATTTCTTAAGCCTAAAATCCATGGTTGGTAAGGCTGAGGTCAGGGTTACATTATTTTGTAAAATTTGAACAAAAGTTCATCTCATACACTTGAGAAGGTAAAGAATAAATATGGTGCCATTTTTAAGAATAAATAGAAGTATGACTTAAATAATGACCTGATTATTCATTTTACCAGGACTGTGATGTTTGCCATATTAATACGGCGTGACCAACAGTGCCAGCCCCAACAAATTTGCTGTCCTGCTTGAGCCCTTACCTGGGTTAAAAAAAAAAAAAAAAAGGAAAAAATACTTAAATATAGTGGGGTGGGGAATCAACAAATAAATACATAAAAATCAAAGGTTCCTGCTTTGCTCTGTTACTGCTCTGAACAATTAAACATCGTACCCCGAAGACACAGAGCTGAACAGCAAGTAAAGCACTTGGCAAGAACAGCCTGGAAAGTCTGTAATGGTGGGCAAGTCAAACTGGAGAATTTGGCCCCACTGAGTGGTGAGACAAGGTAGGTGGTGTGTGTGCATGTGTCCATCGGACTGGCCAAATGCCCCAGTTTAGGGCCAGGGCAAGGTTTGTGTAACACTTCAGTCCCACTTTCAGGCCTTTGAAAAAGGTAGCAAGTAGGGATCCTCTCAAAATCCCCGCTGGAAGGATGTCTTTAATGCCATCTGGGTGCCAGCCTTGCTTGAAACCGCAGTGACTGATGTGCCAACTTTAATTAATGTCATGGTTTTTTTCTGAGCACAACACACAGGACTGTCCATACCCCATGTGTTCCCAGGGTCAACGCTCTCCAGTCACTCCCTACCTAAGGAACCTCCTTCAGCCGGGGTTAAAAATAATCAGCCCTGAAGCACAGCAGCAGTGTAAATGAGATTAGCTTCTTCAGAACAATTTTATTCCCAGGCAGATGTTGGCGACGGGATTAGCATTTAAAGCCAGGCTTCTCCGATTTATTTTCTCTCCTTGTTTTTTCACTTACCCACTTCCTAACCCGCACCTCGGAACAACCCCGCCCGGCTCAGCCTTCGGCACCGACAGCCCCACCTCACCGGCCCCCAGGCGCCGCTCCGCCCGGTCGCTCCCGCCCCCAGTTACCCCGGCGCCGCTTCGCCGAGCCTCGCAGCCCCCTCGACCGCCTGCCGGTGCGGCAGGGACCGCAGTGCCCTTCCGCCCGGCCGAGGCCAGGGGGAAGCGCTGGACGCCGGGGCCCCACCCGCAGGACGCCCGCGGGAGGAGCCGGTGCGGCGGCCGGGGGCCGCCTGCACGGAGGCTACCAGGTGCGATGGGCCCCCACGGGCCGGACCCCACCGTTCTGGCGGCGGGCAGGGCGCTCCCCGCGCCGCCGGGGGCATCTGGGGGCTCCGCGCTGGCGGGGGCTCAGCGCTAGCGGCAGCCCCACGTCGCAGCCGGGTGAGCACGGTTCAGTTAGCGGCTACCTGGAGGGGCTGGCCGCGCCGCCTTCCCTGGTCACGTTTTCAGGGTGGCCCGGCCAGGCTCTAGCAGCGCCCGCAGGCTGCTCCTGCGGCGGTGCCGGCTGCCCAGCTGCGTTTCGTGCAGCGAATAAAGCCGGGCCGCGTAGGAAGAGGTTAGCTCGGCGTTTACCCTTCACCCGTGTAGAGATCAACTGAGGACAGGGGCTACCCGCCTCCCTAAAAATGGGACTCCCGGAACTCCCTAATGAAAAACCGGGCCGGGGTCAGTGCTGGGGAATTAGGGGGGACGCGGCCCCCACCCCCCCGCTACTATCGGATTTAGGGAGAGAAAACAGAGAGAAAAGGTGCCTTTTGTTCCGCCCGCGGCTGGTGCCCGCGGCCGGGAGGGGCGGGCCGGGCCGCGCCCCCTCACCTGCCCCCGCCACCCCCGCCCGCCGCGTCGCGGCTGCCGCTTGTTTGCACTCGGCTTATCCGGAGCGGAAATTCCTTTCCGTTTTTTTGTGAATGACAAACTCATTAACGATTCATCAACACAACCTGTTCCAGCCGGCCCGTCGCCGCGGCAACAAGCCCCTTCCGCGCGCCCCCATTGGCTGTTCTGGAGAATGTATCCATTGAGGCGTCCCGCGGTTGTGCCCATTGAGGAGTCGCCGGGCTGCGCGGGGCCGCGGCAGAGGGGCGGCTGCTGCTGCGGGCGGGGAAGGGGCAGCGGCGGCACCAACACCGGCACCCCCGGCGCGTTTCTGCGCTAAGTGGGGGAGCCCTGCTCGGCGGCACGTTAATTGGATTTCATTCACTCCGGGCGGAGGAAAAGCCCAAGGGCTCGGGCTGCAGCAGCGATTAGGCAGGTTCATTCAGGGATTCATTGACAAAAAAAAAAAGGAGATCGGGCAGGCTGGCTGCACGCACGCAGGCACACACACTTACACAGACACACTCTTACACACACACATACGTACACGCACACACTTACACACACGCACCGGGGCTGCTTCTGCCTCCCCGTGACTCCACCGCCGCCCGGCGCGGGGGAGGCGGCGCGGGGGGGCTACGTGATTCATTTTCCTGGGGCGGAGGGAGATAAGTTGTGCGGAGTTGGAGGGGTGCAGCCCGCCCGCCGAGCCAGCCGCATGCCTCTGTGAGAGAGAGGGGCGCTTCCAGAGCACGCTCCGCTTCCCCCGTCCTTCCTCATGCTAGATACGTTCAGACCCGTCCCTTTCGCGTCGGAAATGGCGATTAGTAAATCCGTAGCGTGGCTGAACGAGCAGCTGGAGATGGGCAACGACCGGCTGCTGCTGATGGACTGTCGGCCGCAGGAGTTGTACGAGTCGTCCCACATCGAGTCGGCCATCAACGTGGCCATCCCTGGCATCATGCTGCGGCGGCTGCAGAAGGGCAACCTGCCCCTGCGCTCCCTGGTCTCCAGCAGCGAGGAGGACCGGGAGCGCTTCGCCCGCCGGTGCGGTACCGACACGGTGGTGCTGTACGACGAGCACAGCCGCGACTGGAACGAGAACACGGGCGGCGAGTCTGTGCTGGGGCTGCTCCTCAAACGCCTTAAAGACGAAGGTTGCAAGGCGTTTTATCTGGAAGGTGAGAAGGGCCACCCGGGGTTGGGGGAGAGATCGTTGCCTGCCTGCCGGGGGGCCCGGGGCTGTGGGTGTTGGGGAGGCGAGCACCGCGACTCGGCTGTGCGGTTCTCTGCCCGGGAAAGGGAGGGGGGTTGTCCGCAGCGTCCCCCAGGCATTACACACTGAGGCTTCGGGAAAACGCCAACCTGAAAAGCCCCCTGCCCTCTCCCTCCCCAGCATCCCTGTCCTCGCTTTGTTTAAAGAGACCTCGAGGGCTGGAGTCGCTATAGCGGCGTGGGAAGGACAGGGCTAACGGGAATCCCGGTATGAGCTGGGGAGGACAGAAGGACTTGCCGCCGAGACATGTCTCCAGAGGTCCCCGCAGGGCGAAGCGGCACAGTGCTTTAATCTTCAATGTGCTGAGCACTCCGCCGCAGCGGGCGATTTTCTTTAGCCTTCTCTTAGGTTAGTCCGGCTGCGTGAGATTGACTTTTTTTTTTTCTTTATCCGGGGCTCCAGAGGGTGGGAAGCAGCTGACCTTTCGCAGGCAGGACGGTACCAGGGAAGTCGGCTTGCCGTCTTGTATCAGGCTACATTTTTCCCCCCCACTTCGTTTTTCTCCCCAGGTGGTTTCAGCAAGTTCCAGGCCGAGTTCGCCCTACACTGCGAAACTAACCTAGACAGTTCGTGTAGCAGCAGCTCTCCTCCTTTGCCAGTCCTGGGCTTGGGAGGCCTTCGAATCAGCTCCGATTCCTCATCAGACATTGAATCTGACATTGACAGAGACCCCAATAGTGCCACGGACTCCGATGGCAGCCCACTCTCCAACAACCAGCCTTCCTTCCCGGTGGAGATTTTACCCTACCTCTACTTAGGCTGTGCCAAGGACTCCACTAATCTGGACGTTTTAGAAGAGTTTGGCATTAAATACATCTTGAATGTTACCCCCAACCTGCCTAATCTCTTTGAAAATGCCGGCGAATTCAAGTACAAACAGATCCCGATCTCTGACCACTGGAGCCAAAATCTGTCTCAGTTCTTTCCTGAGGCCATCTCCTTTATAGGTGAGACCCGTTTATTTGATAACCACCTATGTGTCAAGCAGCAGAATTCAGCAAATTTCGGGCGAGAAGCGGTAGCAGCGATTCTGTCAGTCTCTGGGGAATGCTCGCTCTCTAGTTTTAAAGCCATCTTGAGGGGCGGGTGGGGGCTCTTTGAGGGTTATTGAGGAGCCCTGGTGGATTGTAAGCGACGTTTGCAGGTTGCAAACGCATTGCTGGTTTGGCAGGCTCTGGCATTCCGGATTCCTCCCCGAGCGGTTTGTGTTGGAGCTGGGGACTGAGCAATGCGCAGGGTGGGGGATCTTCTTAAATCTCTTCCTGGCGGGAGGGGGCAGGTAAATGAGCCAGGGGCTGATGGTTTATTCGTCCTTAGTTTTGTTGCGTGCTGTTGCTTTTTCTTTTTCTTTTTCCCGCTTGAGGTTACTAAATAATAGTATAATAAAAAAATACCTAAGAAGCTAACTTAAAGTTTTAAATACAAGTTATTCATAACGGGTATCCTTGGCAAATGTATAGTCAGAGCTTTAATTAAATCTCGTGGTAATAATGATATACCTCTCGGGCTCGGTGCGTTGCTTAACCAGCCCTTAGACGTTATCTGTCAGCTTTGGAAACAAGTCCCCTTGGGCTCAAGAAGTTTGGTTAAAATCTGAACTCCCCTTCGTTTTAGGGAGGACTAAAAACACCCCATCGGGGTGCGGCGGGGTGGGCATTGCATTATCTGTTGGGAAGCTGTGCTGTAATCCGGTTGAATGATACCGGTAGTAGTGGAGAATGTAGGTAATCTGAGCCCAGCAGGAAGAAATGCGGGCTGGAAGCCACAAAGAAACTAATCTCCAGGCATTGTAATGCATTTCCTATTACAAAGGAACCCATTTTCAACCAATGTTGACATCCTGTTCCTCCTAATGGGCTGTCCCCTGTGACTTCCCTCATTCTTTTAAAATGCCTGAATACCTCCATTGTTAGCTGCACAACAGTTGGGGAATAATTTAATAGACCTTTGCAGTCTGCTGGTCTGTATAAAAGGCATTCAGTGACATATTGCAGGATTTCCATGCTGGGGCAAGGGGACTGTAAGAATTTGAGGCAAATCTCCAGGCAAAATCCTGTCTTTTAAAACTGACTTTTAAAACAGTGTCATGCAGCATACCCTGCTCCTTTTGTCTCATTCTTGGTGTTCTCAGTTCTTGAACTTGGGTACATATATGTAGCAGGATGGACTTGGGTACCTATATGTAGGGGGGTTGATTCTCCTCTTGTTCTGGTTTTAAACCGATGAGGTTAACTCTTGCATTGTGCTGCTGGCCACTGGGATCAGAATCATCCTTTCTTCCTGCTTGATACTGATCTCACTTGTGTTGAGAGATCAGTTACCAACCCCTTGTCTTATGTGTCCTTCTCTGCCTCTTTGTCTCTGTACAGATGAAGCACGGGGGAAGAACTGCGGTGTCCTGGTGCATTGCTTAGCAGGGATCAGCCGCTCGGTCACAGTGACAGTGGCCTACCTCATGCAGAAGCTCAACTTGTCTATGAATGATGCCTATGATATTGTCAAAATGAAGAAGTCCAACATTTCACCCAATTTCAACTTCATGGGTCAGCTGCTGGACTTTGAGCGGACTCTGGGGCTGAGCAGCCCCTGTGACAATCGAGTGCCAAACCAGCAGCTGTACTTCACCACCCCTTCCAACCAGAACGTCTTCCAGGTGGATTCCCTGCAGTCCACGTGAGCTCCCACCACCTCCCTTCTCCTGTCCATTTCATGGGATCACTCCTCAACGGTTTCTCTTTGGCAGTGATAAAGAAAACGCAGCTTTCTCTTTTTCTGGCCTCTGCTATCAAAAAGCAGCTGCCAGTGCAGGCTAGGAAAGGTTACACAGTATGGAATCGGCTATGATGAAGGGAGGGAATGTGGTGAGCTCTCGGGAAAGCACCACAGTGACCTGGTGGCAGGTGGGCAGTGCGTTTGTCCCCGCTTGTGCAGTGTGTTGGATCTGAGGACTTGCAGGGGGGGTAGGGTAAAGCTGGACAGGCTGAGCATGTGTTCTCGAGAGACTGCAACTGTCCTGCTTCCCTCTCTGCTTTCGGATCTGTGACACACGTCTTTGTCTTCAGTGAAGACTGGTTATTTTTGTTTGTTTGTTTTAATTTAGAGGAGCCAAAGAAAGAGATTTCAGCTTAGTTGTATTTGGAGTACTTGTTTGCCAGAAGCTTGGTAGTATTCTACTTGATCAATGTAAATATTTAATCTTAAATCGATTTGCGTTTTTCTTTTTTGAATTCACATGTATTCAAGAAATCAGTCCAAGGGAGATTCATGTTTTTGTTCTCTTCATAAATTTTTTTTTTTTTTAATTGCAAAGAATATATTTGCAGCATGCATAATTTTATTGTTCAGCTGAAGCAAGTTTTCCATGAGGGAGAAATGGCAATGGTGAGAAGTTTGTAAGTCATGTTTTGTGAGCAAGTACAGTCTCTTCTTTCATGTATTTTTCTTGTGGTGACTTTTTTTTTTCCTCACGCTCTTGATGTGGTTTCCACATATATATATATTTTTTAAATTAAATTAATTTTTTGCCTTACCTTTTGTAAATAGATCATCTGGGAGGAGGTTTGTCTTTGAATGCAAAAGATTTTTGATCACTTTTTAAAACTTTCAGATGTGCTAAACAGTGCATTACCTCTGTACAAATTCTTCAGGGAGCTTCACCTCAAATGCAATATTTTGCGTCTTTTTTTCGTATAAAACTGGAAGTGTGTGCGAGCATTTGTACCTGTGTGTACGCACAGTGAACCTGCACACGGTTGCCAATAAGGGAGAGTCTAATTCACGGTGTAAAAGTTTTAAGATGGAGTTTACTATAAGAATGTAAAACCTTAAATTATTAATAAATAACTATTTTTGGCTATTGAGAACCTGGCTGCTTTCTTCCCCCTTTCCCCTCTGTGTGGGTGTGGTTAATTGCACATACACATGTGGTTATGTTTAAAGGTAATGATTGCTTTCAATAGCTTTTGTACAGCCCCTAAGACAATAAAGCCTTGATTTCCCCTTTGGTCCACTGGTGCCTAAATGAATAAACAGTGCATGTGCTGGATTTTTGTCTTGCTTTGGTGAAGGGAATGCTTTTGAAGGCCTTTAGGTTAATTGCTAAGTGTTTTGTAAGTATTTTGTCATCCCTTTGCTGCCTCAGGGATACACCTGGCCCTGGGCCATATGGATTTTTCTTTGTAAGACTGGGGAGCTGCTGTTTTCTGGGTTTGAGTATGAGTTTTGACCGCTCTATTACAGGTGCCAGGAGCTGGGTTTGTGCTCTCCTTTTCTGTCTGGCAGGAACTCGTTTCACAGATTCATAAGCAGTCTGCAGCCTGTAAATGATGATGATTTTTTTTTTTTTCTGTTGTTGTTCAGTCACATTTCAATTCAGCAGGTGGAGGCAAGGAGGAAAAGTCTCTATATACCCTTAGTCACCTCATTTCCTCTTTGGACCCTCCAAGTAGTCCTGCCTCTGCAGAAGGAAAAAGGGGATTATAGTGATTGCAAAGCTTCCTGCTGCCATTTATTTCCATTAACATCCTTCCTGATGAGGAGTGGCCCAAGGCAGGATGGTGCCAAAAATCCGCGTGCAGCACCGCGGCGATGGGCTGATGCTGCAGCTGGGGCTGTTGTCTGGGGTTCTGCAGAACTGGCAGCCGGAGCAAATTTCAAGTAATTTTAGAAACTGCAAGTGTGTGAAATGAAAAGCAAATGAAACATGGGAAAAAAGTGAGTCAGTGTCTCATGCAGTAGTGGCCTAGATTGAGTGCATAAACTGTGAAAGTAGAAGTGGGTTGCAGTTAAACTTGGCTTGTGCTAATCCAGTTTTGAACCGTTTCCGCTCTTGGCATTCCCTGTGCTGCTCTGTTCAAAGTGGAGATTTGCAAGCAGCTCTAGCAATTTCCTGTCCAGCTGCAGCTCAAGTGACTCCCTTTTTTTTTTTTTTTTTTTTTTAATATGATCTGTGGATAATTTTAGCCAGTTTCCTCTTTGTGGATTATTAATCTGCTTTCCTTGTAGAACCTACATAGCTGTGTCCCTACTGTTCTGCTGAAGTCAACAGATGGCCTCCCCGCCACTTCCTCTCGTTTTCGCTGTGGGTTTGTTGTCAGGCCACTTCTGAAATTAATAGTGTTTTCTGGCCGGCTGCCACAGGCCATTACCACAAAGGGGAAGTAACACATCTGAATAGCAGGAAGCCGGGCAGGGTCACAGCGTGAACTGAACCTGTTGAGTGCAATCGGGTCTCTCTCGTTCAGCAAGTGTAGGGCTCCTCTTCCCCCCCACCTTTTCATACGCCTTGCACAGTGAAAGGGCTGGAGCCCAATGCCTCAGCTGTTTGCACTGTGCAAATATTTCTGACTGAATGAGCTGCAAATGTTAATTGTGATGAGGTGCCCTGTTAGGGTAAGGAGGTAAAGAGCAGTGTGTAGAGATGTAGCCTAGGGGAGGGGAGGAGGGCCTTGGCTTTCTTTGCAAGCTGCTTTGAAAAGTTAGTGCTCACAAGGGCTTCCTGCTTCCTTCCTGCTGCACCGAATGACTAACACCAAATGGGTACTTCTGCAATTCATCATTTTTCAGGACAAGGAAGCAATGCAAGCCAGCTTTGCTCACAGACACACACACACACTACAGCAGAATTGGGCAGAAAACTCGTTCCAGATTTTTCCTCGAGCGAGGCCTGAACCAGGGCTGTTAGTCAGAAACCTTGGCTGAACTTGAACCAGGTCTGGGTGAGAACAATTTTGGTCACAGGCAAACCAAAATCTGCTTCAGCCTCTGGTTTTGCTGGGGATGTTCACATTCTTTAATGTGCCAGCTCTTAATTACAAATGGTTTGGAGGGAAAAGCAGAGAGGCTGCTCACCAGCAATGCTCACCCTCCCCAAGCAGGTTCCTGGGTATCTCTGCCCCAGCACAGGGAAGAGAATGGATCACGGTACACAAACACTTGCCAGCTTTTCTGAGGCTGGGCTCTGCTTGCTTCCCTTCCCTACCCCCCACCAGCCCTTGTTTCAAAATAACTTGCTTCATCTTTCCCCTCCCTCATTTTGGTCCTTGCTGGGATGGGGCAGAGGTCTTGGACTTCTGGGGGGTTTGGCAACTATTGCAGTTCCTCAACTGGTAAAGTAATTTGTGAAGGGAAGAATAAATCCTTTGTGCCTGTAGGGACAGGCCTAATGTGTATAGGGGAAAGGAGGGAGAATATCCCCCCTTTGCAGCTAAGAAAGTCACAGCCTACTTCATATTATAGAAAAGTGATCATGCCACTGTACTTGGCGCTCTGTTCAGTTTTGAGCCCCTCATCATAAAAAAGACATTGAGGTGCTGGAGAGAGTTCAGAGAAGGGCAATGAAGCTGGTGAGGGGCCTGGAGCACAAGTCTGATGAGGAGCGGCTAAGGGATCTGGGGCTGTTTAGCCTGGAGAAAAGGAGGCTGAGGGGAGACCTTATCACTGTCTACAGCTACCTGAAAGGAGGTTGTAGCATGGAGAGTGTTGGTCTCTTCTCCCAAGTAGCAAGTGATAAGACAAGAAGAAATGGCCTCAAGTTGTACCAGGGGAGGTTTAGATTGGATATTAGGAAAAATTTCTTCCTGGAAAGGGTTGCCAGGAGTTGGAAGAGGCTGCCAAGGGAAGTGGTTGAGTCACCATCCCTGGAGGTGTTTAAAAGGCATTTAGATGAGTTTCTTAGGGACATGGTTTAGTGCTAGAGTTAGGTTATGCTTTGACTTGATGAACCTGAGGTTCACTTCCAAACAGTATGATTCTATAGAAGTGGGAGGTACTGAATTCTTTCAGAAGCTATGGAGATCTCAGAAAGGAAAACGGTACCCTCAGGAGTGATCAGAGCTTTCTCACTTGACCCATCTGTGTCTTTAATGCTAAGAGTGAAGTTGTGTCCTGTGGCATCCATGTACCCTTTGCTCTGGTAAGGCTGAGGTTCCCCTCAGTATTTGGATGCATATTAGCACTTTGCTTTAGATTTTCTTTGCAAGAACATTGTGTAGCTCACTGTGCTGGTTCCCCTTCCTGCATTTCCTCTTTCTTCGTCACACCCTTTCAAACCCCTCTATGGCCACATATGAAATATCTTCCATCTCTTTCTGGTTTGTTGTGTTTTTTGTTTGGTGTTTGTTTGTTTGTTTGTTTGTTTTTTTTTGTTTTTGTGTTTGTTTTTTTGTTGTTGGTGGTGGTGGGGTTTTTTTTTGTTATATTCATCACTTTCTCTTAATACATTCTCTCTGTCCTTTTTTTTAATGCTTCTCTTCTCCAATGCTTTCTTCCAGATCTTTTCCTAAGCTCCATGGTCCATCTTCTCTTCCATTTTCTAACCTTTTTTTCCCAGTTGCTCTCTTCCTGTTTGTCTTGTTTCCTAAATCAACTCCAGTTTCTCCCAGCCTTAAGCCTCCCTGCTGCTTTTTGTTTTCACAGTGGAAAACAGGATGAGTATCAAAGTCTCAATCAGCTTTAGTGAACTACAGGAAAGGTGTATATGAGAAGAAGTAAGAAAATACCACTCCTGTCCTCTTGCCAACTACCGAAAGATGAGTTTATTCTCCATCTCCATTCTCTGTCATTGTGTAGATTTGGCTTCCCTGGGTCCTCCCTGTACAGCATCCAGTGCTCTGCCACTGCTAATAGAGAAGGTGGGCATGGGGAAGCAGCCTTTCATCTGGGCCCATCCAGAGTATTCATCCCCTCTGAGGAACAGGGAGTGGGGAGGAAAGCAGGGAGAGTTCTAACACATGGCTGCCAAAGGCGGCTCTGCTGACAAAACTGAAGCCAGGCTTAATGATTGTGTGTCTGGAGAGTATTTCTTTGGATTCTTTTGCATTCTGAAAAGCTTATTCAAAATTTTTTCCTCGTTGAGAAGCGTGATGACACTTTATCCAGAGCTCCAGCAAAAACAATTGCATGTGAACATTATAACAAGGCTACAGCTTAGGCCTTCTCTCCACACTGCTATAAATCACCAGAAGCTTTGCCTGAGTGAAGATGGTGGAACAAATTGCTAAGCTCAGTTTGATGCCCCCATAGACCTTTAGTGTGCGTGTTCAGCATTGCTCAGTTACCCCAGGAACACAAGTATGGGGCCAGACCCCTCTGTCATGCAGCAGCACACACGAGTGACTCCTGAGACCCCAGTGCGTTGCTGCATTCCAGGAAGGTGGCTGAGTTTGCTTCAAACACCTTATAGCCAAAGGGAAATAAAGGCTACCCACTGGTGTTTTCTCATGGCGTGTGGTGACATTGGAATATGCAAGCTCTGCCCTTTCCTCCCACGCCCAACAGCCAGAAACGGATGGGGCTGCATCACGCACCTCCTTTCTTCGTTGCCAAATTTGAGAGATAAGCACGTGCTGTAACTTAGATAGCACAGGCAGAAAGCTGGTATGTGAGCTGCTGTCTTTTGAGTAAAGTGCTTGTCTCTGTAAGGAAAAGAAAAAAGAATGTTAGATGTTTTCTGTTGTTTGTTATCGTAGGGATCTGCAAGTGCTGAGGGAATTTTGGAGTGCTCACAGCCGTAGCCTTTCCTCATAAGGCAAAGATGAAGCATGTTGACTTACCACAAACATAAGGAGATGATTATCAGATGGAAAGTGGGGGTATAGAGTCTGTTTAGGAAATATTTCTTAATGACAGGAGTTGCATTCAGGACTATATTTGAGAGATGCAACAGAAAGTGCACCCTGCTCTATTTCACAGCTGCGATCCCCAGGACGCAGGAAGCGCGCAGCAATGCTGGCGCTCTCCCATCCCGAGGCCGTTCCAGCACTGCAGATACCAGCGACATAAAATGATACTATGTGGGAGGTCTGTTTACCATAATGTGGAGACCATGGTGAAGCACTTTGCTCATTTCGCCAGAGGCACAAGTGTTTTGGGAAGTCCTGCTGCTGAGATCTTCTACTTTCCCAAATGGGCAATGTCCTTGCATAACTCCAAGATTTTTATTTTAACAAACTTATCTGTTTTACTGTTAAAGTCATGTTTTGGGGCATTACAGAAGTTTCTCTTTTCTTCTTTTTTTTTTCTTTTTTTTTTTTTTTTCCTGCTGACCTCAACTCTGTAGGAAATAAATTCCCGTCTGCAAGTGAAGCCATCTGAAAAACAAATTGATAGCTGACACTTGGTTTACTCAGGGAAAAAGTTCTTCATAGTTTAAAGGTGGTGGGTTTTTTCCCTTTGTTGGAAAATGATGTCCTAACAAAAGCAGACTAAAACCACTAGTATTTGGTATTTGTGAAAGCACATTAACTGTTCAGTTGGTGGGTTGGGCACACAAATGATGTACATCAGTATAACAGCAGAGACTACCAGTAAAGACTCTGCCATAGACTGGTGGTTGTAACCCTCTTGAACTCCTTGAAGACATTATCTGCCTCTATGTAGAGACCATTATGGACATTATAGATGTTTGTAGAACAGCTTTCCTGCGTACAGTAATGTTATGGGATTCCGAACTAGGTATTGAGCGAAAAAGTTGAAACATCTAAATGTGCTGAGAGAGAAATTTTCACCTTGTTTCAAAAAATGATAATTTTAGTGTCCTGGGAATCTACTAACACATTAAAAAAAAAATCAGAATCAGTAAGACTTCAGCTATTGCTCCATTGATTAGGATCTAAATTTCATTTTTTGTGTCACTATGTCTTTCCCATTCATTTGAGGAATTTCTAGGCTAACCTTGCTCTCTGTGAAGAAGTGTAGCTCAGCACCTTTCATCTGGGCTGAAATTGAGCTCATGCTGAAGCCCAGCACTTAGCTGATATCCCATTTAAGCATTAGGAATTCAGTAACACTCAGATTCTGTGGAGGATGTTTTTGTTACATATACAGACAAAGTACGTTTGTTTTCTGGGAATACAAAACAGGAAAAGCCAATTAGTCTTTCACACACACCTTTACAATCCTGCACCCCGGTTTTGTGTTTGTTTGTTTGTTTGTTTGAAGTGAAATTTTGCAGGCTACTCTATGTGGACAGAAGCTTTTTTATATTTGCAAATTACCATAAGAGCAGACAACCATGTCTATTATTAAGGTGGACCAATGCTTCCTCTTATAGGAGAACTTTAATTTCAGATGTTTACAACTTTGCTAGACTTTGTTTGGACTTGAATATAAATGCCTCAGGCCAGTCTATAGAGATGAAAAGAAAAGAATGTCCCTATGAAAATGTCATTCTAAAAGACTTGCCTCCCCGCCCCCCCCTTTTTTTATTGGAGAAGAAAATGCCTTGTTTTTTGTCTGTGTAGCAAAATCTGTTACTGTTTCCTTGAACAGCTTCAGCACTCCGTGCCTGCAGGAAGGGACGTGAAATCTGGCAGGGTACGTTGGGAACGCGCCTGGTGCTGCTTCCCCAAAAACCTGTTTGCCCAGGATTTGAGCAGTTGGAAGATGGTGATTTGCACATGTGAAGCAACTGCATCTTGAACTTTCTTCAAAGTTAGCAGCAGTAAAATTTAGCTGAGATGGCTCCTGGTGTTGAGCAGCTTGCAGAAATGCCAGCCCCACCAATCACAGCTAGCTCAAGTGTCTCTGCTCTGTGCAGTATATATATGTGAAGAGTGTACTCTTTACATCCCTTTTTTTCCCTGGGCAAAATATGGATGAGATCAGTTATTGAGGAATAGTTTTGGGGTTAGACAGAGGAGGAAATGTATGCCAGTTGACAGAAAGCAGAGTGTCGTGGTGATGTTGCTGGAAAGGCAAGAGATGACAAAAGATGATAGCTCTTTCTGAGGTTCATCAGCAGTTAAACTTTGTGTGTTTTGAGGAGTTTCAGGTGTCAGCTAGGTGCACAAGTTCTTCTGTAACCTTCAAAGTGCTTGGCATTGCAACCTTAATAATGTTCTTCTAATAGTGTTTTTTACTTCATGCCAGTGATACATATATGAACCTCTCTGATGAGATCTAAACGAATGGCATTCCTATGGCTTTACACAAGAGCAGTGGAGATCATACTCGAGCCCTCAGTTTGTTATTACAGTATTAAGGTTTTAAAAGAATCTGTCAATTACTGTGAGATAAAATTAACAGGATTCTCATTTTTTATGCTTCAAATTGTATGTAAGCTTCCTTTGGCAAGGATTTAATCATCTGGTATGTTTATACAGTACCTTGTCTAATGAGGGTTGGTTAGAGCTATGGGGCATTATTGTGATATTAATGATAAATACGATAGTTATCTGTGGTGAAGAGTAAATTTCCCTTTTTCCTGAGCCCTGTACAGCCAGGTAGTGTGTAGCCTGACTTAAAGAATGTGTATGTTGCTGTATTCCAGAATGACAGTTCTTATCTACCTCCTCAGATTGCTGAGTCTTATTACAGAGTTCAGTGAGCTTATTCCTGTCAGTAAAGTTATTCACACACTTAACTATTTGCAAAATAAGACACTGGGTTTTTCTTTTGGCTGTGAAAACACATTGCACACTGCAAGCTGCATAATAATTAATAATATCGACTAATAATAGAAGAAGCCAGGAATTCTTGGGCAAGGCAATTTCTCACAGTACTAGAATTTTCTGAATTAACTAATGAACTATTATAAATTGCCCTTGTGTTTTGATCGCTCAGCATAAGGGAGGAAGAAACTGTTTGGGAAGCACAGAGCCCTCACACCCTGGGGAGCTGGTCCTCACAAACAGAGGAGCATCAAACAGGGAACTTAGGCAACTCTGTCCTAAGTCATGAGCCACTTAAAAGTCCATCCTATGCTTTTGCTTTTGAGAGCATCACAGACAGGACTCATGCTTCATGTCATTGCAGCAGTATGAATTTGGTCCCTGAAATAAAGCTGAAGTAATACAGTGAGGAATGAGGACCAGGAGCCATGTGTGAGTGCCATTACCTGAGGGAAAAAAGGAAAAATAAACTTCCTAATATATTCTTGTAAATCTGAGTTTCTGTTATTCAAGAAACACAGAAAGGAATCTGTATTGTTTCAGAGTGAATGTCAGATGATTCTGTTCCTTGTGCTTTCTGTTTACAGTGATGGTGATGATTGAGTCATTCCCTGTAGAAGTTTCTAGCTGCTTCTGTATCTCGAGTGTCTGCCTAGAAGTCACAATTTTTGTCAAGTGTGTCTTTGATCTGTTGGTAATCACAGTCCTGGCTAAAGACAGTATGTTTGCTTCTTTTGGACTCAGTACCAGAGAGTTTAATAAATGCTCTTTTATACAAAGATGGTAGGAAGCAGACATGGGTTATAGCCCAAGGCAAGGAGTGTGTGACAAAGCTTGAGCAGTACTAAAATATTTGCTCTGTGCGTGCAATAACAAGAATACGATGGACAAGCTGTTTGTACAGAAAAGAAAAAAGCCACCAGATTATAAGGGAAGCAGTCATGGTCACCACATTGAGATGGAACTGACAGTCAGGCTGCAAAAGTTAACTAGTTTTAGTGTCGCTGCTAGTGCATCAGAGAGCAGTTTCCTTTAATCTGAATCTCAAAAAACCATATCCCAATGTTTGTTGTACCATGGACACTGCTCCTGTGCTAGGTTTTGTTAAAAAAAGGCACCCTTCATTTTGGTGGATTTTAGCATTGTTGTTGTGCCATTTATGTGGGGTAATTCATATGACCATAATTAACATAAAAATGTACTTGTCATTTTCTATCGCCATGTCAGAAGAATGCTTCAAAAGAAAAAAAAAAAAGCTTTGTGTCTTATGATTAGTCATCACCACTAATTTATTTTACTCTGATATAATTAAAAGAAAATATATGCGAAACTTTCCCATCACAAAAGGAATCTATTGCTGATGAGACCTGTTTCATTTAGTTCATGTGTAGAGAAAGTTTGCATTCTCATGCCAGCCTGGCATTCCCAAAAACCCCTGGGAGATGCCAACAAAATGACAGAGAACTAAAGAAGGCTGGCTATTATCTTTTTTTTTTTTTTTTTTTTTTTTGTGTTCTGGAGAGACTGGAAAGTCTCCTTCTATCCACAGCCCAGGGGAGAGCTCTAGGATGCCACTTCCTTGGGCTGGAGGCATCTTTCTGTGCACACACAAGTGTCCCACCACAGAGCTGAGAGTTGTTTTTGCTACCATTGTTCTTGTACAAAACACTTTTTCTGCTATGACAGTATATGTACCAGCTACCCTGGGAGCCTTCAGGTTCACAGAGGAGTCAGGAGAGGATCCTTCTGATAGCTCAGCTTGGAAGCAGGAAGCTGTGTGTGCTTTACTGTGCTTGGCTTAATCCAGCTGGCAACTGCAGCACGGTTAAATACACCTTTGCTCTGAGAATTGAACTGCAAGGTAATTCCACTGCTGTGCTAATTGCCATCACATACCGAGGATTTCCAAAGATATCCCTTGCCTGTGTCAGCCAAAGCATTTCCGTCCATTTCCCAAAAGCGAGGGAGGTGGCCAGGGTGCTGTGACAGAGCCCAGCGGGACCTGGCGCGGGAAATAGCTGGCCTCGACATTTCCACTCTTCTGCTCCCATATAGGGGCTCAAAATCCACTGGCAGCAGCAGGCAGAGGTCTGCTCACAGCAACGAGGGAGAACAAAGTGCCGCCAATCCTGTCGGAGCTGTCAGCTTCGATACCGGCGAGGAGGTAGCGGCGTATCTGTTATCCTTGACGGCAGCAAGCGGAATTAATTTTGGAGTGACTCCATGCTGTGGAATGAGGGCTGTCCTGCTCTGTGATGGATTTCTGGGCAAAATCTCTGATCTTGTTTTGAATGTTTAAAGATTTTCAGTGGTTGGGCCCTAATAACTTAAAAAGCTGGAATCTGCCCTCAACCTGTGCTATGGGCAAACAGCAAATGCACAAAACTCAGCTTCATGTTATACTCAGGACACTGTACAGATACCACTCTCTTGTGGTGCTTGTTTCTTCCACTGTACATGTGAGTTTATCCTTTTTTATTCTTCTGACCACCCAGCAAGTCCCATTTGTCCACAGAACTCTTAAGTCAAAAGCAGAAACCTTTCCATTTCTAAAGAATTTTGTGCTGAGGCTTTTGGGAGAGAGAGAGGGAAGATATTTAAGAAATAGCTTATTTAATTTAGTAAATCAAACAGCTTTAGGAAACAGCCTGGCACAAATACAAGGTGACATAATAAATAAGATCTTTTACTTTTGTCTTACTGAATAGAGAGACTAAAAATAAATTCCCAAATGGAAGTAAGTCAATAGATTCTTTATTGCTACACCTTTTGAAAGAAATGCTCTAGCCTTCCCTTCACATCTTGCATTCAGCTAGTTTCCAGAGCAAAAGCAGGCAATTCTGCATTATCTCAGTAAGACACTTTTAATTTTAACACTATCTGCCCTGATCTCTCTTTGTCCAGTTAACGTTTCCTTGACCTAGAGTTCAACCCCTTTTACAAAGTAACCTCAGGCTTTGATGGCAGTAATTCTACCTTCACCGGATCCTGAATACACAACCTCCAGGCCCAAAGGAGAAGATTAGCAGACTTTACCCTAATTACTTGTTATTGTGTAGTTGTTAAAAAAGATTTCGGCTCCAGAAAATGAGGCTGTAGCCAGACAGAAGTTAGCCTGGGGTTCAAAAGTCTAGCAATCCTTGGCTCCACAGGCCTATAAAAGCAAAGTGTTGACTGAATGCAAACAGCTTGCGTGGAGAGAGGCCCCCTTGGAGGGAGTGACAGCAGACCATCTGTCATGGGAGGCAGCAGGGGTTGGAGGAGTCCCTCTAATGACTCCTCGCTGGCCTGTTAATGGATAGCTCCATCTGATTCCTCCACTGGTGGGAATGCCGGACTTTGTGATGGCTGCAATGCGCAGAGCTTTGCATGCATCTTCTGTTCTTGGGATCTTTGAAAGGGTGAGCCAGGTCTGAGGCACAGCTGGAAAAAGTCCGCCCAGTGCCGTAGGTGCCTGCAACACACTAACCCGCCACTTCTCCAGATGCTCGTTTTAGGTTGGTATAATGAGCACCTATCAACAATTAATGATGGTTGTTGCATGAGGGGAAGGATCAGGATGCCTTTGGTGAAGTGAGAAGCAGTCAGTCAGCTCCTCACCTTCAAGCATTAAATGTCGTGAGAGGTCAAAAGGTTTTACGAGGAATGCAGAGTTTGGAATATTTTTAATTAAGCTACATCCTTTGAAATTCTTTCAAGTCAATCTTCAAACAAATCAGGTCTTAAATCAACACCCTTTAAAAACACATACACCTCTGGTAAGTACCTTCTTGCAAGCTCTACTGGGCATCACAGAAAGCGGTTAATTTAATTTTATGTGAGTCATTAAAAACCTCCACTTAGTGTTGTGTTCATTCTCCATAGTATATATTAATACTCCTTTTCCCTGAATACCTGAATTCCTTATCGTATGTAAAGTTAGTGTGTTTGTGCCTGAATGGGTTTACTATCTGAATTTATGAATGCCTTAAATGTAAGGGTTGCGAGGAGAGTTTGGAATATCAATGTTTTGGTTAGCCTAAAACATGCTTGCTTCTTTGTTTTTGTTTTTGTTTATTTGATTGTTTGGTTTCTTTATAACCTATTTTTATGAAATGCCTGTCTCTTAGAGACTTACTGATTGGGGGATATTTTCATCATCCTATAAATAGAAGCTGCAGTTGACATACAAACAACTGTACTCGTCACTGGAATTTAAGGCCCTTTTGGAAAGTTTTACTTGCATGAAAAGATTCAGCAGCTGGCTAAATCCCCCAACAAATTACATAAACCAGTGACATCAAACTTGACCCAAACATTTAGAAGACAATAAATGCCATTAAAAGGTAGCAGCTTATCTGGTTTCCACCCTGTCTGTCATTTTCAGATCTGTACACTTTCTGTGTTATTTTTGTGACCAGCACACATGGGATTCAAAAGACACTCTGCTAACAAAGACCTTTGATCCCTGGATTAACTTTTCTAACACTATCCTTAAGCAACTAGGAAAATAAAATTATTACCTCATTATCTATTTTGAGAGAATACTTTAACTGGTCTCTGAGGATAAGGACTGTAGTGGCTGCCTGAGTCTCCCAACTGAAAGCTGATGGTGAGGGGTGGCACCTATCAGTGTGAATAGTTTGAATTCCAGCCATAAGCGTGAGGTGAGCCCATTAAAGTTCTTCTGTTGTAAGCTCCAGCATCTGCCCTGGCTTCTCTGGGGCTGTGTTTTGGTGCTACCCGGGCAGCTGCCCCAAGGGTAGTCTCTGACCCCAGGCCAAATGATGCAAGATGACTTCTGTCTGCATTGCTCAGGGGTAGCTACTCTCTTTAGGGCAGCGTGGCTGGATTCGGGATAGTGCTTCTCTGGCCCCATATGGCCCTGAGAGCTTATTTATTAAGCTTTTGTGATTTACTAATTCAAAGTATGTATTGCCTGTTTGTGGTATGCCATGACAGCATGTAGGGGATTTGAGGACACAAGGCCTGTTGGAATAACATCAGACAACTGTCATGGGCTGAGGGAGTTAAACTTGCTGCAGTCCAAGTGCATTTTGTCTGTCTGGAGTGGAGCCTGGAGCAAACTATTCTGTCAACAGCATCCAGGCTTCCTCTCCAAGGAAACTAGTCATTTTGCTTCAGAAGGGAGCCTGGGAGTGAGCAAGCATATATTCAGCATGAATGATGAGAGGATCAGATGCTGGCAGCAAACAGGAAGCTGAAGTATGTGACAGTGGAGACGTCTGTTGATCTTTGATGGGGGCCTGTTTCATCCATGGCAAGGATATCATTTATGCTTGGAAATAACCCGCATTTAGTACTTGGTGCAGCGAATGTTTCCTTAGTTTAAACTCGGATACTCAGTTTGCAGCAGTGGAGCTACAAAGCAAGGGCTTTTATTGAAAGCTTAAGGCAGAGAGGCCCTGCAGAGAGATCTGGACAGAATGGAGAACTGGGCAATCACCAGCTGGATGAAGTTTAACAATGGCAAGTGCTGGATTTTGCACTTGGGACATGGCAACCCTGGCTGTACATACAGCCTGGGGCATCAGATGCTGGCAAGCAGCTCTCCAGAGAAGGATCTGGGGGTTCTGATCGATGGCAAGTTGAACATGAGCCAACAGCGTGTCCTGGCAGCCAAGAAGGTCAACTGTGTCCTGGGTGCACCAAGCACAGCATTGCCAACCGGGCCTGGGAGGTGATTGTCCCACTCTGCTCTGCACTGGTGCAGCCTCACCTGGAGCACTGGGTGCAGTTCTGGGCACCACAGGATAAAAAGGATATAAAGCTACTGTAGGGTGTCCAGAAGGGGGCTACAAAGTTGGTCAAGGGTTTGGAGGAGAAGCTGTATGAGAAGCGGCTAAAGTCACTTGATTTGTTCAGTCTGGAGAACAGAAGACTAAGAGGAGACCTCATCACAGTCTACGGCTTCCTCACAAGGTGAGGAGGAAGGGGAGGCGCTGGTCTCTCTGTTGACTGATTACAGAACCTGAGGGAATGACAGGAAGATGTGTCAAGAGAGGTTTAGGTTGGACATCAGGAAAAGGTTCTTCACCCAGAGCGTGGTGAAGCACTGGAACAGGCTCCCCAGGAAGGCTGTCATGGCCCCAAGCCTGACAGTGTTCAAGAAAATACTGGACAACACCCTCAGACACATGGTGTGAACTGTGGAGTTGTCATAAGCAGGGGCAGAAGTTGGACTCCATGATCCTTGTGCGTCCCTTCCAACTCAGGACATTCTATGATTCTATGAAGTTCCTTTTCACTCTGAATATGGTTACCACACAGGCACAGCTGCATCTGTTGTTAAATTTGGCCTAATTTAGAATGAAGACAGTATCTAATGAAATTGTAGATTGGCTGTATTCTGAACGCCTGCATTTTTTCTGCTTTACTTTGAGCTAGTTCAGTTTTAAATTTGTCATGTATCCTGTTTCATGAGAAACTGAACAAGGAAGCCTGACTTCCTATGGATTTTCATCGGATCTTCTCATAATAATCACAGTTTCTCTCAAAAGTCTCTAAGACTTCCCCAGTTCTCTCATGTCTGCGATATATCCTCACATTAATCCTTGCTTACTCCTGTTTTCTCTAATTCCCCATTTTTTCTTCACCTCATTTCACCCTATGTCCCTTAACTATGGGCTGAGGTAGTACAGTGCTGTTGATGCATGCTGATCGGAAAGGAGAAACATGCATAGTGATTGTCCAGCCAAAAGGTCTTGTGGAGCTCATATTGAAACTTTACTCTGTTTCTCTTTTCTCTAATTTGCATTAGTTACTTTCCTCTACCAACCTGTTGATTTTCACAAACCTTGTAGGAACTTACCATCCATTGGAAGTCCCCCCTTTTTGTCTGATGTTGTTGTCAGCAGCTGTCAGATTTAAAAGCTACCAGAGTAGGAGGTGAATGACAGACAAACTGGGATACAAATGGAAAGACAGCATGAATAGAGAAGCTGAAGTTCCTCAGGAAATGAGGCTAAAGAGAAGATGATGGTGAGATCACCTTGGAGCTCTGCCGGCAGCCGGCACAGAGGACGCATCTGCCAAGCAGGGCAAAGCTGTTCCTCAAAGCTGGTTTCTGCCGGTTTTTCTCAAAATGTAGGGCAATCAAGATGAAAGAGAAGTTCCTCTAAATGTGATTTCTTTATGTTTTCTTGCCAGGTTGTTGTATTCACAAGGAATGTCACTGCAGTGTCTATGAGACACTGATACCACAATACCACCAGTGCCAATGGGCAGAGTTCACGCAATGAAGAGGCTTTTTCGGTATGTAACAACACATTATTTTTCCACTTTAGCTTCACTTACACCTTCAACACTTGGCACCTAAGATGAGTTAACAGATGATAATGCATATAAAGCAAAGCCATTTAGATGTACACAGTGAAGATCTGTTTTCAGTTACATGCCTCTGAAGTCAGCAGGGTCCAAAATCTGACACAGTGCATATCCAGAGTAACAGCCTCCAGAGACCTTTCGTGTTTGCACTTTTGATGGGTATTTTTGTGTGGACAAAGCTGACAATTAATGCTTGGTTTTGCTTTTGGACATTACCGCTAATGCATGTGACTGGACCAAGGGCTATATACTACAGAGGATTTTAATCCTAAAGCAGGAAAAAAGTGTTTCTGAGGAACCTAAATCTAAAATCATGATAGAAAACCAGGTTGCTAGAAAAAGCTGCTAACCTCAGTATGTGCTTACCTCTTCAACCTGAAATTGTCCTGGTGGCTAAAGTTGTAAGTCTGTGCTTTGTCACAGAGATCTCTTTTGAGCAGACCTCATCTGAGACCAGTAGCAGCTGTTCCTTGAGACACTTAATGCTCAGAGAATCCTTAATATACACTGATAGCATAAAGCCTCTCAAAAAAACCAATGCTGGCCACTTTCTTTTTGAAAAGCTAGGGATTTAGGAGTCCAGTTTTTGTGTAATGACTTATATCTCTTCTGAAGAAGATCTGGAGCCATTCTCAGCATTAGAAATTTCAAACTCAACTTGCAGGAAGACCCATCTACTTTGTCAGTGATGCCACTGTTCAGCAAGGGGCCAGGACTGCAGTGCCTTGGTAGCAGTGGCTTTGCAGAGCCCTCCTACAATAGAAAGGCTGACTACTGGGACCATGGAGCCATTCCTTCTCTTTCCCGCTAGTCTTCACCTCTTTGCTTCATACTTTAGCAGAGGGAGAGAAGAGTCTTGTCAGTTGCAGGCTAATCAATAACTTTCCTATCTGTGTAATGTCACTTTAGACGGGAGACATGGCTCTAATCCTCTGCAGGCAAAAGAAAGATGCTGCAGCCGCTAGGGCATAATGGAAAAGGTTGGTTCCTTCTCTGTTGATACCACATAAGGGAAAAGTACAGATTAGCCCTATCCAAAAGTAAGAATCTGAGGGTATGGACCTCAAGGATATTGCAAGGTCTTTCCTCTTTCAGAGACCTTAACTCTTAAAGAAAAGGTTATTTAAAACACAACCCTAATCTTGGTGTTTCTTATTGACTAACTCTAAATGACTGCCTCAGTAAGTGGGATGTTTAGATTACTTCTCCAAGGTGTGTAACTCTATCAGCTGGTACTGGACATTGAGGTGTCTGGCAGACACATGTCCCTAAAAGTAAAACAGTGTGAGTACAACTTTATCTCAAATTTCTAATAGGTGCTTAGACCTGAACAGAAGATGTAAGACAAGATTTCAGCAGTCATGGAGAATATCTCACTGGAAAAACTTCTTGATAGCTTCTACAGGGCAAATAGTCAAAGCAGATCAGTTATAAACATAGTCAGACTATTCACTATTCATAACCAACACAGCCTAAATCACTCATCAGAGAGGAACGTGAGGTCTATAAACAACAGGTACTTGCCACGGACAAGTTAAATCAATGATAAAGATCTGAAACACACAGTGCATCAGAGGTTTCCTTCTTTAAGCTCTCTTGTGTATTTGCCTGTCTCTGTTCTTACACATCCCCTTTTACAACAGAAACAGAACGCCTTTTTTTTTTCCAGGACAGCACAACCCTTTATTCAGAGAGCCAAAATTAACGGGCTTGAGTGCCAAGAGTCCTTCTGTAGCCACATCTCTTCTGTGTCGTAGGAAGTATTGATGGCCTTTTGTTTGTCATTTCAGCTGCACAGACTAGAAATATATGTGACTTCAGTAAGTACTTTCTATTCCAAGCATGTATCCCATTGGCCTTTCACATACAGGAACCCCTGGTAACCTCAGCTGAAGTTTTCTAGACTGAAAGAGAAGGGTTATTCAATGGCTAGAATTCAACTTCAGGCCTTGGGATATTTTGCTTGTGATCTCTTCACAGTATTTCTGTACTACTTTTTTCAGTGAGTCATATAGTCTCTCAGGTCTCCATGCATAAAGCAAAGTTAACAGCACTTCACACAACACCGTGAAAGTTAGCGCATGATGTTCTTTCAGCAAAAGGGAAGACTGCAAATGAAAGTAAACTGTACAAAAATTACTGTTACTATCTGAATCCTTCCAACAACCTGAGACAGTTCTTGCTTTTACAACAAAGCCACACAGATACCTAGCAGAACTATAGGTTTGAACAAAAAATCTTGGTGATACTGAGAAGCGTTTATTGAAGAAACGCTGTTATCACTGTAGTTTGCACCTGTGGAAAGCTTTTGTAATGTTCACAGAAAATAATCCTAGGTTCAACTGGTAACGGGAATATATCAAGAATATGAATTACTCTGTTTCTCTCCTTGGGAATACTTATGCATCAGTCAATGTAATGGCCTACATTTATGAAGGTAAATATGATGCAAAGGTGAAGGGAATGAAAAAAAATTGTTCCATCTCTTCAAGACACTTCATACCGTGTGATGTAGCAGCAAGGGAAAATATTCTGGCATAGATTACATCCATTTTATCTCTTGTTCACAGTCTGATTGGTAATCTGTTCTTGAACTTGCTGCAACCAGTCATCAGCCTCAAGGGCTGGTGGTGAAACTGCAGCTGGGCCCTGAATGATCCAGATTCACCTATCTACTCATCAAAAGCACCCCAGGAGATTTTAAGTGAAGTGAAGATTGAAATCAATGTATATAAAACTTCAGCATGGAAGTACAAATCTTTGCTGTCTCAGGTGGCCACATTATATTGTCTTACTTACAAACTCATGAAACTCCACTGCAACAGTATAGCCCCACACTTGTAGAGGAAAAGGTGTTCCAGATCATAACGTTCTGATGGTTACAAAATTTTTTCAAATTTCTAGACTATGTTCACCCATGGCTGGTTTATACATGGCCTTAATCATTGTCCTCTAGCTCTACTATTTTTTCTGTCTCCTCTGTTTTACCCCAGAAGTGTGGCAAACATATCACCTCACAGCTCTTGTTTGCTAGACAAGGTAAGCTCTTTTAGTTGCTTGTCGTTACTTTGTTCGCTATGTTTCTTTCAGCTTGCATTCATCTTTCTTGAACATAGGCAATAGAACTATTTACAGAGGAGGTCCCATGATTACATTAATAGTTTATTTTGTCTCCTGGAAAAAGGATTTATGGGGGTTGCAAGTTGTCTTCTTCACAGTCAGATCACATCGATGGATCGTAGTCATCCTGTGAGCAACTGAGGCTCTCAGTTATTTCTGCCCCTCACTTTTTTTCCACCCAGTGTGTTCTAGCAACCTATCTTCTTATTAGTAATTGAAAGACTTTGCAGTCATAATCATAGAACCATTCAGGTTGGAAAGGACCTTTCAGATCATCAAATCCAAGATAATGTTGCATTTTATCCCATTTCTAATACTTTAGACTGCAAAGCTGTCCTTTAAAATAGCCTGCTCCCTCAATGTGATGGCAAATACTTTCAAGTAAGAATTGTCACCAGCTTTCATTAGCGTATTTCTATTTCTGTGCCAAATTATCTCATGACAGTATTTAAGAAAATGGGCTCTGACTGATCTTTTAGAAAATCCTTTGCTAGTCTTCCTCTAGCCCCAAGTTATCCTTTCAAGATTACCTGTTGTCTTCTCTTCATTATTCACCTATATTTGCAGTAAACCTCTTTATTGAATAAAGAATTTCCTAATGAAGCTTCTCAAATGATCTACCCACCTTTCATTTTTCCTGAAAGACAGAAAGAAGTCTGGATAACCTGGCATGGTAAATGCATGTTGCACTTTATTTGATTTTTTTTTTCCACATGTCTAACTAATATTTCTTCAAAATGCTAGTTAGATACTCTTACTGATTTAACAAAAACACAAGAAGTGTTGGCATTTGGTTCTGGACAAATGCGGATTATCTGGAAATTGGAATCTGTTTTTAACTGTCTAAGCTGTGAGAGAGTACGAAACAGTGAAGCAACCTTTTTTCGCTCCATTGATTTCCTCATATATGCTCTAATTAGGAGACTTTATTTTATGATCTATGTAAATGTCACCTTTAGAAAAATATTTATTTCAGAAAGGACAATACTCTCTTCAAGTGTAATAATTAAACACTACTAAAAAGATCTCAGAATATGGTATCTTGTTTGTTTTCTGCTCTGATCGGGTGTGTCTCAGTGACACTTATTTTAGGTACTTATCATTAAGAATTTATGGGGTATTCTTTTCAAGAGCCCTGCTGGCAGTGAGTAAACGATATATTTGTCTAGATATTGGTGCTCACATTAGCATTCATAATGCATTCTATTGCTTTACTTGATGGGGCCATGAATCACAGGAAACAAAGTTCCATTTTCTGGATGGCTCCTTTACAAAACAGTTGTAAAATCCATCCCTAGCAGAGCTTTGCACATAGCTAAACAATGATTTACTAATTGATCTTTAGGGATCACTTTAGTTCCCACTGAAATTAATGGAAACGTTCCCATCTATTTTGCTAAGAGCTGGGTCATGCCCTTAGTAGGAAAGGAGGTTAGATCAGGAATATTCATGGGAACTAATAGCAACTAAAACTAATCTAAATACATTCTATAAGAAATGCTTATGCAAAAAGACTGTGTAACTCACCTTGCTTTAGAGGCATTGTGTTTGATTGAAGTGTGTGGTGACAGACTCACCATTTGGAGATAAATTGTTTTAAGTAAAGAAGTATCTTATTATGAAGCTTCTAAATACCCTGTTTAGCAATCACAAAGTGGATGTTTTTAGAATAAAGCAAACAAAAATTGCACATAACAAACATTATCCACTGGCTAAATGTCTGTGCAAGTAAGGATGATGGTACTTTCTTCACCATCACACCAAGACCCCGAGTTGCCACAGTTCAAATTAAAGAGCCAAATCTCTGTGGCAAGAGTCTGCAATACGTTTGACTTCTGGGTTTTGTCACAAAGAGGGATTTGTACCACTCGTTCACCAGAAAGTTAAACAATCTAATCAGAAATTTGTAGACTTGTCCAGTTTGCATAAGCCTGCTGAAATGTAAAATAAACATTACGTATGTGGAAAGCAGCAGGAAGCAGAATATCCTTTAGAAGCCAGATGTCTGTTCACTGCCTGGCTTATAATGAGGCAGTTTGTTTTTAACTTGGATGTCACTTGTATTCTCAGCTACTCAGTTAATATGTGATATGACCATTAACATGAAGGTGGTTTCTATGTCTTCGGTGTTTCTTTAAGACACATCTCTATTTATGGTCATTCTCTCCTTCTCAATAAATAGTTGAGATGAACAACCATAATAGGCCAGCTACAATGGGATTTGGAAAGTTATGAAGATCAAGGACCAGTCATTCTGGCTAGGTGAACAGACGATGAGCAGAGGTAAGTCTGTGATAGTCAGAGGAAGGTGCAAAAATTTGATTTCAGATTAACAAAATTATGAAGACAAAAATACAGGGTTTTTTACCTAATTTATACTCTTCATAAATGATAAAAATAATTTATCCCACATGAGAGATTTCATCTGGATTTGGCACTCACACAAGACCTTGCATGCCAACAAAGTGCCACACCAGACATCCTTGTAGAACGTAAACCTTTGGGGAGGCTGTGGGTCATTATCAAGTGTATTTACCCATGATGTGTAACTGCTGACTCAGAGAGCTCGTTTTACAACTTTGCTGAGAACATATCGGGAGTGCCTGGGTGTGGGATTGCCCTTCTGTCAAGAAAACAACCAAAACAAAATTTATAGCAAGGAGTGTTTGGAGCAGGTATCCTGTGTGAATGAATATCCTGTATGGGCTGCAGGCCAGTTATAGTCCCTGCTATTAACTAATGTGCTGTGGTTTAGTGTACACATGTGTTTATTTTGTATCTCTACAAACAGAAAATGGAAGTCCAGCCTAGTTGGCCTAGTTTGATAGGTAACTCACTAGTCCGGCCAACTAATTTTTTCTACAGAGATATGCATATCCAGCTGGTCACAGGTGAGGCTGGGAGGCTTTGGAGCAATGCTGCCATTCTGAGACCGCTTGGGCCTTCAGTGGACCAAATTGAAAGAAACAATATGAAGATCTTTAATGGTCCTGGTTGTGTCCACTGCAGACACCTAGTGCAGACCTTTATGTGTATGCTTGTGAAAGCTGCGGTGTGAACATCCACAGACTGCAAGAGCACAAGGTGGCTGGGTTAATCTGGCTTCTGTGAAAACTCACTCATTTAGCTTACCACAAAGCCATATGCACTTTCTTGAGTCAGAAGGTATGCTGAAGTGGCTGCCCACAGGGAGCTGCATGCTGTGTGGTTACATGGCTTCCTGGGGGAAAGCTGGCTGGACAAACGGCTCCTAGGCTTCCCAGGTTAGGCTCTGCCGTGTGGGACACTCAGCTTTTTTAGCAGACCAGCATGTCTATGGGCCAGTGGTGTTTGAAAAGGTGGAATGGACAAAGAGGTGCAACAGCAGAAACAGAGGCACAGGGCTCAGGGTCTTTCTTTCCACCACCAAGAAGGAGGAATTGAAGGTATGAGAGCAAGAAAGACGTCAGTGATAGGTTGCAGCCACCACTTTTCTATTTTGCTGTATGAAGAGGACAGTGCAGGACATGCCAGTAGCCCCACCATCTGGTCCTGGGGCAGAGACAACAGGAACATGACTTTACCCATTACATCCCTGATGTGTCAGGGAGCCAGGCAGAATGTCCCCCTCAAAATCAGTCAGAATTTGCCAGCTGGCATTTTGCATAAACCAGACTTAATACTGGGTGGAAACCCAAGCTGAAATCTGTGGTGGTTCAGCTGTCCCAGGTTCAGGGCGGTGGTGTCCATCAGGAGGGTGGTATGTGTACAAAGCTGGGGAGTAGCTGTGTCAGCCAGCTGTGTTTTACCTCCTGGAACAAATTTGTCACAGCCCTGATTTTCATCTTTTAATTAAAGATCCTTTTTAGGTCTCAGATTTTTGACCAGGATTTTAATGAGTTTCAAAACTTTTAATAAACTGTTGGCATTATTGTGTCAATTGTATCATTTGGGTAAGAAACTTAACCCAATATCTAAAACTGAATGCATTTGTTGAGTCTATTTTTAATCTTTAAACATGAAATCTAAATATATTTCTAGACAGTCAGAAAGGTGATTATCTCTGTTCTCTCCATCTAAGGCAATGTGCTTTCCTAATAATGTTATTTTTAGCTAGAGACTGTTAAAGTGCAGCACACACAGTCTGCCTACATATCATGTAAAACTGCTTGCTGGAGTAATTGCACATTTTTCTTAAGCAATGTGGTAACGGAGAGATGGCTGAGTACTAAGCAGGTGCTTGCCTGGCTGCTTACCTGCATGTCTCACAGGCTCAGCTGAGGTCTAGATGTGCTGGATCTGAAAGATCTTGTCAAGTTGTGCTGTGCTCTCCCTTCTTACATTTTTGCCAAATGACTGATGCACAGTTTACAACTGTAAGTCTCCTGTGACAGGGTAAGCTGCAAAGTGACCCCACACCTTCCAGACTTTAAAGGCATTGCAATAAGTCTGAAAGTGAGCCACACAAATGACCAGACAGTGATGCAGAACACCACCATCTGTCTTATAACTGAAAGGCTGTGCGTGGAACCTAAGCGTTGGTCCTCAAATCAAATGTTCTGTGGGTCTGCTCAAGGTGTTCCTGGAAGCCTTTTGGAAATTATTATTCACCTCCTTCCAGATAAAGAAATATTAAGTAGACGAGGATTTGAGCTTAAAAAAGAGCTGGGATCTATGAAAGAGTTTCTAATATAATATATGGTGAAGGGAAGAAAAAAATGGAACCACGATTCGCTATTTGTAGCAATTTGGAAATGAAAGCATGCCAAATGAAGTGATTTGGTTTAAAACACACACACAAAAAGAATTGTTTTCATGCAGCACATACATACATAGTGGTACTAATTGCCATGGAATATTCTAGAAGCTAAAAGTTTACATATGTTCAAAAAAGGACCAGACAAGTTCTTGCAAGAACAACCCTTGCCAACTATTTGGGATGGAACCTCTGGCGCAGGAAGTCCTTAAACAACTTTTGCTAGCTATTATCAAGATTGGTAAATTGGGCTAGGTAGAATTTTAATCAACCAAAGTACATAATTTCTCATACATTAATGTTGTTCTCCTTGCCTGCCAAAGAAACACCTTCAACTGGACTATATTTTTATAGCTAGCAAAGAAAATGTAGAAAAATGGCAGACTGAAAAGTGAAAGATGCACAGTCTCAAAATAAAGAACTTACAACAAACTAGGAAATAAGTGCCATTTGTCCTGATAAATCTTTTGTCTTGATGAATTGTTGCTAAATGGTCTAGATAGACAAAGGGCTATTGGGAAGTCAGCAGGAAAGTTAAAATATGGCCCTTGATAAAGTGTATCCCAGTAAACCAAGATTACAGTTGATAATTATGCATAAGCAAATCTCTTACTTAGTAGTGTTAACTATTTTGTTGAAGGATGGGGAAAGAAAGATGAAAGAGAATTCTAAAAGCAGCAGAACTAGCCAGGGAGTGGAAAAAAAAAAAGAAAGGACCCATTTCCAGCAGCCAAGGGAGAGATGGATAAGTAATTCGAGATGAATTTTGAAAAGCTAGCAAGGTTAAAAGAAAGGCAAGAATAAAGCCCAAGAATACTCATATTTTCTTGTATTTCTCCATGTTCTATGTATTGGGTACCTTTGCTGAAAATTATTAATAATGATAGATTTGACAGTTCAATTTCAGATTGCTGTGGTCATGATTCAGGGCCCAAATGTCAAAGGATAAAGGGAAACATTGAAACATGTCTGGAATGACTCTAAAGACAGAAAAATGAAAACAAACAAACAAAAGCAATAGCCCAATGAAATAATGATTTATGGGTTAAGGTATTGGGTATGCTTTGATATGTGGCTCTACTCTCTTTGCTCTGAATGGACTTTCCTGAGAAGTCACAGTCAACTTTGTAGTGTGTTTGGCCTCCAGTTCCCCATGTGTGTGGTCTGTTTGCACTTCTTGAAGTGGGACCAGTCTCTCCTTCCAGGAGTCAGCCTAAGCAGAGTGTCACCTTAGCAGTGACAGTGGCATAGCAGTAAACCAGGTGGTACTAACAGAAAGCAAGACTGCACAGAGACCAATAACAAATCAGTTATTTTCATTACAGGAAAAACAGGAAACATCTGAAAGAGGCTATCAGACTTCCAAAGGTGGTAATTTGTTTATAAAGACATTGCTAAAACATTACAGTAATTTTCACCATATAAGGTAAAGAAAAGGAGTAGATACAGGAAAGACTTTTTGCTCTGTAGGAAGCTGAATTACTTAAAGAAATTGAGATGTTACCAGCAGCAAGCTGAAAAAAAGGAAAAAGTAGAAGTAATAAAACTCTTGTGCCAGGAAGACTTCTTGTTGTTGTCCTCAGGCAAAGAAACAAGATCAAATACTTTAACTGTCCTTTGAAATGAGGGATGTTTCAGTATTCTCCAGAAGTTAATCTCAGTTTTACCATGTTGGTTGCTTCTATGGAATAGTCAGGAAACTATTGACTTGGGCAACTCGCCTATTAGGGAAAGCAAAGCTGTTCATGCAGATCACAGTTAAAGCATGGGATAAATTAAGGTTTAATTATAGCTATTAAATATGAAGTCACACATGACTAATTGGAAGAATTGCCAGAAAGAATTTTAAAGTGAAGCCAAGAACTTCATAATCCTGGACTTCTAAAAAAGTTTTTTTATGGAGTGTGAGTGAAAAAACTACACTGTGGATTTGCCTAGATATCACAGATACACGAGCTTGCTATGCATGTGAGTTATCTGGGGACCCTGACAGCAGCACAGCTGTTAGCATAGTGTTGTGCCCCTCAATCAGGGCTAATTAGCCCAGAGGGAGCATTGTGGTAGTATAGTCAATGCTGCTTCCAGTTTGGGAGATAAGTTGTTTAGCACCCACCCTGGGTATCTCTGACACAGCAATGAAGGCAATGACCTGCTGAGGCTAGAAATGAAATACATTCAAATAGTGAGAAGAAGTGTTTGGATAATCTCCATTAATGGGCAGGTATCAACCTTTGTGTAGAAGATATCCCAAAGATTTCTAAAAGATTAAGTCACTCAGAGTTAAAAAAAGTATGATTATGGAGAATTTTTAGCTAGATATGCTCTTGCTGTAGCATAAGTATCTGTCTTATTTGTTTCTTTCAGGAGAAGATGTGTGTTGAAGTCTATGCAAAGGAAATTAATCACTCCCATGGGGTAGACAGGGTTTTTTTTTTTTTGTGATCTTAGAAGATACTTCTGAAGCCTTGCCAATTCAAGACTCAGCTTTAGGGATTTTCAGACTAAGATGAAGTAACAGGCCATTTTTCCAACTAAATTCCACAAGCTACTCAGCATAATTTAGTGGAAAATTACCATCATTTTTGCTACATATCAGTATCTCCTGCTCAGTTCTGATCAGTGGGGCAGATGAAGGAGAAAAGACTGATTTTTAAACCAGGGAAGACCTTACTCATTTTCCTGTACCGACCATTTGCTAGACTTGTACTTTGTTTAATCATTCAGATAATTCTCAGATAGAGTCAGGCTTCAGATCACTACTGGGTGGCAATCAGGGAGTACAGCTGGGTAAATGGGCTCTGCATTTTGAGCAAACACAATTGCTGTTATAGGAGGTACCAAGACAGCTAAAGGAAGGAAGGAATGGCTTCACTGTGTTGACTAAATGAAAAAGAGGAAAACAGTAGCTCTGTAGTAGTCTTGTGGAGCCTGAGCATTTAGTTTCTTGCTGCCGGTCAAAACGTAGTTTGGGCCTTTTGTCCCTGCAGTCTCAGTTTGGAAGAACTGGAAGTTTTGAGAGCAAAACCTTACCTGGAGTAGGAGATGAGGCTTAGCTTTTGGTAACTAAAATTAAATCAAACTGCTCTGCTCATGACCAGTATGAGTGTGTGTGATGGCGGATGTGTGTGTGTATTTTACTTCAATGTGACTCATGTTTCATAGCTGTGACTATGTTTGCTAAATCGTTTATCCGAATTTCCCAAATGGATATAAATCTCCATAGGTTTAAAATGAAATGACTGCCACAAGTTATTAAAATAGAGGTGGCTAACTCATATCTGTGGCAACAGAGAAGTTGCAGTAGACTTCTGCTATACAGAAAAAAACCTCAAACACCTATTAGAAAAGAGTAGGGAAAGCAGATCTGTATTCTCAAGGAAAGTAAAAGGATAGGATACTCTTCATTTCTAGATGAAGAGTAAAGGAAGATGTTAAATAACTGTTGGGAGTCATGTCAGAGGGAAATAAGAGAGGGGAGTTATCCTGTTAAGATGGTGTTTCTTCAAAGAAAGATTAAAAAAATATATATAGTATAAATATAGTGTTCTGCTGAGAAAGAGAGCTAGTATGTGCACAGAGTTCTCTGTAGAAAATGAAACAAATCTTGGAAGATAAAAAACATAGTTGTAGATAAAAGCCACCCCAGATCAGGCTTGCTGACATAACTCCATAAAAAATGCTGTAAATTTCCCGATTCCAATAACAAATGCGAAGTAGCTGTGTGAAGGAGCTAATCTCCCAAACCATGTTTGGGATATTGGCAATGTTAAAATTATGGTAATCCATTAACGCATGGTTTAAAGAGCTATTGTGACATATTTCCATGAGACGATAACAAAACTAATTTCTGTTTTTATACAGAACCAACAGCTACAAAACCAATATAAACCCACAGACCAGTACCTTAGGAATACTTGTCACAAAGCTGCATGCCAGGACACAATAGTTGGGGAAATGGCAGGTGTTACCTTTTAGTATGTGTCATCATTTGGAGTTCGTCTGATGCTAGTTTCCTGGCACCTCATGTCTTGGAGTTGCTACAGCAAAATATTTGTCCTCAGATATCACTACACTGATTATTTCTCATCACGTCATACAGCAGAGAAGAGAAAGGTAATCTCAGGTTTTACTTCTCTTTTTGTTTCCATGGACACAGTTTTCTAACTCTGTATGGAATCAAGATCTGCTGCCTTCATTAACTTTGTTCTTGGAACGAACTTCCCTATCAGCTTTTACAAATCATTGAAATAATTTGGGAAAAAGAGAAAAAGAAATAAATGAAAAGAAAACAAACACAGGACTGAAAATAAACCACATACTACAATTCCAAGTAAACAGGAAGTTGTATGTTAAGGCTGAATAGAAAGTATCATTTAATTAATTCTGTTAGAGGGAATTTTATGAGCGTGTAACACTATGATTTAGTATAAAAGCTCTCTTCTGATGTTTTCTGAAGATAGATTTTAGACTTTTTAGTTTGTTTTTTGCTTGTTAGCACAGCTTGTTGCATATTATTTGTAAAATACACTTGTGTGCCTTGCTTGCCAGGAATCCGTGACAGTAAGATATCTGTGGCAGTAAGATATCTGTGTTTATCAAAAAAGAAAGAAAAAAAAATGTTCAGGCATTTTCATCTGGAATGCCTCCTACCTAACACCTTGTTAAGGTAACTCTTAGCACTTTTCTGTTATTTTCTTGTTTCTAAGGGATACTTCTTCATATGTGCAGAAGCTATTGTTCCTTGTGACAGACTAAACCTGTGATAAGCCTGACATTTAAGAAAGCAAACTCCTAGTGTCCAGTTGTGCAATGGGTTGTTGACTAGCCTTGGGTTTACAGCAGTCACAGAATGAGCTGCTCAGGGCTAAGGAAAGGATTTATTGGCAGGGCCAAGTGAACACAATAGGGTCAGGCTCCATCTGCACCATTTGCTGCAGAATTTCCTTCCTTCCCTGGTCTGCTCATCTGCTGGGAGCTGCTGCTTGCCAGCTGCCAGTTCCCACTGTCCCCCTTCTACCAAAAACCAGCTGAGGTAGGTGGGATGTATTGGAAAACTGAGATCTGGGGAAGAGGAAGAACTGCAGTGAGCCAGAAATATCAGGGATCAGGGAGAGGTGAATGAAAAGGTGTGTGATTTGGTATGCACCAGAGACTCCAAGCTTGCTTTCACAAAGGGTGTTTTGGCTGAGGGTAGAGGACAGAAAACAGAAAGATTTGTGAGGAAGGACTTAGAGGCAGGATCAAATAGCATTTAGAACAATAAAACTAATATTAAGTAAACTTTGAATTTCACAAATATGTCAACAATATATTTCTATCCAGTGCTGCAGTTCAGGTACTAAAGTAAATGCTAGTCAGTGTTTGAACAATTTTTGCGCTGCATTGACTCTGCTGCTTACTTGGCTGCTAGAAGATTTCTATGTAAGGAAACCTTAAAACAGATCCTTAAAGAGACATGTTGTCCACCAGTCTTGTGAGTAATGAGTGTGCTAAACATATTGAATACAGGATGTTTCTTTTTCTGTACACTTTATACACAGGTGATTAAATCTACAATGTAAGTGTCTTTTCAGGCTGGTAAATATTTCTGAAAGCAGATAAAATGCCTGTTCTATGTGCTTCTTAAAGTAGATTTTATTGAACTTCTAGACATACTTGCTTTTGACTAAAGATCGAGAAGTTGTGGTCCAAAGTTTAATTTTTCTGCAAATGGCATTGCAGTGCCTGAGAGACTTAGGGTGAAACCAACTCTTCAATTAAAACAATGGTTTATTCCTATCAAAATATACACTGCAAATTAGCATCAGTCCAGCACAGCAAAATTCACTTAATGGAGGATTGTACTTGTTCCACAGAGGCACACTCCCCTTCTCATTGCATTCTAGATATCCAAAGATTTATTGAGGTTGCTCAAAAGAGCTGCTCCTCTTTGAACATGCCTTACTCACAGCCTGGTCTATTTGTCAAAACCAAACTGCCCTTATGGAGGCTTGGAGACCAATGATAATAAACTTATCCAGTGCATCTAACCTTAAAACTCAGAAGTTTTGCACTGCAAGAGGCAGATAACATCAGTACCTGTCAAACCCCTAGAAAATGTGACACACTTTTATCTTATCTTTCTACCATCTCCTGAGTCAGCAGACATTCAGTTCCTTCTGGCCAGGAGAGTAAAAAACAGCTAAAATGTCTGCAGGAGCTGCTGACACTTTTACCTCCTTCATGGAGGATCTGAGCTGCTGCCCACAGCTGCAACTCTACATTTTGTAACCCTCCCGTCTCTGAATCATCTTGCAAACCCCAATGGAGACAACCACAATCTGAGGAAAAATAATACAGACACATATGTCAAGCAGATATTTAGAAGTCCTGATTTGGAACTTACTTGTCTGCAGAGGTATGAATGAAAATGCATGCATATTTAGTGTTTTTAAAAGTACAAATTGTATATTTACTTGCAATTTCTGTATGTGTAAGCATATGTGTGCATGTAGATAGCTATGGGAATATTCAACTTACAACATCCAGTTCATATTATAGGGTCTCTTAAATTTAAGAACCAGACAGAAGTCATTAAAATGCTGTTTAGAGGAGACTTTGGTGGTCATTGTGTTCTGCCTTCTGTACAAAATGGTTGTCAGTTTCCACCACCAGATCAGGTCAACCATGACTTGGTCTAGCCAAGTCCCAAAAACCTCCAAGGATGGAGATCCCATGTTCCTCTGGGCAGCCTTGCTCCAGTGATGCACTGCCCTTCTTGAGAAGATTTCTTAAAGTCCAGTCTCAACTTGCATCCATTGCCTGTGAAATTTTCAGACAAAATAATTAGACATGAAGTAGGACTTGTAAAACGTTTTGAGCTCCAGGTTGCACAGGAGTCTGTACTTTAACACAACTAACACTACCGGGCTCGGTATTAAAGCTTGTCTGAGCATGTGTTTGTATGCACAAATCAGACATCAGCCCTCCTACTGGCTGCTGCATAAATGACTGAAATCATTGTGCATGCTCTAATTGTGTGCGTGCTACTCTAACCACCTGGGATTTTGAAAAAACAGGTTTGAAAGTGTGAACATGCGATATCTGTTTCCTTTAAAATCGTAATTGTTCCTGGCTTCAGTTTATTGTGCCAAATGCAGCAGGAAGTGAATGTCAATAAAGGATTTTTAAGTGGATGTAGACACTGCTGAGGTATACAAACATTTATTAGAGGTAGTCATGGTAACTAGAACAATGTATTACGCAGACTTAATATGCAATTGTGACAAATGTAGTATTCCACTGCTCCAAAGGCAGAAACTTCTGCCTGTTCTAGGTTCTAAACTGGCTATTCAAAATTGATGTCAAATATATTACTGGGAATAAACTTTTAGAATTCAAAGAAGAGTTAGAACTAGTTGAAGGATTACTTAAGTTCAAGAATCAATTTAAAATTCACACTTCGGAGAGCGGGATCTATTTCATTCTTCATCAGAAAATGATAGAATCTGAGTTAAAAGCCTCACAGGCATGCTATAAAAATATTTCCAGAATCAGATTATCATGCATTTATAATATTTATCTTCCTTCAAGCCACAAATTTTTCTCTCCTGGGAACAGTAGTCTGACTTAAATTTGTCACTTCCTTGGTTGGTGCATTCAAATTTCACAATGAACTGACATCAGCTCACTTGCTGTGAAAACTGCCTGAAGATGCCGAGCTGAGTGTTTCTCCCTGAACTTTTACCAACAGATTGTACAAATATTTCTGTGTAGAAGTATCTCTCCTGTGTGACAGACAACTGCACCATTCTAGTGACAGAGTTTTGATTAAGTCTCTATTCTGTGATCAGCAGAACCTGCTCTGCTTGACATGAGAATCTTCTATCATCTGTTTTGCCTCTGGTAATCATTAAGAGAAAGAAAGTCTCAAAATCAGTCAAAGCAAATGAAAAGGAAAACGTAAAAGTACTTTCCAGAATGTTTAAAATATTTTTATTTTTTCAGAATAGCAAAAGCCCTTGCTGAATTTTATTTTGTCCAGTATCACATATGAATGCTCACTTGTTATGACTAGGTGTTTAACAAGTTGGCAGATTTGTCACTAATCATAGAAAAACAATAACATAAGCGTATTCTCTTAGAGGAAAATCTTCTCCATCTCAAATACACTCACTCAGTTCTCCAGTACTTTATGGAGGCACTAGAAATAGAGTCCAATTTTGCATCTTTCAAACTAAAGACTGCTCTTTTAATCTCTTAAATCTGAAATTAGACTGATGAGATGTGTGATGTGTGGGTGTGAATGTGCATGTCAGGGCATAGCCCTACAGTTCCCTTCATCTTTCTTCAGAGTTGAACACTGAATTATGCACAGCTTCTAATCTTCAAATGATTCAGATGTTCAAATCCTTAGTGTCACTGTCTCAGCCTGCTTTTAGAAAGAGGCAGATTAGCAGAGCAGGTACATAGCTCTCCTCATGTCTCCACAATGATTCACAATTCTGGTGTCTCTGCTGTTGTCGGGTGACCCAAAAAAGGAACTGAAGTATTGCAGAAAATTGCATTGAAGTTGAAATTGAGGAGAAAGTGTGGTGGAAAACCCTCAAGAGTTAGATTGGGAAACGGGGACAGTGGGTAGGTACAGAGAAGGGAGAAGATGAATAGAAGGGTTGTACAAAGAGAAGGGAGATCTGTAAAGATGAACTCTGGTGGGCACAGACCTGGCTTTCCTTTAGTGGCACTGAAAGGTGAGTATGTTTTGATTTGTGATGTTCTCTACTGTAAGTTCAAGTTCTGTGCTTGGAAAGGGCTTTTCAGGGAGGATTTTCTGTTTTTCAGGGAGTGCATAACAATTGTGTATTTACCCTGACCCCGTGGTGTAATAGTACACAGTCATCTGACATCTCTCTGTTACAACCCTGTCTTCAGAGACCAAAGGGCCACCAAAGAATGCACTTACCACTGGTGCCTGCAAAATAAAATATTTTCAGTCCTTCTGGCTGCAGCCACATGAGTAAAGTCGGACTGCTTTTGCCCTGCTTTCTTTCCCATTTGAACTAACAACCTGAGAGCTGACAGAGCAACTTGACTGAGTGTGACAGAATAGGTGACTGAGGTTTCTTCAGTGATGATAAAAAAAACCTCCATGATGATTGACATAAATGTCTAGGTTACAACCAAGGCACCGTACAATTCATGTTTCCACATGCAGCTGGCCACTAAGCACTGGTTTGGTGCCTTTGACAGTACAGAGTGCATCATGAATAGCCTCACTTTCTGAAAAGCCCTCTATGATAGAGACTGTTTCCAGATCATGAAGAAGGTGGCTTACGATTGCACAAAAGCATCACAACAAAAGCCTTTCCTGATTAATTTGGGAAAGAATCTAGTCCTTTCGAGTCATGGTGAATTATTGGCACTGATTAGAGTGCATGACCTACCATTTCTGCAGTTATCCACTAATCTACAAGGCAGAAACTACTGCACCTCTGGGATGAGAATCACTCAGTATGTTGGTCAGCGTGATGTTCAACAACTGCCTACTGCACTGCTTCAAAAAACACTGCCTTCAATTGAAGAACTTTGTTTCTCTCAGGTCTCTGTTGTAACTCCACTGTGACAGCCTAAACCATGCTGGGACCCTCCAAGGCCTGGGAAAAAGAGGTGTAGGATTTTAAGAGCAAATCTTAGAACAAATTTATCACTGTTGTTTTCTTTGGTCCAGAGGAAACACAAGGACAAATATTGAATGATCACAAAAGTGCAGATCTGGAAAACAAGATTTAGACCGAGGAAAAGGAGTGCAGGGAGACTCCTAATTATTACAAAAATAAGCTGAATAATTGCATTTTTAATAGTAACTTCTGTGAATTGGGGTTTGAAATTGGTTCAGCAGGCCCTTAGAATGATGCCATCAGCTAGTACCACTGGCCTCCTATAAATCTGTGAGAAATACAGGATTGTATAACAGCTTCATTATGGTTAGAAGTGCCCAGTCTCTTCCAAGATGGAGGTAAGATGCAAGCAATCCAATCTGTGGTTAGTATCACTATGTGTATTTGCACCAGATAGTATGAATTATTATTGCTAACAATAAAGCCACTGTGTTACGTCAATTGTTAAAAAATTGACAAATATTTTGTGATGAAAATAAATAACTTCAAATGAAAAGTAAGTTTTGGTGACACAGGAAGCTTCAAATGAGAAGTGTTCCCACAGATTCCAGGCTATGAGTTTTCTGATATTTACTCTGAATATCCGAGGTGCGTGAGGCCCAGGCCTGCCCGATACATGCCTGGTATATGATACACAGGTACATGCCATCCTGTAAATGCTGTGGCTATCTACTTATGCACAGATAGATACTTCTCGATAGAGAGACAGACATATTTATATATCTGGGCAGATAGGTGAATGTACGTAATTATAAATTTAAAGGATTATTGTGGCTGTATTACTCAAATATATTGCAGATCTCAGTGGAAATCATCACTGAAACAAGAGAAATGTAGTGCATAAGTCACCTCTTGAAATGTGTTACAGGAGTGTACCTTCTCCTACTCCTACTCCTTAAAAAAGCCCAGATCCTTCAATGGGCAATTTCTTGCAGATCCAGATATTGCAAAATGACGTCTTTATTGTTCATTGCAACTCTCGTCCAATCAGCAGCCGCAGTCATGGAGATTAGATATCTTTACCAATATCATAATGAGCATAACTGGCAAAATCCTTTCCCCTTCCCTTATTCTGCCAAAAGCCCAATGTCTTTGACTTTTCACTTTGAACAATCATTCTCCACAAGTCAGGCATGAAGAACCCAAGCTATGATTTCACTCAACTTCATTTTACATCGTGTCCAGTATACAATGGAGAATCAGACTGAATGGCTCTATACAGTTTGTTAAGTCATTCAGGATTTTACTTCATGTCATTCTGATTACTTAAAGAAAATTTGTATATATTTGGGGACTAGATTTACATAAGAAAATCATAGTCTTGAAAGGAAGATATATTTATGACTAGGAAAAAGTAGTGGCTTGTGCACATGTGATTCACTCTGTGTATATTTATTCATCTATCTGCTTGGACAATATGCATTAATATGAGGTATAATTCAAATAGAGCAGAATCTGCTCAGTCTTTTTTAATGAAGCAGTATAAAATGATGTGTATCAGAGATTTTATACTGAGTTTCCTTTTATGTTAAGCCAGGAAGAAATGAAAAACCCACAATAATTTTTTATAAACTGGAAAGATTTTGTGTATTTTTAGCCTGATCTGGAAGCAATAAAGATGTATTCCTAATTTCTTGCAGTACTTAGATTTTATGACAAGCCGAATAAATCCTCCCAAACCTGCAGGTAGTACCTATTAGATGCAAAACAAAGAGCCAAATTCAGCAGTTATCCTCTGACTAGTTAGAGTGCAGGAGGATGTTAAGTAAAAACTCAAACTGCCATCCTGCTCTCTGGAGGTCAAGTGACCTGGGTTAACAATGTTACAGGACAAAGCCCTCAGGTTTCGTGATTTCAAAGGTCCTTTTCTCCCCACAGGGCTGTCTCCAGCAGCCTTGCCAGGAGCAGCCCTACCACCCACTTCCTGCTTCAGGCACCTGGGATCATCCAGCCTTGGAGATACAGCCCCAGCAATCCCCTGACTGTACCTCCCAGAGACAGCAAGTGGCACAGTGGTTTTCTTGTTTTTTTTTTAATGAACCTTTTGGAGATCCAGAGGAGGAAAGGGAACTGGGTGATGAGGTTTTGGCTGTGGGACAGCAGGAGAGACTGATGTCCTAGCTTTCCACTTCCTACGCAAGAGCCTGTGGGATGAGTGATCTTCCTCTCACACTCCTGCAGAGAGACAGGCAAAAAGAGTAATTTTTTCCCAGCTCTTTGAAAGAGAGTTGTAGGAGAAAATAATGTGGGCTCCAGATCCCAAGGGGCTGGAGGTGCTTGTTGTTAGCTCTGAAGTGGGAACTCAACTTCTGAAAAGGGAGTGAGCTGAAACAGTTTTCTGTGCAATTTCTAGTTGGTTGTATTTATGTAAGTGCCTAATCAGAGTTGGGATTCATCTTAATGAATATAATCTGCTTAGGAGAGGTAAATGCCTAACTCTGGGTTTGGGATTTCCCTCTGGGGACCAGGCATATAAAACACAGCACAGGCATTGCAATACCCAAGTTAATGTGCCTTGGCACTTTATGAGTTACATCCTCTAGGTATTTAGCTAAGGATCTCTGAAAATACTATATAAATACAAATGCAAAAGATCTGCCTTCAGTCCCCCCCGCTTTATTTCTTTGATTTACTTGTAAATGGGTATGGACCCTCACCAGTCAGATGTTCTAAAAAAATTAATGTGCTAATTATTTTATCTGGGCTGGAAAAATCTTTGTAACTATAGTGTAGTTCTTAGAGTTACGCTGCTATGTCTGCAGAACAAAGATGATACACATGACTTCTGTAACCAATTACAAGGACACTATGGAGTTCACTTTTCAGTATTTTCAACAAACTGTTCAGAGACAGCCTTAGTCTGCCGCCTTTGCTGATGTCTCTTTACAGGTTAAGTGGTGAAATGTCTGCTGAAAGCAGTTTGCCTTTCTTTGTGGAAACCTTTGTAAACAACGTGAACAAGGGGCAGAATGAGGTCCCAACTATCAACAGAAGAAGAGCTAGCCCTCAAAATACTGTGCTGAACCCTTTACCTGAGAAAAGCACTTGCTCTTTGCCAGCAGAAAGTTGGAATTTGTCAAGTAAACCATTCATTATCCTTGTTTCAACCAAGCAGGTGTGTGACAGATACACCAAAGCTGTGAGCAAAAGGGGAGCACAATGCGAAAACCATTAGATAATAATTCTTATTGTTACAGGAATAATATAGTTGTTATGAGTGCTCCAAACCATTAATCTTAGTAGCAAAGCACTAAAAGCTGAAATTCGTCTTTGTTTTCCTTTCCTAAGGCACTAAAAGAAATGAACTCAGAGATCTACAGACCCCACAGAGACATGTCACATTTTCATTTCCTCCGTCTCCTTTAGAGATAACTATGGATCCCTGAAGGCTGTTCCTCTTGTCTAGTTAAGGTTAATGACTTGTGCTTGATGACATTTAAACCTGCTTCTGCCACTGTTCTGTCTGCTTTGATGAGTGACTGACAGCCCACCAGAGCATAGGGGAGAAAGAAAAACCCACTGCAGCCTGCCTTACCTGTAAGTCTCAAAGCTAAACTCTGGCAGCTGAATATCAGGGAACAAAATTGCAGCCATGCCGCCTGACCTTGGCATTCCCTCACTTCTGCTTCACAGCCAAGGGGTTGAAGGAACCAAACCTATGGGAACCACTGCCATTAAGCAGGTGGGACATAATGCTTGGGGTTGAAAAGGCAGCTGGAAGAACGGCAGGGTGACAGGAGCCCAGCACCTACTGCAGAGGAGCAAACGAGGTGGTCGTTTGCCTTTGTGCTGGTTTCAATCTCTTTCAAGGAATGTGAGAAAGTATCTTTATTCTTCAAGTCACATGATGTTAAAACTTCATCAGACGGGAGCAGCCAGAGGTCTCTCTAACCTCCACACACTTCTTCCAAGAACTGTTAAAAGTGTGTTCTCCTGGCTCCTCTTTTTCCTAGAGTGAGGTTGAAAAAAGACAATCATTCACACATATCTTTGTTGGATATAATTTTCTTACATCTTGCTCCTTAAAGATTAGCATGTCACAGGCAACTCTGTTACCTAGCAACTAGGATAAAGCCAGGAAAAAGGCCTAAATATCAATTCCTTACCAGTAATATAAACACTAATACAGTAAGCTTTAAACTCTTCAGGAGTCTTCCTTTTATTACTAATGAAACTATCATGCCTGCCTTTTCCTGACATAATAAAGAAATTGGCATCTTAACGAACTCCACCACTATTGATCCATGTCTATTTTTGAAGCAACCCTTGTGCTGTTCAAACATTCTGTTGGCACAGCTTTACACTGTAAATCTTTCATGTTAGCCACTGAACATCAAAATTACTTTGGTGACATCTGGTGTGATGAAAGTAAACAAGATAATTCCTTATCTAGAGGCATCTGAAAGAAAACCTCATCTTTGAACAATCACAGATACTGTGATACCTGATCTGTACTTCACATTTTGCCTCCAACCTTCCCCCTTTGTAAAGGGCAACACTATTCTGAGAAACTGCGGAATAGAAGTGGTACCACAGATCCTTCTCGCTGTGTTCATTCATAAAACTGTTTAGAGCAGCTAACAAACAAAGTTTCTATTCTAGTTGTTCCAAGAGTCATTACATACGGGAAAAGACTGCTCATTAAAGTGGTGACAGGAGCCAAACCTCTATCAAACTCCAGAAAAAATACAGTCCCTTGGGGAGTGCAAAAACACCAGCATAACTTGTAGTAGGCTTCACAATAATCTTCCAGGGCGACGATAATGGCTTTAAATTCCAGTTCCCACAGGCCAAACACTACCTTCTGATTCAGTTAGCTTGCAGGCAGAGTTTGTGAGTAACAGTTTTACACAGATGCAATTAAAACCAGAATTTGACCCAAAGACTTCACTGAATCATAGAATCATTCAGGTTGGAAAAGACCCTTAAGATCATTGAGTCCAATCATAAACCTAACACTGCTACCACTAAACCATATCCCTGAACACCACATCTACATGCTTTTTAAAGTTGTCCAGAGTTGGTGACACAAACACTTCCTGGGAAGCCTGTTCCAATGCTTGATAATCCTTTTGATGAAGAAATTTTTCCTAATATCCAATCTAAACCTCCCCTGGTACAAACTGAGGCCTTTTCCCCTGTGATTTATGAACATGAAGTTGTGAGTGTACCCCTGATCTAGACAGGCATGCCACCACTCATTTCATGTGGCTCGCTTGCTCTCATTTTGGTTGATAAGTCCACTAACAGTCTTGTTTTGTTTGATTGGATTAGTCCATTAGTCTCATGGAGCACTCATTCAACTTCTGGGTCAGGCCAAGATGATTAAGAACTGGGGCCATTCAGGGCCATTCATTGTCAGGGTTCAGTTCTTGCGTTTACAAAATGGTCTGTTAGAGCACTTGTAGAAAAGTGATTTCCACAGGTAACTCTGATGTATCCACATAAAAGCTAATTTTATTGTCCCTGTGGCTCCCTTCCCAACAGGTCTCAAATCTGGGGATGTAGCAGGAATGTCCCAAGAGCTAGGTTAATCACCTTGGTCTTCAGCTCAATGCAATGCTGATTGTAACAAGGCTCCCAGTAATTCATCTGGGCCCTGCCAAAAGAACACGGATTCCTCACCCCCGTCTCAATAGTGGACCCCCCTTCCCCACCTAATAAATAGAGTCCATAAAGTCCAAGTGGCATCTTTTCAGAGGGTAAGGAAAATTCCATGGCCTAGGACTAAATCTTCTGCCTCTCTCTCAAGCAGACACTCTTCCTGCCATGTCACACCGAAGTTGGTACAACCATTCAACTGTTGATTCTGCAAGTTGTTCTTGACATGTTATCAGATTTTTTTTTTCAGAACATCTGTGTTAAAATCATGAACCCTGTGGTTCATCTCCAATTGGATCATCAATAGTGATTTCTTGTTTAATCGGGGGCTGTGTTGGTACAGTGTCACTTGCTTTGCGTACTTCCTCATCAGACTCATCTGGCCTGTTCCAAATGTCTCCATCCCAGTTGCTATCATACATAGCTGTGCAGACTTTTTTGGGGTCCAGATCACCACCTCGTAATAGCATTTCACAATGTTTTCTTGCTTTCTACCCTGTGGCACTGTTTTGTTTTTTTTTTGAGATGTGCCCTTTTCCCAGACTCGCTGCCAGACTCTTCTTTAGCTTTAATTCTGAATCTTCTGTTGAAAATTCACTCTTCTACTTTATAATTTCTTCTAACTTCTCAGCCTGTTAGTTCTCAATTTTCCATATTGCAGCTAGCAACCAGAACACCCCTTCCTTCTTTCTTTATTTTACACATATCCTTCTAATTACTGAGTTAATTCCATATGGCTTTCAGATGTTACCTTATTGCCTTTAGTCATTCCTTATCCCACTTAGGATCTTACCATCCATTTTCCATAAAACCCTTTTGCAGTAGAAACAATTTATCCAGGGAATCAGTCATCCTTCTAACCCAAGGATCCTGCTGTCTATGCCAATTAATTTTGTCACCCAAAGCTATGGGGATAGGCAGATTTATTGAGGATCTTCAATAGAACAATGTCGCAAAAACTCGTTACAATCAAAACTTTATTTTAATCTGGACTCTCTGCACATTGTTCCCTTTTACAAAATTGGCATTGGAGATCCTCTGCAGATCAGGTCATTTAAACAAATTAACCATAACTTGATCTGAAAGTACGCATACAAAACTCATTCAAGCCTCGGAGGAAACAACCTATGGTGGAGGCAACACCAGCCACTGGGATACCATGGGCCTGCCATCCGGCAGCAGTAGCTCTGGTCCAAGTCCCATCTAAGTTCTCAGGCACTCAGGAACCCTTGAAAGGGCAATAAGGAGAAATGTGTACAAACTGGAACACAGGAGGTTCCACTTGAATATGAGAAGAGACTTCTTCACAGTGAGGGTGACAGAACACTGGAACAGGCTGCCCAGGGAGGTTGTGGAGTCTCCTTCTTTGGAAACATTCAAAACCCACCTGGATGCCTTCCTGTGTAACCTCATCTAGGTGTTCCTGCTCTGGCAGGGGGATTGGACTAGATGATCTTTTGAGGTCCCTTCCAATTCCTAACATTTTGTGATTCTCACCTGCACCTAATGGCCATCTGCCCCACAATATGGCACACTAGGAGTTGGGATTAGGGGGCACAGTTCACAGGGTCTGATGCAATTGCTCAGTGAAGCACAGTGCCAGGCTTTCAAGACAGCCCTTTGCAGCCACCCTGGCTGGGTTGTGGCTGTGAAGTGCTCTGCTGGTGCTTATGTCTCAAAAGGAGCAGTCCACATCCCAACTGGCTGCCCAGTGAGGATGTCTGGGGGATGTCCATGTCCCAGTGAGGTCTGTGGTAGTTGCTTCCCATGTCCCTGTAAAGTGTCAGTGGCCAGTGCCTGCTCGTGACCCATTGGGTTCCTTAGGCCTTAGGACCTCCAAAGCTGGTATGAGGGCAAGCATCACACCAGGAATGGGGGAGGTGTTAGGAAGTGGGTGGATAACAGTTCCAACTGTAGCATTTTCATCCAGCTGATAGTGAATTACCTTCAGTGTAAGAGCCAGCTGGTGCATCAGGATGTGCATCAGCCAACTGAAGACTCCTGGGGTGAGGGCACTTCCATTGACTCATTGACTACAACCTCTTCTGCTGGCTGGAAGCCATTATCGCCCTGTTATTCGTCTGCTTACTCTCTAGGTGCCAGCAAAGCTTGCCAAGAAGGACAGTTGGAAAAACAATATTTTCTGACAAAAATAAGCTGACATGAGAGAAGACTGTGAATTTGACTGTAGACTTCACTGTGCCCTGTATAATCACTTGCCATGGCAGCAGTGTATTTAAACAGTTTCAGCCAAATTCTGCGTCATTCATTCGTGTAATTCTGCCAGTGTCAAATGTTTTCCCTTGCTCATGTTATTGCTTCATAGAGTTTTCCCTAGTCAAGGATGATTCTGGTAAATTATGTAATAATTGCCTTGAATTTGCCAGCACAACCTGCTTAAAATCTCTTCAGCATCTCAGCTTATTAAATACAATTCTTTCTCTCATTGCTATTATTATTTTCCTTTTCTGATCCTCATCCTGTCCTGATTCAGAAATACAAGAAGGCTCAAACCTGTGAATGTAAGAGTTCTGGAAAATGAAATAATAATTTGATAGTATTTACTTAAACCTGCCTAGATTTAACTATCTCTGCTCCAATGGGCATACATTATATGGTTGAAACTGACTTCAGAACACCAAACTGTCGGATTATCATATTTCCCCAAACACAGTTTTTCAGGAACAAGCCAACTTTAACAAAAGACTTCATTCTGAATGGCCATGCCTGTAACATGTCAGGCACAATATCTCAATTTTTGTTCATGGTGTTAGAAATTGGGAATATCTTGTTTTTATTTCCATCTCAGGGCTATCTTGCACATTATTCAGTACCTTAGGCTAGATATGTCCACTGTGCAGCCATATTCAGGGAATAAGAAGTAAGAGAAGATGACATCTGCATCTATTCATGTTTCACATGATCTGCAATAAACATTTAGTTTTTAGCAGTGAGAATGGGAGCCTGTTCTGTTTTCTCCAAAATCTCTTTTTTTCGCCTACCACATCTTTCCTGTTCAGGCTATATGAAGATGCAATTAATCAATAAACTCTTAGGTATAAATAGAGATATAAATCCCTTAGAAACTAAGTATTTTTTGCACTTATTTAATTATTGTCTTCGTGTTGTTCTTACTTTTTTGTTTGTTTGTTTTTAATGTTCTTTTTATATTATCTTATTTAATTGCTTGGAACATGAGAAAAATACCTGATTTAGTAGCACTTGAATGGAAAAGGAAAAGCAGTTAGCTACAAAATCGTTAGTACTTTTCCTATTCAACCGTCTTCTGTTATGTGTTTGATTTGTACATTTTTTTACCTGATTTAACTGGGAAATTTGAGTTTTAACTTGTTTTGCACTTCTCTGTGAAAGCAGACAGTAGGACTTAATGGATGCCGATCATATTTTCAGGCCATACTTCTAGACATTTTTTACGGGGACATCTTCTGGGAGCTGAAGTTAAGTCCTCCTACAGTTTCAAAACTACTGTCTTGCTTTGTGAAGGGAGGGCGGGTTTCCTGCAGATTATAGCTCAGGGCAGAATCCACACTTTTTTCCCCACATGTATGTAGGAAGTTATGAATCAGCAAGCATAAATCCAGAATGTCTTCTTAAGGCTGGCTATTTCTCATCCTTATGAGTCAGTAGCACCTTTTCCATCCAACTTGACTGTCTCCCCACCTACTCTTTTGGAAAATAAAAATAATGTGGAAGAAAAAAAAAAAAAGGAATTCAAAGGATTTAATACAAAACTCCCACACTACACCCACACAAAGATTGTCCTTGCCAGTTTTGAAGTACAATCACACAGGAGAAAACTGAATAAGGGGAAAGACTTGCATATTGTTCTTAGAATGGACTTGTTGGCTACTTTGGAGAAGTCTGATATTGCTACAATAGTTGCATGATGGCTTTCTCTCTGTGTTTTTCCTCTAGCTCAACAGTGAGAACTTTTCTCATATTTAGAAACTTTGACAGAGATGGGCTTGAGCAGAATACAGAGCATGAAGGCTTGAGCAAACTGGAAAAATGGTGAAGACATCTCCCCTAAGCACCATACGCACCACCATCGCAGAAACTAGAGTCACATCTACACAGAAGTGGTTGCTGTAGGAGTCAATGATGTGGAGGCCTACTGAGCCATGAGGAGAAAAAGCATCTGTAATGCCCTTTGAAAACCTGTTCGGCATCCCTTCAGATGGCATTATCCCATAGTACTTGGTGTGTATGAATGTGGATTATTTGTGGGACTTGAAAAATATATGCTTAGTACTCTGCCATGCACTGAGTGTGGTTAAGAGAAAACTTCACCACCAAAGGTGCATGAACATATAAACTACAGGAACAAAAAAATAGGCTGGACCACCCAATGTGAGATCTAGAATGCTTTGGAATAGGAGGAGATGCTATAGATATTTTGGTATTTTAAATTAGAACAGAAAAAAACCGCAAAATATAAGAGCAAGAGAAAGAAAACACAGGTTTCAGGCATGCTGGGAGATACATATGGTGTAGTGACACTGATAATCTATTAGTCCAATATTACATTTTAGAATATTAAAGATTCATTTAAATAGTACTTAATTAAACAAGAAATAGATGCAAATAATTTATATAAACACTCAAAACCAGTTTTACATTATTCTGCATTTGTTCTATAGAAAAAAAAGTGAAAGTTCAGTTGAATGCCCAAGTTAAGTATTTGTAAGAGCAGACACAACAGAATTGAAGTTGTATATGGATCAAAATTATGCTTAATTACAATTTTTTTTTTTTCAGGAGCCCTGTTCCAAACAGCACACACTACTAGGTTCTTCTCTAGGAACAGATCAAGAGTCTAAACTGCTCTCCCAGATCCCTGCCTCAGCCATGGAGAAATTTACATGTGCAGTGAATGAAGCTGAGAACATCAGAAACAGCAAGGACAATCTAATAGCTGAGATACATACAACATGGCCATGGTTGAGATATTTGAACTTCCTCCTACCTCTGCCAGAGACTTTATACATGCTGATATGCTTCCATACTTACATTCCTCATCTTCTGTGCACCTATGTGAGCCTGCTGAGTGCTCCCCGATACAGTCAAATGTAGCTGGGCTTCATATCTGGTGTTGTTAAGTAGGCTAAAAGGTCAGGCTGCAGGTATCTCAGGCAAATGGTCTTTACTGATAGATAGTTTTTAACCTTAGTTGAGCCACAATTCTGAAGTAAACAGGGGAAAATGAACCTTCTTCCCACTTCTTCCCGCATATCAGTGTAAGAAAAGGTAACACCTTGTTTCTACAGTGATGACAACCATAAAAAAACCCCTGTGAAACAATTAATTAATCTGCCTTGAGAGATTGTGTGTAGTATGCATTAAATAAGCCTTGGGGAAATATCTACAGAAAACCAAAATATTGAAGACCTGCTACTGAAATGGCACTAGTAGTTCAGGCAAGGGTAGGGTGAGGCATCTTATACAAATAATGGTAATGCATAATGAGCTAATTTTGGCTATTGTAATTTATATGGTTGCTTAAGGAAGTCATCTGGACCTTCTTAACTCTCTGAGTATGCTGTTATGCTTTCTTCATGTTCTTTGAATACAGCTTTTTTATTTCCTAGTTTTTGAGGAAAATGATAAGGTGAAATTCCATCATCTAGTATTAATGTTATACTGGCTTCTACAAGAGGAAGGCAGGCAAATTGATTCTAGTGGCAGATGTCTATGGAGCCTCTGGAGCTACTAGAATAGATGGTACCAGGCAGATAGGGTATGAAATTGGTAGTTTTCTCTGCAAATTAGCTTTTGGAAAGTTGAAACCTGTGCTTTGAAATTGTGTTTCTGTAAACAACAGGGGAAATGTGCCTTTTTTAGGCTTTAGAGGAGAGGACAAGCCTGTTGGCAAGGCTGCTCCTGCTCTCTGATTTCCAGTCTAAATCCCAGTTCCACTTTCCCTTTCTGCTCTTTCTCTCTCTATAACACATATAACTCCATCTTCTTACTTCTAGCTCCCTTTTTTAACTTCCTTCTTCTCATCCAGTCTCAGACTCCACTCTTCTCCTTGTGTCCTGTGCTCAAACAGTCCAAATTTCCCTTTCTCTTCCTCTGTCCTGATCTCATAGCCACTTCCTTCAGTGACTCATATTTGGTGAAGCGTTCGAAAACTGTCTATTAAAATAGAAAGTGTTTGGCATTCTTTGTATTTGGAGGCATGACATATTTCACCTGTGCCACACTTGTGTTAGGTGCACAGTGACAATTGGTGAGTCTCAGATTTTCACCTCCGAGTTATTTCAGCTCAACCACTTGAAGTCATGTCTGATTGTGCTCCTCTCAGCTCAGCTGAACAGTCTTGCAGAGGGACAATCAAAAGCAGAGTAATTTCAAACTGACAGATACGCCTGAAACATTATGGCCAGACTTTACAACCCTGATCCTATTGTACAAACAGGTATGGAAATACTCATGGTGTAGATTAAACAGTGATGCATGTGATTGCATGAAAAAGACCTCTAACGCATAATAATTTTAGGGCTGTATAATCTTTATTTTCCTCTGTGCACACATTGGCACATGTGTAAGAAACAGTAAAAGGAGAGTAGTAGGACAAATCAAGATCTGTCAGCATCTTGGCTGTTAGCTTTACATTTTAGGGGCGTAGACTACTCATCTGGGGGCCAAGACTTGTCATGTAAAATGGCAGAGTGGAAACCACTGCTATATGAAAGGAGCAAATCTAAACACTTCTCCAAAAATCTAAGGACTACTCCAAATTTTTAGCCTGTGAAGAGAAAGATTGATATTGCAGACACTATAGAGAATTTTCAGTCTCAGACAACTCTTGTCATTCACCCCACAATTGTTAGCAGTAAGGACTTACCTACATCCCCTTAGAGGGAAAGGGCTTGTTTTGTGTAGAAGGTAATTAAGACTGACTTAATGAAGTGTGGGTATTACTCCTTTTTTTTTTTTTTTTTTTGTGAACTAGTAAGCTCATCTTGGAAGAAAAGTGTCCTGCTAGCTGCCATGGGAAATAAATTGAGATCCTGTGATGTTAGTATGGATGCCACAGTTCTCTTCTAGAGGATGTAAAATGTTAATAATGCTCATAGATGTGCCAGTCTGTACCATAAAATAAAACAACTAAACACAGTCTTCCTCCCTTAGAAGAATAGTGTTTAAAAATGGCTACAGCCGCTGTCAGGAATGATTTCTCAGTGAGTCATTCATCACTGTTAAAAACGAGTTTAGCTTACCAAGAAAATGTTTGTTTCCTGCTATAACAAGAATTCAGTATATCAGCAAGAAAACTGAATCATCTCACTTGGCTGTAATGAACAGCTGAGTTATACTGAAATCATAACTAAGTACACCAATCAAGTACCTTGGAAAACTAGAAGTGTTGTTTAAGGTGAGCAATTGAAACTAATACATTCTAAATGAAAAATGGATTTGATGTAACCAAACTCAAATACAAGTGACCACAACAAGAAATTACCAAGTTGCAGTCTGGGTAATACATTGGATGGTGATCTAGAAAAAACAGATCCATGAGGAACTTACGGGAACCGAACATAAGCTTTGCTGTATTCTTACCAGTGCTTCTGTAACTGGATGGTACCTAAACCAACAGGTTTTGTTCAAATCCTATTAAGGTCTTATGGATCAAAGCTGACAAAAAGATCAACAAAGCAATACTCACAGAGAATGCAAGAGGATAAAAACATACAGGAACACAGAGTGTCATCAATCTATTGCTGCTCTTGAAAGCACTCATTCCTCACACATGCAACCTAAGCACTGCATGAAAGAAACACACACACACAAAAGGGAGAAAATAAAAGGAAAAAAAAAAAAAAGAAAATATAAAGAAGTCAAAAGGGAAAACGTGGGGATTGGAATGCCAATGACTGATATTTGTTTCTCTTCTTGTGATGGCCTTTTCTGGTAAATCTGTCATTCAACAGTAAAAGTAAGAAAAGGACTACATGTGTGAACCATGGCAGCAGGGAGAGAGGTCAATTACCAAAATCAAATAAAATCAAGGTGCAGCAGCAGGTGAAAGTGCCTGAAGCAAAACAGACAGAGGTGACTTTTTCTTACAGCATTTGTGAGCTCTCTTAGACCAGAGATATGATTGCAAGAGCATTATTAGAAGCGACAAGAATGGCTGCCTCCAAAAAAGAAACCTCCTGTTACCTCCCATCTTTCAGAAGAGAGGTGATGCTCAGATGTGCTAGTACTGTGTACAGTATAAATGTCTGCTTAAGGACGGGACAATCAGTAGGCAAGAGCAAGCCAACATGAGGGAAACTCGAGGGTTTGGCGGTGATGGTGTGTCTATGTGAAGCTGCACAATGTTCCCTGGGTAGAGTCTTGTATTACACAGTTGGGTGCTTCCAGTTGCTTAACTAGCTCAGCCACACATAGCACATTGGAGCATGTAATGCCGTCCTAACCTGAATAATACAACTGCATGTTCAAGGAAAAAGAAATAGTTCAATGCCTAGGGAGTGATGAGGACCTACTCTAACGTGGGAGAAGTGGAGACCAAGGTTCTGCTTTTAAATCTGTCTCTGAGGACCTAGATATTAAAAGCACTGCTTTTTCTGAACTGACTGAAAAAGCACCTTTAGCAACCCTCCCTGCCCATCACTGCACACCTTGCTTCAGAAGAGGGCCTTGGTGGCTTAGGGACAGCTCTTTCTTCTACCTCTGATGTTCAGGCTTAGTCCTGTTTCTCCTTGTACTTAGCCTTATCCAATGCTCTAGTCCTGTGGCTTGAGAGCAATCTGACAGCCTGCTAGGGGGAACATCCCTGTTGGAAGGGAAAATCTGGAGGGACTGGAAAGAGAAATACAGAAGCAGAATTTGAGACATAGGAATAAGGGTAGAACACCACAGGCAAGACTGCAAGAGGTAGTAAGGGTGGACTTGTAGAGGACTGAAGAGAATGGGGAAAAGCACGATAAGGTGGGCAATATGCAGGTGAGTAAGAGGAATGAGTCTGTTCTTAGTGGTTGCATGAAGACTATCTCAAACATCGTTATCCTACTGGTATGTCATCCTTTGGGAGAGATCAAGAATCTACAGCAAGAGTCGTAAAACCTCAGTTAACAAAAGTGTTCCAGTCAGCAGAGTGACTAATCTCTCCACACCACCTCAAACCTCTCTCATAACCAAGTTCTTCTTTTTGAAGAGACTTCTCATCCCACCACACGGAAAAGCTCGCCCACATCTGTGATATTTTCTCTGGAACAACAGAAACAAAGGATGACAAACTGGACAGAGCCTAACCTAACCACACAATCAGTTGTTTGGTAAGCACCAGGGTAAATCTGAATCACACATAAAAAATGAACCCTCTACCCTTCAGTATTAGCCAGTGACTACAGACACAACACTGAGACAGCTAATGCTGTTCTCAAGGAGACATAGTTGTTAATCAAACTGAAATACATCACAGTGCAATCAGTGTTAAGAAACCTTATTTCATTCCAAAACACTGCAGTTCATTTTTTTCTCCTAATCTTCCCTTTCTGAGCAGCGTTGCTTCAGATCAGTAGCGGTCCATCTCCAACAATACTCAGGCTGTGGCAGGGTTGTATCTCTGGCTTTTCTGAAAGAGTGATCAGGCCAATATATGACATAGAATTAGATGATGATGTTCTTTGGAGAAGACATGTAGAAGTGCTCACCTTGGAACAGACACATGCAGGTGAACAGTTCATTTCATTTCCAATCTCTTTAATATCCCAAAAATAACACCACATGGAGAACACCTATTCTTGTGTTGATTTCCACAAGGATCTTTTTTTTTCACCTTGAATTTAAGACATGACAGAGGAGGACAGGATAAGGAAGATGTTCATCATTGCAGAAGACACTGAAAACTGTACTTCGTCACATGTAGCCTGGCCAGTGTGTTAGTGACAAGTTAAACAAAGATATATGAAACAATTTCAGCTGGGCTCTCAATAAATCAGATTGGAAAATATGAAGGCTTTTGTAATATTGTTCAATAGATACTTTTGGTTGATCTTTTGCTTCTTATTGTTTTATCATGTAGTTTTGCATGTCCAAATACCAGGCATGGCCAAAGATTTTGTTTTCCGTTTTTTTAACTGATCTGAATTTTTCTTTTTTAAATAGATAACAATTTGATGCCACCACTGTTACATTACATGTAGAGTAATGTAAATATCCCTGCATAAAATTTTGCAGGTGTCTAGGTGATAATATCTAACAGTATCTACCTGAACTGATGGTGTGAACTACGGAAGCAGAACACAGAGAACAGCAGAGTTTGCCTGTCCAACCAAGGCAGCTCAGATCCACAGGCTATCTCAGCATATGAAAGTGACTACCTCAGCCTGCTCTGTGGCATGTGTGTCATGTGCACTTAGTGACTTCTACCAGAACCACCTCAAGGTTCTCTGTATGACATAAAGTACGTAGGTATGGTGAGGATGTCTGCACGCTCTTCCCAGCTAAAACAAGGGAAGTGAAAGTGAAATGATAGGGAAGGTTAAGAAGATTTAGAGTCAGTGTCAGATGCTTAAACAGGCCATTTGGTGTAAAGATTCATGCTTTTAAATTTTGACCATTGAGAAATTATATAAGTAGGAAGACTGGCAGCAGTAATGTGCTCTCCGGGAGCAATATCTCGGGGTATACCTTCTTACAACCAGAATATCCATTTATGCTATAAAAAAGTCACATTTCAGACAGTAATGAAAATAAATTAAGAATAAAGAATACTGAGCCCTGCTTTTATGGACTCATTCATACTTCTTAATAGTGCATGTATAACCCTATAAAACCTGAATTGCTAAGCCACTGCCAAGCAATTGGATTTGGCAGCCATTCAACATAGGTATGACTGAAAACGCCCACTGTTACCAGCCCCATAGGCAAATTTTCTTTGAGTTATGGACACAGAGCCATGCACTAAAAGTTTTTATTTCTGATGTGTCCTACTATGGTATACTTTACAGTAGCATTACATAAGAACAGACCTAAAGTGAACTAACAGCATGTGACACTTTAGTTGACTTAACATAACCTGGAAATGCCCTAAATTCTTGGGATTATTAAGTAATTGTGGAAGTTCCAAGAAGCTGGAACACTTCACTTTTTAATAGCTCAGTTCTTTGGTCCTGATACATTCCTTGGTGAACAATGTCGAACAGATACAAAATGGATTGCCTGCTAGCTGGGGATTTAAGTGGGACCTTGTGTTTGTCTCCATGCACCTTCTTTGCATGTGTATAAGTATATATATATGTATACATAGTTGCAGTGGATACAACCTTACTTTCACTGAAAGGAGGGCAAATCTAGGATTTTGCTTTCCTTCACTGGAGTTGTGCCAAAAAAAATCTACAGAAATTAATGTGGGCAATTATCTTGAGGTGCTCTCATTTTTTCCTTTGGAGAGCCCAGGAGTGGAATGGACCTCATGGCTTGACTCTTCCAGTCTCTCTCCTATCTTCAGTTACCCTCCTGTCTCATACACTACAAGGCTTTGCTCTGGGTGATTGTGGGAAGTGAGTACTGCCCTGTGCTGTAGAAAAATGCACAGCACTTGAGCTCTTTAAGAAGGTTGTCTTTCTCTATGTGGACCATCAGTGGAATGGGAGGAGGCACGTATTTTGCCAGCAGCTTCTGTAAATATTTGGCAGGACACAAACACTGAGTTTTGGAAACTCTTGTTTCTTTTACACCCTATTGAGGAGGCTTCCTGATGCGTGCTTCTGCTGTGCCAAAAATTGGGGTCAGTGAGAGCAGGAGCTACTTACTCTCAGTTCCTCCTTCCTTCTTGGGAGCAGTCACTACAGAAATGTTATTTTTGGTGTTTGTTTGCTTTTAGGGAAAGAATTACACATAGCTTGGGTATGCAAACCTGGAGTTCGTTCATCAGAAGAGAGAATTTTTGCTAAATTTGTTTCTTAAATTACCATGCCAGTCAACTGACAATACCTAAAAAATATTTTCTCAGTCTTAAAATGCAGCCAGATTTGGGAAAAGGAGGTGTTGGAGGGATGGATTTGCCACAGATTTGTCTGACATTATTTTAAATCCCTTTTGCAAATCACTGGGAACTTAGAGTCACTATTAAGCAGTAGGTGAGGAGCGAGAAAAGACAGAAAAAGGCACTTGGTGCCTCAAAGATTGGTGCTTCAGCTTCAGACATTTGGAAATGTATATGTGATCAGCAAAGATGCTTCCTCTTGTTCACTATGTCTAGTTGCTAGCAGTAAGAAGAATCCAATATCCTGCATTTTTGCAATAACTGTAAATATGTTAAAAAATGCTATTATTAATAGTTTATTTATGATGCAGACGTTACAAAAAAGAGCAAGGTTCCTGCCTGACCTGGAAAAAATTACCTTCTGACTCCAGATAGGTTTACAGGTTAAATCCTGAACATGATAGTGCTACAAGCAGTACAGGAATTTAATGCTACCATGTGCCTCAAGACTCCTTGCTGTGGCAAACCTAGGATGGTCAGAGAAAGGCTGTCTTCTTTACCTTGCCAAGATGGGCATCAAGTATGAGCAAGACTGGAATTTCTTTTCTGGCCTTTCCAGACTACCAGAGAACCCCTGAAAGATGGCATTAAATGCAACAGAAATCTGCTGCAAACAAGTAGCACAAAGATCCTTCAAAACAAGAGCACACGGGATGCTCACGGGCTCAGATCACAAGCATTAAATTTCCAGGGGTCATGAGACTGTTATTTCTTTGTGTGTTTTCTAGTCTGTTTGCTCTCTTAGCTTTAGAAATGCTTACTTAATAATATTGCAGAGCCTGACAGTGCCTTAATGGGAATTTAACAAAGGAAAGGTCAAGCTATCTCAACCTCAGAATCTGCCAGGAGGATTGTGCTGCTCCATGGTCATATGGCTATTTATAAATGTCTTCTATTTCTTTTCGTTGATCTACATGGTCTTTTCTTTGGCTTGACTTTAAGCTTTCCTTTTACTTCTGGATTTTCTTTGACTTCAGACTTTTTTGTTTTGTTTTGTTTTTATTTTATTTGATTTAAATGATCTTTTGCTGTAAGCTTACCATTCTCTTTCTCTTTGAAATTGAGTCTGGCTTTGCATTTCTGTTTCTTTCTGGTTTTACTCAGGAATCACTCATGAGGGACGACATCACAAATTCTAGCTTGTAGACCATAGTTACTGTTATGTTCCATGATATGATAACAATTTTTAATAGCAATCTTAAAGCTTCTTTTACAGCGCAGTGGAAAGTGTTAAATAAGGGATTAAACCCCCTGGCTACTCAGAAGGTGAAATTAGTGCAGTGGATGCAGATGCCAATGTTTTGAGCAGGGCAGATTAGTAAAAGTCTTTAACTCTGTTGCACTGTGGTGACTAGCACAGCCGCCTTCAAGTCATAAATCTCACAGGTCTCATCAATTGCTGCTTGTGTTTCATCCCCACCATTTCATTCACAGGTACCGATTTGTCTATTTTTCCTAAAAGTGAAGGTCAGGGCAGTCAAGGACATGCCATGCTTTAGCTGTGAATCTTCGGAATTGAAAAAGCAATTAAGCTTGCTCACATTTATAACTTGTACGAGACATCCTTTTTTTGTGGGCTTCCTACAACTGCAAGCTCTGAAAATCTTCACAATCAGCCCTAAAATATAGATTTCTCTCTATATATATTTTATAAGGTCTTGTGATGTTAATGAAAAGAATACTGCTGCTGTCAGTATTTCCATAATGAAAACAAGCTTCCAAACCCCTTATCTCCATCAGTAAATGTCTTATCCCATACAATATCTTCATGTTATGTATTTTAATGGCTTCCTGTTTTAAGACAGTTGCTTCTAGACTGTAGGAAAAAAACAACAGTCTGGAAATACAAATATTTTTAATGTATTTGGTAACACTTTTACTTCTATAAAATTCTCAAAGGAAATTGAAATCCACAAAGCTACATTAAAATAACACAAGAGATAAACTTATCATGAGTTTAAGGACAAGGGTATTTTTTGTTTCCAAATAAATGATAATGACATTTGAGCTCATCTCATTGATGACTTATTCACAAATGATCCTTTTCTTTGTTTATTCTGTCTGCTTTTGTGCATTCAATCTACCCTTAGTGCAGTCATATACTGTCTAATTACAAACTGTCCTTGAGGACAGAGATTTTGTTGGTTGCCCACAAATTTAGTTCACATGATATTTGGGAACTCATAAGATGACAAATTCATTAAAATGGTGTATAAAGATCAAAACCACCCCCAAAAAACAAACAAACAAACAAACAAAACCAAAGTGAGGAAATTCACAGACGAGACTGAAAGATCATTCACAGAGCAGTTCTATTATTAATAGGAATCAAAATAATCTTTGGCTAAGTGCTGGGAGAGAGCTAGTCTATACTGGGAGCACTCAATCTGGATGTGGTAGCCAGGACATTTTCCCTACTACTGTATGAACTGTTTACAGTTCTCCGGATTCTTTCCACAGCAAATGATCTATGGGACATGTAAAGCTAAGAAGTCATAATTGCTCTTTAAAGCCTAAAACTAGGCAGATTAACTTGAGAGGAGGGACATTAAGGTCAGATGAGAACTGTAAGTTACTTGTGTCTTGTGAAACCATACACAGAGAGTTTTGTGGAGAAGCCCAGAGAAATTTTGGCAGGTAAAATGCAATCGCTCAAGTCTTACCATTTAGGGAGGAAGAAGAACTGGGTTAGTTTGTTTTGCATTTTAATTTTCCTTGGAGCGGAAAAACAAATAAAAAAATCAAAGAAGCAGCACATGGTTTCATACAGAATAATTGAAAACATCTGTAAGTAATTCTGCTTTACTAGTCCTTCCAAGGGCATGTATTTGGTTAATTTAGTATGGCAGCCTCAATTAAACAATTCCTGGTAGCATGTTGTGGCTAATTGCTTACTGTTTACCAGAGCCTTTTTTTCCCTTTGAAAAAGGATCCTTCTCTTCTCCAAAGCATGACTGTTTTAGATTGAAACTACTGCTTGGAATCTGATTATTTAAATTTCTGATGCCCAAAGCAATAAAAAAAAAAGAAAGTCAAATAAATGAATTTACACTCCTTGCCATCTGTTTAACAGATGATGGAGAACATATGCTATTTTCTTAGTTTATTTGAGAATTATAGTGTGTTAGTGATTTAAAGTGTTCTGTAACAAAGTTAACAATCATTATCATAGGGTTTGTAAGCTGGATAGCAAAAAGAAGTTTGTCCACCTGGAATGTTCACAGTAGACTTTGGGTTCAGTGTGCTTTATTACTTTAGGACAAACCCCCTATTTTTAACCTTGCCCTCTGCTCCCCTGAAACAGACAGTTTGTGTTCCATTCCTAATGTGTTTAGTTCAAAGTTCAACAACACCATGTCTTAAATCCATTTTTACTTTTTTTAAAAAAAAAAAAAAAATTTGGGAAAAAACTATTATCTGAGAATCAAGAAATTGTACAATTGCTTTATTTTTAAGCATTCTTGGTATATCAAGATATGTTTGAGAACAGTAGTAGAATCTAATAGGTCTACAGACTATCCGATAACCCGTTGCATTTAGTGAAAGCACTTTAGACTTTTCATGCAAATCATGAAGTCTGAGTCTGAAGTTTAAAACACCCGAATTGTTTCAACGCTCCCCAAAGATATTCCATATCTGTAGGGAAAACCTTACCTTCCAACCTGGCCAGCCCACTGAGGACACTGAAAAGAGGAGGAGCTGCTTTGGTTTGGACACTCTTGAAAGTTCAACTACTTCACTGAAATACCTTAAAGGAAGCTTAAGGAACGCTTGCATGAAAATCTGAAAAGCATTAATTTTCATCTGCTTTCAACCCTCATGGCCAGAATTTCTTGAAAATCTGTTTTGGGCTGCTTTCCATAGCCATGTTTGAGACCAGTCAGGTGTTACACTGCTCCTGAATTGAGCTTTCATAGCTACTCTGATCACAATGAATTTTTAGAAACTGCTGATCTGAAAAGAATGGAAGCTGTGCCTGCTAGATGTGCACAGAGAGCTGGTTCTCTGGTTCACAGCCCAAGGTCAAAATCCCTGAAAATCCCATCAAACGAAAAGTTCTGTTTACAGGGTTGTCAGTCCTCATTTTTAATTTCATTATATTTAAAGAAATTTCAAAATTAATCATAGTTTGCAACAAATTTCCACTGTTTCATTTTGAAAATACCCAAACCCAAGAAGTAGAATTGTGGGATATTTTCCCTGGTTTTCTCTGCTTAAAGTGGTTTGAAGAACATCACACAGATGTTCTTCAAATAATTACCGATTGTTTCTTTCAACTTGAAGAAATTTTGTTAATCCCTCACACACACAGAGAATGCAAATAGCCTAAAAAATCTCCCCAGTACAGTTCTAAATGATTCTGTTCATCATAATGAAGAACTTAACCAGTGTCAGACTGGTCGCCGCTGGATTGCTTCTAGGCATAGGCAGTTGTTTAGAACAACAGAACTCCGGGGCACACAAACTGGACAAAGTGCTTGTGACTAGTACATGTTCTGTGGATGTCAGAATACTGGAAAGCCAGGAGCATTGCTGTTGACATGGGAATTTGTAACAGCAGGCATGACCAGGGGCATAGCTACTCCCAGAAGTAGCATTCACTGCTCCTATTCTTCCAAAAGGATCAACAAGGCTTATTTTCCAGGATTTTCCCCAGCTCCACTTCCTGAGCAGCCTGTTTTATCAGTGGGACATGACCCAGCATCATTTGGCAGCAAAAATTATTTTTCTTACACTGCTGAAAACTCTGAACTGGTTGTGCCTCACTCATTTGAAATCAATTGAGATTTTTTTTCTCTTCATTTAAATAGAGCAGAGCAGAGACTTACCAGATCTAGTTTCTGACCTGTATCAGTGCAGGTGTATGCGAAAAGTACCGTGCCCTTTTCCACTGACTTGCACTGGGCTGTGCTGAAGTATTGGGCTGGATCTGTGCTAGCTCTGGAGTCTCTCCACTGAAGCTCATTGCACAGCATGGCCAAACGTGTCTGACTTCACTGTTGCTCTCCAGTAAGGTGATCAAGAACTACAGTGGTGAAACCTGCTCTTGTTTCTTGAGAATAAAAAGGGATGATATATATGCCATGTTTGCAATTTATCTTAAAAACAAACAAAAAGCAAACAAACGTATTTTCAGTATTCACTCAGAAACCTTCACTTAGGTTAGTTCCAGACTGTAACATTCTGGGACTGTAACATTCCAAACCTTAGGTGCTAACTTCCCTCAGCCATAGAGGACAGCACTGGGAGAGACACGTGACCTTACCATCCAGACAGGCACTGCTATCCTGTTCTTTACTAAGGACCACTATCATCTTCACTGGGGAAGTTCTTCCCCAAAGATGGTTTTATCTCAGAAATTGTGTTCTGGTCCAGAGCTCAGGCTTCAGCCGGGACAGTTTTGGATGAGTTTTGCTGACAGCTGTTGAGAGATTCAAATACAGATGTTTGTGTAACACTGTGTGGCAAGCCTTGTCCTTTTGTTATTTACATTCCTCACATTATAAAGGGTGTGAGGGCTAAAGCAGATGAGGGTTTAGGCATCTTAACTAGGACTGAAGTGGCAACAAATTGTCTCTACTCAGCATCACTGCCTGAAAATCCCTCAGCTCTGATAGAGCTGTATGGTGGATCACTCTCTTCAGGATAGGAAACCTGGGATGATTCTCTTTTGAGCACAGAGCAGGTGCAGACCTCCTTTCACTCTCTTCAAAGAGGCACGCAAAACTGGAAATAGGGTGCTCTGTGTTGTGTGTATTTAAGGGCCCACTGCAAGAATACTATCTGTCTTTGAATGTTAAGACATCACTCAGTGCATTGCAGAAACTCTTCTTGGAGATGGGAGAGGAGCCCAAGTCATGGGGACACACAAATAGCAAATGAATGCCTCTACAGAAAGAGCCACATTTCCGGCACAGGAAGCTCCAGAACCTGGGTTAGATGAGTGATATGACAAGACAGAGAGCTGCACTGGATCTTACTGTTACTGTTAAGTCACTTGAAGGTATTAGTTCATACATTATTATTCCAGCAACTTTAGGCAGCACAAGCCCCTGCCAAAGGCAGTCACTGCCTTCTCCCAGGTTGTCAAGCATTCTCCAAATATAAGTCCTGTTATCCCTTGGGCAAGATGTATTTTTTTTCCGATCTGTAACCTGACTTGCATGATGGAAAGCAATTCAGAATTAATGACAAATAGTGTTCAAGAAAGCCATAGTACACCAGAAAGGAGATATCGACAAAGAACATTGAGATGCGCTTACAAAAGCATTCCTCGCTACCTGGTTGTGACCATGGAAACACGCTGATGCAAAGCCCTGTGATGTTGCAACCTGCTCTTTCAAGCCATTCTTATTTGATCGACTTCTAGGAGAATCTGAAAGACTCTTCAGTTTATTTAAAACTCAAGGCCCCTGTCTAATCAATGTTAGCAGTGTCACAGAAACCAAACCAACACTTGCAAAGACCTAACATCCTTCCTAACAAAATATAAGTAATAAAATACCACATAGTCCATACAATAGTGTTCCACCTCTGTGTTGATCTAACGGATCAGCACCTTTTTTTTTTGCCTCCTGTAATCATCAGTTCTTGTCAAAGAATCAAGATGTACTTTTTCATATGTTCCAGGCTTTGAAATTAGCATTCAGTTAAGGTGTTTTAGAGGTAGAGAGTGAGCATGTTCTGACAGAGGCATATTCCAAAAATACTCCAACCTTCTGTTTCCCCTGTGAAGAACTGAAGATGGTGTAGGATGACATTAATCACATGGCCACAATGAAAAGAATCCGTAAGAAGTTTTGGTTTTATTAGCTCACCAGTTGTGCTTGCTGCCAAATCGACCTCAGGTATCGTTTCAGTGGCTCTGCCGCTCACAACTTCCCTTTTCCTAGGAGAGAGCTCTCATTGTCCTTCAAAGACTAAAAACATACTTGAGGGATACAATAAGAGGAAAAGGGCAGCAAATGCTGAGCAATGTTTGAACTACAAGCATTTCTGCCAAAACAGAGTATTTGACATATTTGATAAATTAAGAGGTTGGTGATGCTTTACTTCTTGAACTAAAATAATAACAATTAAGGAATAAAAACCACCCCATAGACAGTTCTTGGACTTCAGCTTTCCCATTTCCTGATGCATTTGTTCTCTTTCAAAATCGGATCATCACACAAGTCCCCCTGGTTTGCTGCCTTGCCACAGGTGCCCAGGTTTCTGGTGACTCTTCTCCCTGTTGAATTTATACTGTTGCCAAATTGCAAGACAGCCACAGAGCCAGGGGGCCAAAATTCTGCTCAAGCAGCTGTTCCAGAGCTTTCAGCAATAGGAATGGATCAACCCCCTGGGCTTGCTGGCATTAAGAAATCGTACCAAAAGGGTGATAACCTTCCCATCATAAGCACTGCTCACTCCTGTGTCAAGTCTGCTGTAGAGATATTAACGACTTATCAATATTTCCTTTTTAAATTATTATTATTATTTCTCCGAAGTCTGGAGGAATTCATTTCTTTCCACTGATTTTTGAGGGAGGCCCGGGGAGCTTGATTGGTTAAATTTAATTTCTGTAGTTGATGACCCATGAGTTCCTTCTAGCAAGACCCTACTAGTTGGGAGGAGGAAGAAATGGTTTCTTCATTGTACTATTTAAAAAACTATAAAGCTGCCTTCCACTTTTCCAAGAGAATATACTGAAAAATTTCTATGCTATTTCACTCTGAATCTCATTGTGTTCCCTGGGAAGGATTCGTATTTCACAATGAGTGTTGTCAGCCTGAATTAGCCTTAGGATGAAGAGAAAATATAACAGAATAGAAGTATAGAGAAACCCGGAGAATGATACAGAAAAATGAGAGACAAAACTAGATGATGTTAGAGCAGAGAGGAAAAAGTATTGTCCTTTCAACACCAACATTTTTAAGGTCAAATAATGTGATTATTTCATTCTACTTGGCATTTTCTGGGCCTCACTTGGAATAGTGTGTCTACTTTTGATCCCCCCAGTTCAAGAGACATTAAAAAAAAAAAATAAAGTAGATGGTCAAGCAAAGGGCCACGAATATGATTAAGGAGCTGGAGAAATAGTCATATAAAGAAAAATTAAACGAATTTTAATTACTCAGACTAGAGAAGAGGGTGCTTAGGCATGACATTGTCACAGTCATCCAAAATCTAAAAGGTAGTTACAGAAAAGACAGAAGTACTCTTGCCACACAGATATATGGTGACAGGACATGGGGCAATGGGAGTGAGTTGTTTCAGGGGGAGGTCTGTCTGGTGTTAAGAAAATATTATTCATGAAGAGAAAAAACAAACTTTAGAGTAGGTTGCCATGAGAAGGGGTGAAAATTTTCAAGATCTGGCTTAGCAGGGCCCTTGGTAACCTGGTGTAAGGCCCTGTTTTCAACAAAAGATTGGATTAGAATGTTACCAGAGGCCACTTCCAGCCTGGGGGGTTTTGTTGTTGTTTGGTGTGGTTTTTTTTTTTTAAATAAAACTTTTTCAAACATTAAAAAACAGACTAAGATAGAAAAGAACCCTTCTCCTTGATCTGCAGGAAAACAAGACCGGTACTTATTGGCAGTAAAGGATTCTTAGGTTGTGTTGGTTTTCCAAGCATTCTGTTAATCAGCATCTCCAGGTTTTCTCTAGTACTCTTCTACTTCTTTACTATCTTTGTATCTCCTTTATCTTTCACCTATTATCAGATACAGTGCTAATGCTTCTTTAGATGTCTGCTAGCCCAGACAAAGCTACAGCTTTGACTAGGCTGTGGGAAATCAGGAAATCCCTAACACATTGCTTTAAGGCACGTACAGATAAACTCTATGGCATGTGCATGGCAGAACTGCTCTGCTCACCTGTTGCAGCCCACTGTAGTGCCAAGATAGCAAAGTGAGTTCTGCTTAACCTAACAAAGGTGCTGGAAAGCAATGCCCAGACATGCCTCAGCTCAGCAAATAAGTCTAGGAAAAAGCTCATTTTGTATCGGTTAAATTTCTGGTACCCTGAGCTTAGGTCCCTCAAAGTGTACTTTGTTCAGAGTGGGAAGTAAAAATACACTCATACTCTGTAAAAGTATTCACTTTGTCTTGACCAAGATTTTACAGTAGATGCAAGCTAGGATTGGAGCCCTATACCACTGGTTCTTCTTCCTGTCACCTTTGGAACAAAGGTAGTTTCTATCTGTCATATAAATAATATACTTATGTATCAGTCTACTAGGACCACTACCACTACCTGCAGTATAAGCCTTAATGCCAAAACACTAGTGCTGCTTCTGAGACAGAAGACAGAAACTGAAATCCACCTACTAAAAACACACACATGCATAAACTACTTACCCTACTATGTGACTATATGCTACAAATACAACTTCCAATTTGAAGCTGAGACAATTTGTTGCAGATGTATTTAATTTTGCGAGTCCTGGTTTCATGTTCGTTCAAGACATGACAGGTGTACGGTGTACTCTTTTTTATACGTTATAAGAAGCTCGGGGCTGTACAACATGTGCCAAAAAGAAGTAATTAAATATTTAATGTTTCCTGCCTGTGATGTAGTCCCTCTTTTCTTGCTTCAAATGTGTTATGTTTAGACAGAGGTGAGAAATATTTCTGAGCCATCAGTAAATATTCTGTAGCTGGTCTTGACATGATATCATGCACCTTCAAAGACAAGCTTTTTGCCGTAGTGCTCACTCTGTTTGCTGGTTTATCACTCTGACGCAACTGAGACAGAATCATTAGACAAATATTATTAGCCCTCCTGGTATTCTGCCTGTTCCTTGTGATGAGTTCCTGGGGGGGCAAAGAACATTGTGTGACATTCAGGCAACAGCAAAAGTGTGAGTTTTCTAACGTAGATCACATATGAATATAAAACCTAACAGAGCAAGAAACGAGTTGTCTGTTTTGTGAAAAAGAAGGGAAAAACCCCAAGGAAAGTTATCACTGGGGTCTGAGCAACCTTGGTTACAGAGCCAGATGTGCATAACTCATACTCAAATATGCCCTGTGAAGTTTTCATGCGGCTGTTAAAAAAGCAAGAAAATGCTATTAAAAACATCAAAATACATGTAACTGGGAGGAGGTTTATTTCTACCGAGCATCAGCAATCAGTGGAAGATAGAAATGAGAACATCAACATTTTAATAGTAAGTTTTCAAATATATTTCAAAATTCAGTTCAAAGTACACATCAGATTGGCAGTATTACAGCAGGTTTCTTTATGCTGTTTTTCTGCAATCAAAGCTTTTAGTAAGGAGAACAGAAGGAAATGTAAGAAACTCATGCCTGGATGATGAAAATTAGTGAGGATATAATCACACAACTGTGGCTAAGTCTTCATTAGCAAGTGATTTGGCATGAGAAAAGTGAATTATTATATAAAAACAAGTGGCACTGAGGCTCTTAAATGTTCATGTTATGTGGTGCAGAGGGTTTAACTGGGACTGGATTTTGTCTTGTCTCCTGGATGATGCATCCCTGGAACACGCAGTTCTAAGCTGTCTAGAAAAGTGGTTTTTTTTGGCCTTTTTGCCTGATTTATAGCTTGGAGCACATGGAAAGGCATGTATTTAGCCTTCTCCAGGAGGAATTTGAACAAGGTGCACCAGAAATGCTCTGGGGCCAAATCAGTGTGTGGCAAGTGCAGATCCTCAGGGAAATCACTTCAATGCCATGTTAACACATCAAACCAAAGTGCCAGTATAGGAACAGCAATATGTGGAAATATGAGCCCAGCCTTGCCTTGGTACAACGTGCTAAACCCAGGGTACAGCAATGCCATAGGCTCTTCACAAACCCCAAGAAAGTGGTCTGTGCCCACCTCTGCCCTGAAGGTAGAGACGAAAGAGATTCCTGTACACCTTTAGAGTTTCACAGCCACCTTGTCTTGGCATCACGCATGGCTGCCATTTCTATGGTTATTTGACCATGAGGTGAGACTGCACAAGCAAGGTGGTAGGTAGGTGAGAGAAGAGAGGAAACAAGCCAAGGACAGGGTGGATCTCCAAGCATTGTTCCCAGGGAAGGAGGAAGTCGTGCTGATAAGCCTGTCTGTGCTGATTTTACAGGCCACTTCCCAGCCCCAGGAATCCTCCCAGGGGTCTGCAGGACCAGAGACTCTGTTCCCTTCATCAGGAAGGAAGGGAGAAGAGAGTACTGAAGATAGTAGAGATGCCTCAAGTTCCCCAGGATTTCTATCAGATCTGTCTTCTTCCTCCGCTGCTATTTCAGCTTGAAAAGGTCCCTTTGCTCCTGTCACTGCCATGTGGAAGTGCTTCTAGATAGTGTTTCACCTTCCGGGTCTTCAAAGCCACAGGCGGCTGTGAGACAACAGCTGAGGGGAAGCGAGAAAAGAAGTTGCTTTGCTAAAGCCCCTTCAGGAACATTTCAGACAGATGGATTCTGTGGCTGTGGGAAATGACTTTCTAAGGCATCAAGACTTGCCTGTCACAAAAGAATCACTGCTAGTACCTCTTAAAAAAAATTAGAAAAACGTCTGCAAGAGAGACATGGGCCATGGCCCTGACCAGAGAGATGCAAACTGTCACGAACCTTTTTTATCTTACTGGAGGCATTTGCTGCTATTACTGTAACTACCATTACTTTTTAAAAGTGATCATACAAAATCTAACATATTCTAAAGTTCCACTGTGCCAAAGGACAGAGCAAAAGATGGTCAGAAGGACAGAGACAGAGGGGTACAGGGAAACAGCAAGGCAATTTATCTTTGCATGACAGGCAGTGTGGCCAGTGGCCTGGTACTATGTGTTTACAAGCAGTATAAGCCAGCAGAAATCAGTAACATTGCCAAAAGAGGCAGTCCTGCCTCGTCTTTTTCTCTGTCTGATTATTCTGGCTTCTGCATCCCCTCTGCCCCCTCCCTTTGCCAGCAACTCTAGCCCTGCACAAACGTTGATGCAGAAAACAGCTAACAGAGCAAAATATAGTTATTTTTACCCACGTCAGCTTCCTGTCTCTTTATTGTGCTGCCACACGACTGTTTCTGCTGGCACATGTTAAGGGTCCAGAATGGTGCAAAATGGAGCAATCTGTATGGGTGGTAGAAAAGTGCCTTATTTAGTGGTGGTGTTCTCCGTTGCAGGCTCAAGCTTATGGTGAAATGAATGGCAAAGTAAGTGTTGTAACAGTTTTCACAGGCAGGAAAGGGAAATTTGAGGACAGATAATGAATTTGCTTGTAGGATGCTTTGAAGAGCTCCATCCTGTGGAACACTAGATAGAGGGAAAAATCATGAGTATTTAGTAAAAAAACATAGGAGCTTGATGACATTCCCTGTTACTGTGGTTTGACTAAAGGCAAGAGTCTTCTTTAAAATGCATGAGACATATTTGCCATGCAGGGCCAAAAAATAGGAAGGAAAATGAGTTTAGGTGACTGCACCTAGAATATTGTGTCCAGTTCTGGGCCCCTCAGTTCAAGAAGGACAGGGAACTGCTGGAGAGAGTCCAGTGCAGGGCAACAAAGATGATGAAGGGAGTGGAGCATCTCCCTTATGAGGAAAGGCTGAGGGAGCTGGGGCTCTTCAGCTTGGAGGAGACTGAGGGGTGACCTTATTAATGTTTACAAATATATAAAGGGTGAGTGTCATGAGGATGGAGGCAGGCTCTTCTCGGTGACATCCAATGGTAGGACAAGGGGTAATGGGTTCAAACTGGAACACAAGAGTTTCCACTTAAATTTGAGAAGAAACTTTTTCTCAGTAAGGGTAACAGAACACTGGAACAGGCTGCCCAGTGGAATTATGGAGTCTCCTACTCTGGATACATTCAAAACTTGCCTGGACACCTTCTTGTGTAGCCTCATCTAAGTGTTCTTGCTTGGCGAGGGGATTGGACTAGATGATCTTTGATGTCCCTTCCAATCCCTAACATTCTGTGGTTCTGTGATAGAGAAAGAGGAATAAATGGAAGAATGGACCAAGAGGAGTGATACAGTTGAAACAATAGCTTTGGAAGCAAACATTCTCTGTGTTTAAAATGGAGCACTGAATCCTATCTTCTCTCAAAGCTGATAGTGCTCCTCTTTTTCTCGGTTCAAAGGAGAGCCAGGCTCAAGTAATATGCAGACATTCTATGATGGAGTAAGACAGGAACACTCTGTGAGGATTGTCATTGTTTGAAGGAGATGTAAAAGTGTGTCTTGACCTTTAGGTTGTGACAAACTGATCTCCAGTAATCCTTGTTCATAGTGTTTGTTTGGCAGCAGGACCATAATGCAGCAAGCTGTTCCCAACAATTTTCTTTTGAGACCCGGGTAAAAATAGTTAGGGAATGTTTACCCATTTGGCTCAGTATTTTCATCTAGGTAAATGTCTCTAATTATTTTTCTCCCTCTCTGAGCTTCCTATGTCTTGAACACTGAAGCACTCACCACTTCTGCAGGAGGTCTTTACAGCCATTGTAGAAAAAGAGGGTTTTCCTGAAACAAGAATGCAGGTCACTGGCTTGCAAGGAAAGGGTTCCATTGCTGACAGAGAGCAGAAGAGGCTAATTATACTGTGATAGTCACCTGTTGGTACCTCAATGGCTTAGTCATTCATGCCCAGGGGGCAAGCACTTGCACTTAGCTCTAATCAGTCCTTAAACAAAGGCATCCCATTGCGGTTCTCTGATGTGCAAAGGCAGGTACACCCTAAATGTTTTGCAAGTTGCACGAGTGAGATTTGATATGCATTAAAGAGCATTGTTCAGAGAAAGTTCTTGCATTACTTGAGTATCTGAGACACAGATGGAAGAATTAGATACTTTGGAGTCAGCCAGGAGCAGAATCCAGTTCTTCCGGTAGATCTGGTAGACCACATTGTGTATTAAGAGTTTAATCTGGTATTCACTGTGCATTTAGCTGTGGTTTAGGGTACAACTAATTAATGTAAATTAAGACCAGTTGGCTATTTCCATGATATGCAACAGTGAGCTAATAACTCATAGGAGGTTAACTGAAACACCAAATGCATGGACCATGTCTCTTGAGACTATTCATTTGGCCTCCCTGGAAGCATTAGGACTGTAAATTGTGTAAAATATTTCTGGGTTCATTTGGTTTATTCTTTTATAATGACAGCTCTGGTACTAAAGACTCTGGGTTTGTTTGCCTCTGGAAGCTCTTTTTCACTGGGAATCCTCTTTTCATCTCCCCTGCATGAAGCTCTGCGAGCAAGAATCATGCAGGAAGAGAAAAGAACACAGGGGCTTTAGGTTAGCATCACTGTTTAGGCATAGGCCACTGATCAAACATCAGCTTGTACAGCAGAGAGAGTGCTGCATAATTTATAAATCAAATTACTTGTCCAAATGACCAAAAGACCCAGAGTAAATTTTAATCAAAAGTACTTGCAGACAGGAAACCAAAATATGTGTAAAATTCTATCCTGCAGAGAGTGTTTTACAGAGAGTTTCTACTGCAGTAGTTTGGTCTGCAACTCATTGGAGCCCATTTACTCGGGGGTGATTTTCAAAGGGACATAGTGAGCTTTTGTCAGCATGGTGCTCATTCAATTTAAGAAAAGTCTGGATGACTAGAGAGGCATTATTCTGGAAATGCCTTAGGTTATTTACCCAGATCCTGAAATAATATTTTCACTGTACTGTAGTGTAAATATTCTTCCTGTTCACAGAGTATTTTACTCATTGCTATCTTCCCTCACACTTAAGTACCAGTATTTTTCATATAAAACTGTAGGAAATATTCAGGTACTGTGATTATGAGGTCAAACATATTTTTTAGGCCAGAATGTCTTTGTCCTGTTTGGCTTGAACATCCTTGTTATAGTACATTTTATGAAAACACTAGTTTTATATTCATTTGTTTATCTTTAGCATGATTGTCCCCATTCCAGCATTCCCATGTGCTTTGCTGTTGGTGCCGGCACCTTTGCTTTTTCTCTCTGCTGAAGGTGCAGACCAGACAACAGGATGCTGCACTGCAGAGGTACATCCATGGCAGAAGAGGGTACAGCGAGGTTTCAGGTGGGTAAAATCTCTTGTTACATTTGTAATAGAGAACAGCTTGCTAAAAGACATAGAAATCAACTACTGGAAATAAGAAACAGGCTGCTAATTTACTTCTTAGACTGTTGGTGCAATTTCCACTAGCAGAAGCCAGAGTAACTCTAGCATGGGAATGAGTTAGGAGAACACATTCTGGAAAATTGTGGCATTGAAATTGCAGCTATTTCCTAATAATTTTATTCCCAAAGACTTGAAAATAAATCAAGAGCCTGAATGTGCTAGTGCATCTGTTTTTGTCTACCCAAACCATCATTTTTTGCTCTGTCTTCACAAATACCAAATGCCTCAAACATTGTCACTGATGACAACAGAAACCTTTTTTTGCCACAAGGTTGTTAACAGTGGGTCTGTGGTTGGCAAGATCTAGTCCACTTCAGGATAGAAAACTACAATACTTTGTTTCCATGAAGATCATGCTGCAAGATAGCTAAGCACTTGATATCATGTGGTGGCCAGCTAAAAGCATGGATTTCCTTAGCACTTCAGGCAAAACCTGAAGTTTTTCATCCAGACATGAAACCAGGTCAAGTTTTTTGAGACCTGAGAGGAGACGTGAACATCTGCCACTACCACACAGTGTGTTGGACCTCAAAAGCACAACTGCTCTACTGTGCACCATGTTGTCCAAAGCTGATCTTCCTCTTCCAGCTTGTGTGATGGATGCCTTTCTGCTTGTCAAATCCTGCTCAGGTAGTGCAGGGGTGCCTCTGAGAAATATTTCTCCACCTGTGTCCCTCTGACATCACTGACTTCTTCCGTACTGAGGTCCTCGGGTAAGGTGATACCTGCTGTGTTTCAGCTTGTCTGCCCTAATGAGGTTTGTCACACTCACCGCAGAAGGACTGGACAAAGCCTTATCACAACATGTGGGTGACACAGCTCTGGGCCCACACTTTCACCCCCTCTACCAGAGAAAAGTCTGGAGGATAAACAGCTTTCCTCAGGAATCTTGAGTGGAGTTTCTCCCATGTCATTCCATGGGAAAAATTCATGAATCCTGTCCCTGTCTTAGACTGATTCCTTGGAATTTAGGCAAGCAATCTGTATTTTGTGCATGGACTATGCTACTGGGGCTTTGCTTATTCAATTGGGCTTTGTCTGATACCCAGCAAAACTGTGATATAAAGATGTACCACCACGGCATCCTGGGAGAAGAGCTTTACAAAAAAGCTATGTCTCCCACTTTTTGGGCTGACTGCTACCAGGAATCGTTCTTCCCATTGCTGTGATGTAGAATGACAACTTGTGTTAAGCTTTCACTCCTGCTCTACCCTGCATTTCCGCTTGACTCTGCACTGCTGCAGCCTCACCTGGAGCACTGTGGGCAGTTCTGGGCACCACACTATGAAAAGGATATAAAGCTACTGGAGAGTGTCCAGAAGAGGGCTAAGAAGTTGGTGAAGGGCTTGGAGGGGAAGCTGTATGAGGATCAGCTGAAGTCACTTGGTTTATTCAGCCTGGAGAAGAGGAGACTAAGAGAAGACCTCATCACGGTCTACAGCTTCCTCACAAGGGGAGAAGGAAGGGCAGGTACTGAACTCTTCTCTTTAGTGACCGAAAACAGAACCTGAAGGAATGGCAGGAAGATGTGCTGGGGGAGGTTTAGGTTGGACATTAGGAAAAGGTTCTTCACCCAGAGCGTGGTGGAGCACTGGAACAGGCTCCCCAGGGAGGTGTCACGGCCCCAAGCCTGACAGTGTTCAAACAGAGAATGGACAACACCCTCAGACACTTGGTGCGAGCCATGGGATTGTCACATGCAGGGACAGGAGTTGGACTCGATGATCCTTGTGGGTCCCTTCCAACTCTGGACATTCTATGATTCTGAGGATAAATCCAGTTGTTGGCTTTTAAAAAAATGTCCAAAGCACTTTATAACAGGTATTCTTATGCCTTTTAGTAGGTCAGTGTCTCTCTATAGCTTTTGCACTTCCAGCATGTACAACCACAATTGCATTGATTCAGTCCTCCTAAGAAAAAGTAATATAAAATACCTTGGGCTTGAGCGTTACATTAAAGAAATAAAAATAAATTACTGTGGTTTGGCTGCCTGTAGATTACAATGGCAAATTATCGTGGTTCCTATTCATAAAGCAATTGGAATATAATTTGAACGATTTCTCAAGTTGGGAAAACCTCTCTCTTTTAAGAATCATGTCTCTCCAGCACTGTAAAACTAACATTTACATATTGATAGGGAACAGAAAAATACAGGTGCTTTTTAAATAACTAGTTAGCTTCCCATTGAGCCTGAGTTGCTGTCACTGTAACTTTTAACATTTTGACCTTTTATTTTATTTTTTTCTAAATTGAGATTGCTGCTCCATTGCATGAGCAAACAGAGGAATTTTGAAGACAATTCTGCCAAAAGTGGGGTGTTTAGTTAACTTCAAATGTGTTATCCTTACAATAACCCCACAAATGCCCATATCTTTCACTTTCTGAAGTGCTAATGTGATTTGAATTGATACATTTTGTTGTCTTCTAATCTGACCTTTAGTTGTTTTGAGCAGTACTGTTGAGATAAGTAATGTGCTCACAGAAGAACAATTTATCTTAGGTACAGATCATAGGAGGATAGTGTTGCAAGTGTGAAATAAACAGAGGTAACTTAAACCACTTGCTATCTCAGGTTCAAATCCACCCCCACTTTTTTGGAGATGCAGGCAAGTGCCAGCTCCCAGTGAATTAGTGAAACAGGTTAGTGCCTTGTCTCTGAGAAGTTTTTACTCTCTGTTGCTGGGCTACTCTGCAAAGTGAGATCTTTGTCTACTTGCTAGTGAAAATACCCTTGTATACAAGCCCATTGTGTTTATTCATCAGTACTTTGCCCTAAGCTGAGAGTCAGGTACAGGATCCACTTTCTTTGCCGTGTAGGACCTTTCTCCTGGTGACTTGTATTGTTTCTCTGAGAAAGACAGACTTTTTAACTGAATGATGACAGATACAAAATTAGGATCAAAAAAAAGATGTGTTTGTTTTATAGGGTAACTTGTAACGTATTTGTGGGACCTCTTGTATACAGAGCACAGATGGGTTTACCTGCCAGAACTGGGAAGCAGAATAGAGAGAAGCACTAGGGCAACTGTTTGTTAGACCAGGCACTGCACGAGTTACAATATATGTATTATCCCAAATATCAGTGTTAGAGGGCCGACATTGTGATAGTGTCTTCTGCTTAGCACTGCATTGCCCAGCTGGATCCTGAGCAGCACCAGTAGCTGCCCTGTATAGTGTCTGCTTCAAGTGATGGGGAGATGGCATCCTGACACCCACAATATCACCTTACTCAACCAGTTTTCACATTTGTCTAGCAAAGTGCCTGAGCAAAGCAAAGTTATTACACGTCTGAGGTTTGTGGGAATATGTGGAGCTTGGGAGGGTCAAAGATGAGGCAGCACAGGCATCATGACATGAAAGGGGTCCCACCACTGGTGTCATCTTGGAGTAGCCTTCCTTGTAGAATGAAGTAGCCCTCTTGGCATGTGGGACCAGTACCTTGCGTGCAGAAGGATCACATAGGTGAAGCCATAGGTGACTACTCAGGAAAGAGAGATCCTTGCCTTATACGTCTGTAATCCAAGTCCTGCTGTCACTGCAAGAGTCAGGGATATTGCAATAACTCTTTAACATAATTGTTGTAATGAAATATTGAAACAGCACAGCTTAAATAATACTGTACAACATCAATAATGTGGCATAATGACGAAAAAACTACATAGTCTGAAAAACAAAGTTGCATCAGGCCAACTTCTATAGTGTTCAGTATTAGATCTTTCAGGTTAGTATGAAGCTTGCCCAATGTGCTTCCTTTCCCAAAGGGAAAATATTAAAGTGAGGACACTAGTTGATTTTGCATCAGAATCTGCAAAAGTTTATGTGTATTTTTGCTCTTTATTATTAATAAAAAAATAATAGCAGAAAGCACAAGAATATTGCAGAGAATAAACAAATATGCAAAAAGTCTTGCTGTATAACTGATGGCATATCTAAAAGTCTCTCTAGTAGTCTTCCTATCTCAAGGCAAAATTTACTTTTTTCAAGCTTGACACGCTTCACGTCAACCTAAACAAAAAATATCCGGTCAAAATATAAGAACAAGGAAGATAACATAACACTCCGAAACCCACTCACATGATCTGCATTTTATCATTCGCCATCTGTTTCTTCCACACTTTTTAGGATAAGTTTATAGCAAGCCTTTAAACCCCAGATAAAGAATCCCAAGCTAGATAATTAGAGGCCTTTTCTGTCAGTAGTACTATATAATAAAATGAATACTGATCTACCACAACAAAGAGGAAATACTCAGAAATGAAAGCCTCAAGCCACTAATGGACGTATCACTAACAATGACAGGACATAAATATATTGAATGAATGCTTTAGAGATCCAGCATTATCATCAGCATTCGAGATGAAGTTGGTCTTTTCGGACAAAATTCTTATTTTACATACTCTGGACTCTGGAAGGGCTTGCTGAAAAAACAGCTGAAAAATTTCACATGCTTGTTTTCCCAAAGCAGCCAGCCCTTCAGATCATCAGGTACATGGGACCAACTGTTGTCACTCTGAATAAATTTGGACTAAAAGCAGAAATGGATTCCTCCCACCCATCTGTCCATCTGTAGTACGCAAGATATTAGACAAGTGATCACAACTGCCCCTTCTAGAATTAAAATCCACCAATCTATCTTCAAAATATGATCTTCAAAACTGTATATGCTTGCTTCCCTGACTACATTGCTCTCTGAATATGTTTTTCAATTCTCCACATTTTGAGAGTCTTGTAAAACTATGTTTAAAAAGAACATTTATAATGTATGTGTTTTCCATTTAGTCTCCATTTTCAGTCTCCTAGGAGTCAAGAAGGCCAGACCTTTCTTCTTGCTCTACGTATGGTTGGCAGCAAATAAAGCAGTTTTCATTTTGATGAAAAATCTTTGTGTATAACCTGTCACCCTGAGGAAGAGGCACATCCTGTTTAATAAGAATTTCCTTCAAGCAATCCAAGAAAAGTCCATTCAGAATCTGCATGTGACCAAAATAAACGAGTGGGGTATGATTCGATTACACTATGTTGTAATGAGAATGTGAAAAGCAACAAATACAGTATGTATGTAAGATTAGAGGGCTTTTAGCCTTTGCATCTCCGTATTGCTTTACAGAGAAAACACAGATTCAGAATAATTATTTATTTATTAATGAAAAAATGGAATGTGATTAAATTGGCTGGCACTAAATTTTTGTCCTTGATATTGAGAATGACATAAGATGCCAATTCACAGTAATGTGAAATAGTTTCACAACTTTTAAATTCAAGAAACTACTAAAGATTACCTAGTTTGTTAAACTTCATCTCCACAGGCACTGTCAAGTCTTGCTTGACACTTGTGAACACATTAAGGACATTCAAGAAGTGATTGGTTACATTCAGTTCATTAAATAAAAGCCCAGCGAGATTAGGTTGCTTATTAAGTACAGAGACAGTGTTTCTGGTTAAAGAATTCCCCGCATGGTAGTTTCCTGCAGGCTGGTAAAGTAGTGTGGGGTAGTAATAATGCCTCTACAAATGCTTTCTGGTTCTCGTATCCTCACCTATGAACCGCTGTGGGCCTTTGCTGGGAATTGGTTATGGGGCTTTCATCCAGCACTGCTTTCACCTGCTCTAACACAGAGTACTCCATTCCTCAGAAAGCATTAGTCACATCAGATGCCTCATTCTCAAAACCCAACTAAACAGACCAACCTGCCAGATTTGCCATTGTGTGAAGATACAAGAGTTCAAAATGTCACTAGTGCCAAAAAAAGTACCATTTTAAAAACACCCAGATCACAGCAGCTGGTGAAGCATGATGCATAAAAAGGCAATTAATCTATTCTCCTCAATCTCTCAGACTCCCAAAAAAACCTGAAAAAAAGAAGAAATACTTTCCTTGACTCTGAGTTTGGGGACCTGTATGTCCCTGGGCCTGTGAGTGATGCACACAGGCAGGACATCTGAGAAAATTCATTCTATCCCCTTCCCTTTCTGTGTCCAGTCTCAGACGCTCATTAGAAGAGGATACTTCCCCAGCATGGGACGGACTATGTGTAAGGAAGGATGGAATTGTATTCAGAGTCACAGGATCAAGATTCATCCTCTGCTCGCCCAGGCTGAAAAATCAACCCAAAAGGAACATTTGGTTGATTCTTTTAAATCACCTTTTCAAAACACAACAAAGTTTCACATAGCAACCAGCAAATAGATGGAAAATATAGAAAAACAGAGCTGATGTCTACTATAAACATTCACACAACAGCAAAGCTGAGGGGGGTGGGGTTAGCTCAGGAAGCATAAAATACTAGTGAGTTTACCTCTTGTTCTTTAACATGCATTTTTAACTTCCCTCTAGGAAGACATCCATTAATAATTTCTCAAAGTTGAGTGAAGTTCATTGTATACAAAGAGTAGGAAGACTTACTTTGCTGTTTTGCTTATGTTTTCTCATATCCAGAGCTACAATTTCTGAGTTTTCTACCGACTCAGCAAAGATGCAGCGAGTTACTAATTCTGTTTCATCTTAGTTCTCATCTGTAACATGAGTGTGAGTCATCAGGCAGTGCCCTTACGGACAGACTTTGGAGGCCTATTGGACTGATTTTATAAACATTGAGATTACAGGGAAAGCATCCAGTCACCAAACTTTTTCTGGAGGTAATCAGTGTTTGGGAAGAGATTTTTCTGTTGCTGTAGGTATACAGTTAGACAGGGAACTAGAACAAATCCTTCTGGTGTGCACCTGATGGAACTGGCAGCTTTGGAGTGGAGAAGACATCATTAAATGTGCAGTGACACACCAGCATGTAATTTTGTTCTGATTTACCTTTCACAAAAAGGTAAACAGCTGTGAGAAAAGATTGAGTACCAGTGATCTGATAAATCATGGAAGAGAATCCTAATTTTTTTCCTCAAAGCTTACCAGAAAACACTAAAAATAGAGCTGAAATAAGTGTTATACCTGATAAGAACAGAAACTTTTACATCTAGTAAGGTTACAAGATATAATACATTTTCTTAACTAGCAGGAGAAAGATTCCTGTTTGTTCTCAGTTCTCTGAAAGCTTCTCAGCCATTTGACAGGTTTCTTCAATTCCCTTTTCCTGCTCTCAGAAACTAACCCTGTACCTATTGCTCAAAAACACTTAGGGAGGCAAGTACTACATTGATAGAAGACAAGCACTTTGTAGGGAATGGCTTTCCAGTGCTCTTTGCCATCTGCACCAATTTCTCTAATTCAATGACCTACTTATTGAAAAACTTAGTCAGAAATGGAAGAATATGAAATAGTACATTTAGATTCATCTATATGTAGCAAGACGGCCCTTGAAATTCTGATTCATGACTGAGTTCCTATGTGTAATGGTACTGCAAGTAATAAATAATCATTGACCTGCCTGAGTCTGCCAAGGGGAATCTTATTTTTATTTAGGCAGAGGATGTTTTGCAATTAAAAACAATTATTCTAGGACAGGGAAAGTATTTCTCCTTTGAGAATGGTAAGGCTGCAGATTAATGTACGCCTCTCTTGAGGGACTCCTTGCTGCCTGCTGCTGAGAGTACTTAGGTGTAGGTGAAGAGGCAAGAGGAGGGACAGGAGCCTTGTGTGTGACTAAACACTAAATGTCACCCAAGGAATTGATTTTAGGTGTCATTGCAACAGTGATTCTGCAGTTAATTTGGTTCTTCCTATAACATTTGAGTAGAGTTGTCTGAAGGAAGGTAAAGCTGTTTCACGAAGGATTTCAGCACTTTGACATTTGTTTCTGTTCTGCCATGGATTGAGAACCACAAGTGCCAAAATTATCTCTGAAAGCAACAGAAGTTCTAAACCCACAGCAAACTGATGGATCTTGGGGACCTTTTGCTGCCAAGGAGCTGCTACTGGGAGAAGTGGTAGATAAGCTTGACAGGAAATCATACACATGTTTTTGACAGAAACCTATGGATTTTGAAACTCATCCCTGTTCTGTTCAAAACTCTGGTGAAACTGAAGGGCTTCTGCAGAATGTTTCAATTAAACAGAGGCTGCTAATGGTGACAAAGCGGGGCATCATCCAGATCAGCAAAAGTTACGACCTATATGAAATACAAACAAAGCTGTTGAGTCTAATCTTTTGCAGCTATGTGATCAAGTTACTTTGCTTTTAGGTCACTGTGCAACAAAAATTTGATTGTTTATTTGAATAATTTGGTATGATACAAGGAACTGCTTGGCTAAAGTTTTGGTCACTGATTTTTCATCATATATGGATCCAGTTGCATTTCCCTTCCCAACTCTCTCCCTGCACCCACAGGCTGTATCCCATTATGTCATGTCATGTTGGGTTACCTCGTACTTCAGCAACACATGCCATGATGTGACATCCCATAATTCAGAGAGACAGGAACAAAGTACTCTAAACAGTAGAGCAATTGTGCTGCTGTAATATCTGGGACATCTGCAGAGTGCTGGATGATGCACAGGTTTTTAACTTTCTGAATAAAAGTTGGATAGCTCAGCAGATATGCAATGCTTAATGGGCTAAAATGCAAGTGTAATCATTACCATAAACAACCTGGTGCCTAGAGTCTCAGCAGCCCATGAAGCAGAAAGTAATCAGTTCAGCCTTCTCCAGCGAGTGTCACTGCAGCTTCTACATGTGACTTCAAGGTGCCTGAATGGATTCAAAGTGAAAGAGAAAAGTAGAGCAGAAATGTCATTCAACCGATAATACCCAGATTCTTAGAGGAGTTGGTATTTGGAAATGCCTTGATGAACAGCACGTTGATGACCAAGCTGTTTGTGCTTCTAGTGGGGCTGGCATGTAAAACGTGTTCATTCTGTAGATTCATAATGGTGATTATTCATTCTCTTTGTTGTGGTCAGGCTTCCAAAGAGGATATGACCCTCCCTGTGCTGTCCAGAGTAATAATCCTAAATCAACATCTGCTCCACAGGATTTTCAACCTGAGATTTAGATAGTATGCAGCAAATTAATAAGGGGACACAGGTTGCAGTACAAAGACCAAATAACAAGTTAGAATGGTTTTAACAGTCAATGGTCCTCAACAGCATATCCTGCTAAAGACTCTTATCTTGTAGGTGAGTTTGGTATTTCCAGGACTCATCACCAGGGATTTTCTTTCGGATATGAAGTTAGTGTAGACAGTCTGATTTACCACAGAAAGAACAAGAGCAGGTCATTCTTGAGGAAGGAAATATTGTCTGTTTATATGTTTCAGTCATGGCAGGCTCCTTCCCTCTTGTGTAAGAAAGCAGCAGATTTGTATTTAGCTAGCTCAGCCACAACTTCTCCTCAGCCAACCGTACTGCAAAGAGCACAAGGTCAAAACAGAAGGAGCAGGACACTGCTGAGGTTTCAGGAAGGCAATTAAAAATGAAGCAGATAAAGAAAATGGTAATGGCAGGAGTTACTGCACCAGCCTACATAAATGACTGGCAGAAGGCTACCCGCCAAACAATGATCTAGTGAAATCACAGGCTCTGGGTTCAGTTCCTAGAATCAACACAGCCTTTAGCTTCATTTGTCTAATGTCCTCATCTGAAAAAAACAGATAATTACAAAATTTTCAAATCTTTGTCACTTGTAGCTCTGTGGTCCTTCAGGAGGACCCAAATCTTGTCCAGTTTTTCCTATGCCAGAGTGATCCAACCTCACTTAAGGTTCTGCACTGAACCACAGAGCAGGTTATTGCTGCTTAACGCTAACAATAATAGTTGTGTTAGTGTTAAGTAGCATCAGGAAAGACACTGGGAGTTGATTGTGCTTCCGCTGTTCTTTCCACTGTGCCTCAAGCACAGAGAGAACATTAGACTTTTTGACTAGATAGGTATGTAAAATCAGTACACCAAAACTCTGTCAGGTTAATATTTATTTTACAAATACTCTTTAAACAGGAAGAAGTTACATTCCACACTCTAACTGTAGATCCGTACCCAACTACGTAGAGATGTAGCCGAGCTGGGTGCAAAGCATTGGACAGAAAAGGAGCTACTGCATTTACTGTAGCACTTATCACTTTATACAACATAATAGTATTGCTGAATTAAACCTATGACTGCTGTGCATTAAGGTTTGCCTCATGTCCTGGACGATCAGTTATGGTTACATACAGTGGGTTTTAATGCTTGGCCATGTGAGCAATCGGAGTCCAGAAAAGTTTATAGAAAGCATGTGAGGTCATAGGTCTTGAATCCAAATGACTCTAGCAGAACCTCTTGTTCATGGCTACGCTACAAGGCTCATCTTTTTCTTACTCCATCCACACTTTGCTCTGTCCCTTGATTTGTTTTGCTGAGTATCAGCTTGTGATATGAACCTTCAGAGAACTGGGTGCCATATATTCATAGCAATGGAAGGCTGCTTCTCTTGTTTCTTATGCGCATGAAGTCCAACTGAAATCCTTTAAAATAAAAATGAAACGTTTACAGCTCTAGCATGCATATTTCATTCAATTACTTGGAAGAAATTTGACTCAAAACTCAAAGTACAGAGACACAAAATACCATAACCAAAGTATTTCAGATTTTGGGGTGTTTGATTCTTTTGACAAACAATCAGTATTTTCTGCATTAGCCAGTCATTCTACAGAATATATCGCTTACTGGAAAATTTGTTTTTCCTTGAAAAATTATTCTGTATTCTCTGCAAATGCATTTTTCTTTCTTATAAACAGTTAAGATCAGCAATAGACTGCTACCTGGAATAATAGCCACACACTGTCCTGAATACAGTAAATTCTTAAAATGCTTCAGAACTTAAAAGACAGCAGAAAAATGTGGACAAATATTACTACTTTTCCGTTACAACATGTTAAATACATCAAAAAGTAAAGAAACAAAAAATTCAAAGAAAACAATTTTAATTTCCTTGAAAATATGATTAAAAAGAAGAAAGGTAAATAATTTAAACAGGTATTTTTGAAGCCCTGCTGTTAGCAAAGATTCAAAATACAAAAGAGTGTTTCAAAACATTATTCTTTAACATTAATATGTACATTTTCATAAGGATGTCCTTTGGTAAGCTATAAAAGAAAACGATAATGGCAGATAAACTGAAGTTCTTTTCTTAGAACCAAAATTAAAAAAAAAAAACAACAAAACAAACCCAAAACCAACCAAAAACAACAAAAAAACCCCAGAAAAATAAAATCATCTCCCAGCTTCAAAAGAGTTTCAAAGCATCAGGTTCCTTAAGCTTGAAACATAATTTAATAATTTCTGTTTAACAATACAGTGTAGAGCTTTGAAAATTTGAGAAAACAGGAAAAAATGAGTTATCTTTTTTTGTGATTAATAAAAATATGTCCACAAAGGTGTTTGAGTTGTGATACCCCTGATGTTTGTGATGTATGAACATGTCATATCCAGAAATATTTTTAACTTTCGGTTCCTTTTTTCCTGTAGATTTACATGAAATAAAACATTGTTTGAGGCCAGCTTTCCCAACTGGAATGTATTCAGCTCAGAAGTCTGTTTAGAAATGAGGAAAAAACAACCCCGAACTCTTTCCTTCCCAAAAGATGGAAGAGGCACCATGCTGTATAACCTTTTTACTTCACTCAAAGTGTGCCTGCACTCTGGATTTTGTTAGTTGTGAGGGTTGCCATGAGCTGTATATTTGTTGATATTTACTTGCATTGACATTGTAATTTCACTAAAAGCAGAAATTACCAGTGCCAGAAGACTCAGCGATCACATAAGCAGTGTCACATAGTGCTTTTATTCCATGTAAGCTCACTCTCTCTCTCTCTAAGTGGGGAGGGTAATACAATAATTAGCTTTGACTTGGTGTGTTACTTTTATGTGTGTAAAGCTGAATGAGACAAAGCCCCTATGCCATGATTTTACAAAAATCAAGCACTAGTTATTGCCTAATCTGCAGCTCTGGCAAGATCTTCATAGCTCCTTAAAAACGCACAGGTCAAAAGCTCTTCCTTGGTCTGTGATTTTCGGAATGTTTTTGTTTCCTGTTAGCTGCTGCAATTAGCAGAAAAATGCTGCTAACAGATAATCAAATGCTGGTGCTCCAGGCTTTATTGCATAGGGTTAGGGGTGAGCTATTAGTCCTTTTCTTGGAGTCCTGGTGAATGTTAAAATGGGTCTGTTTCTATAGGCCTACTTGTGGCAAGGCATGAGTGTGAAAGGAACTGAAATCTTTCTTCTAAGTACAAGCCTCTTTTCATAGATGTCAGGTAAACACAGAATATTTTGAGAGGGATATTGTGGGTTGCAACCATCTCTTACTGACATTTGTGCTCAGTTCTCCATACAGCATCCTGTATACATGTATTTAAATAACACTGTTTCTTTAAAAATAGGAGTAAATCTTGAAATTTGAACTCTCTAGCTTAGAGTGTTTGCTGAACAAACAATGAAGGGAGCAGGGAGGTGAATCGCTGTTGCACACTGAAGGGAAGTGTGGCATTACTTATGAATGACTGCACGCATGGCTGCCTGACTCAATGAATGAATCACCCAGAATAAGACTGTGCAGCTTGAATGAGCACAAAAACTGCTCCGACTTTCAGTTACAAAGCTTAATCATAAATATTGTATATTCTACAAGGCAAGGAAGGAAGCCACCATCAGACCCAGTTAATGTGTTTTATTTCCAGGGCTGGGCATGTTGGATCATTGCGGTGCTGAGCCCTCCAAGATCACCTGTGGGTATACAGTCCTTTTGGTTCCAGCAGCACAAACATTTCAAGCCAGGATGGCGTTCATTGACCTGATGGACTGCATCATATAGACGCTCATTAAACAGAACAGAGCCATCAGGGACTAATTATACTATAAACTACCTCTTATACTACAGAGTTTTAAAATCCAGGAATGTTTTCTAATCACTTAAATATTTCCATGGTGGCTTCCATTGCTAAATAAAGCCAGGTAGACCTTAACAGGCCGACATTTATAGGAAGTTTATAGCATAGCAAATGCCTCATGTCAGACTATCTAAAATGCAGCTGACACTGACAATTTCAGCTGATGTACCACATTTTGGAGCCTTGGAAGCTTTCATAGGAAACAGATTTCAAATGATGAAATACTGTCTGCACTGAGGGACAGTGTCTGTGCTACGACTAACTTAACTCCATAAGTGGAAGTTACAGATTGTAGAATCAAAATTTTTACAATATTTGTTTTGATTTTGAAAAAGAATGAAAAAAAGCACCATATTTTGCACTCTTCAGTCTCTGCTTGAAAAATAGTTTTACTAGTTTTTGTGCTTAGCAAGGTTACTATATTGTGATGATCAGAAGTTAGTCTATTTCTCCAGTAAAAAATAAACCTTCATTAATAACAAGTGATGCTGGAAATCCACTCAAATGCTTTGAATACTTTAGGCACTTCAAAATCTTTTAGGACTTTGAGTTTGATTTCAAGCTTTATAACTAGAAATTGATTTGTACTGATAAGCTATGATGTACGGACAAATGATGACATTTCAAAACATCACTTAAAAAACCAAACATAATGATCAAATTTTTAAAAAGAGACTACAAAAATGTCTCTGTGGGGTAAGCCAGATGATTTTTAACTAAACAACATCATGGTTGTTTGGGCTTTGAGCCTAGGCAGGATTAGATATAATACAGATGTGTTTTGTGACTATGTCACACAAAAAATGTATCCTGAAATTAATTGATGGGATAGAGTAGAGCATATAACATAAATTGCAGAAAAGACAGCATGTAGATTGCAGCAAAGAAATTTAGAGTAAAATTTCAAGCCTAATATAGAAAGCTACATTTACAAAAATGATCCATCAAATATGAAGAGAGTGTTCTGGGTTTTGGTTTTGGTGTATTTTTTTTGGTTTGGTTTGGTTTGGTTGTTTGTTGGTTTTTTTTTTTTGTTTTTTTTTTTTTTTCCCCAAAAAACTGTTTAAGATGGAAGTAGGTTGCTCCAAATGAAATGAATAGAGGCTTAAGGTGAGGTGAAAAATGTGTAAGTAGCAGATAGTTAGAATGTGTATCTTATTTTGCAAATACTTAATCTGCTCTGAATAAATGACCATTTAAGAGGTTTGTAGTGGGATCAGCAGTAGCTCACATGTGGCTGTACATGTTGAGCCCGGGGACATTTAAATATATGTGGACAAGCTTTGCAGGAGATCACTGCTGAGACCATAAGCAGTGCTGTCATGCACCAGTGATGTTCAGAGGGACACTGACTTAGTCACAGCCTCACAGATACTTGCAGAAAATCTCCACTGCTGCTGGGAACATGCCCCAGGCAGATCAGGAGGTGTGTTCATGGCGAAGGAGACCCTCTCTTTCAAGTGTCAGACCTGCCCTTACAAACCTTGGATACCAGCAGAGCTGTTTTCTGTCAGTCATCTAGAGCCTGTGCTTGAGAGGTAAGAAAATGATGTTAGGACATGCTTTTCTGCAGGATCCTGGTTACACGTGGGACAGAGAGGTCAGTTGCTAAAAACACAGATGCTCACCACATGATTTACTGTGACCACAGTCATGTCCATAGCTCCTCACTGCTCCTGTGAGTACACAGCTGTTAACATCTGATGTGGATTTGAAGTATCACATTGGCAATGCAGATTGGCATTTCCCAGGACATGACATCTAACATTTGCTCCTTGTAATCAGACAGGACTGCTCTTAAAGAACATGGGAGCTGCAAGCCGCACGCTGCTTATTTCAGAGACCCAAAGGACAGGGAAGTGCTCACAGATGGAGGTGACAGAGGCTTCCCAATGTACTTTTGTGGACATATTGCAATGAATATGCAGTAGGTTTTGCTAATTTATCCTGCATATTGGGAATCATGGTGCCAACAGCACCAGGACAGTGTCACTGCCAGTCACGCAGTGCAGTCCTATCACAGGGGCCATGGTGCAACAATTCAAGAGTTATGCACAGTTTACAATATGTAGAGATCCTCATTACTTCTAGTTGTTCTCTCCTTCTCTGTTAGCTCTAGATCTAGAAATTTCACTCTATTGCAACCCTTCCCACTGCAGCTGAATACAAAACTACTGTAAGTGATCTATAGAAATGCAAGCATAAAAAATAGTGTTTTGTCCAGATGTAATATCTCATGTAGGCACATGAAAATACGTTTGTAAAGGGGTACACCCCTCCTTCTTGCAGACATAAGGACACAGTTACAACCTGATGGTTGGCTGCCCTTGCAAAACCTCCTGTTGGGGCAATGTCTGATCTGCCAGCAGATCCTGCTTCTCAGCAGTTCACTGCCTGGGCTTCCCCGCACAGCAGCTGCTTCTACTCACACACAGCTTTAGGACTCTGCTGAACCATATCTCCTCTGATCACAAGATGTATTTCCTCCTTCTGTTTGGTTGGCACCGTGGGGTGTAGTGTGAGGTGACAGTGCCTTCCCCCCCTTGCTGAGCTGGGGGGCTGAAGGAAGAGAGTTGAGGTAAGGAACTAAGATTAAGTACCCTGAAATGCATCAGAAAGATTTGTTATGATAATTTAACCTGCAGTGTTATGCAGATCCAAAGCTGCCCTCGCTCTCCTACTCTTCCCTGGGGTTAGAAACCTGTACAAAATGTGAATAACAGATCCAGATCTGGAGCCTGTACACTTCCAGGTTTCTGTTTGCCTGTTACGGTCTGGGATTTAGGTTTGATCCAGTTCAAAAGCTGGGGGAGGACTAGGAAATGCAGGTGTGCTACAGGAGGCAGACCTCCCCTTCGTCCCCTCCAAAGCAGTGCAGCAGAGCAAATGACAATTTCTGCACAGATACTCCCAATTGTAAGTGTGGAGATGTTTCTGGTCTCAGCTATTTTAGGCACCAAGTTTCCAGGTCAAGTCTTGCATGTATTTTGAATGTAGATTCTTGCATTTGCTGTCTTTCCCCTGGATTTCTCTGGCAGATCATATGGTACAATACTGAATGCCTAAAAATATAATACAGGAATCAGTTTTTACACACTTCATTTTGATTCATTCCCTTAATTCATTTTTTTTTTTGATCTGTTTTACTATGATTATACCTAAGCAAAGAGCCCTTTCAGTGAGGAAGTCAGTAATTTTAAAAAATGTTCGATTCTGAATAACTGAGTGCAGTGAGTCATGTAGCAGGAAAAAGTTAAGACTCACAAACACTGACTCCAGTAATATGTTGCTTCTATTAGTAGCAATCTCTTTATGACCTTAAGACTTGCGTAGCAGTATAAATATTTTACATGGTTGAAGCAATTCGAATAATCTTAGTTAGCTCAAGCATTAAAAACGCAGCAGTGAAGAAAAGGAAGCTTGCTAACAGCATTCAGGCTTAGAATTATAGTCACAGTCATGACCGTGTCACTGCATGGTCATAACTTGCCAGGTGGATTTACAACACAGGAATGCCTGTGGGCCAAACTGCAGAGAACTGAAGCTGGGACCTCCAAAACCAAAAATCATAAGCCTCAGTTGAAGTGCTGTAAATACTCACGGTGAATCCTGCTTCTGTGGACTAAGTGCTACATGCAGGGGGTTGCAGTAGCATGCAGATATTCCTCAAACAATGAATTGCAGTGACATTATAAATCATGCGGATTTCATGTTTATCACTGTGGTAGTCACAGTTTGATAGGCACTCTGTGTCAAGGGTAGAGAAATTTTGGCTACATCTGTAATTCTAAATAAAACAAGGCTGCTCTGGTAGAACTCCTGTGGGAGTCAAATAAATGCAAAAAAAATTTCAAAGGATAGTATAGGCAAAGCAAAATAATTACTTTGTTTGAGAGCTTTTTTCATTTGGAAAAAATAATCATGCGGGGACTGGCCTACAGGCTATCAGAGTGGTGTTTTCATAACGTGAAACTGGAGCTGTATGTTGTGTATGTGCGTAGGAGACAGAGTTGAGACTTTCAGGTACCAAACTTTAAAATCCAAAAATAAACACGGCCCTATTGAAGCTCATGCAAGCATTCTTCCTGATTGCTTTGCTTTCTGATTTGATATACTTGTTGTCTATCTTATTTAAATTTCATGCTTTGAGGGTAGTAACACTTGGCAGCTGTGATTCTTATTGTGAATTCAGTAACAAACAGTGCTAAGGATGATTAGTTTGTTTGCAGATTGTGTGTGGAAAAAAAATCCTCAGAACTAGATCTAATGTGGATCTGCTACATGAGCTAGGCCATGCTGGCTTCATGTGTCAGCCCAAGTACTGGTCTGAACACGGCCTCGCAGAAGAAGGCAAAACCACGCATTTTGAGTATCATGTATGCAACCTCTTTGTGGTGTGTATACCATGACTTCATAAGAAATACAATTTCTTAACTCTTGGTGATTGTCATGACCCATGGACCCATATCAAGTTCAATATTTGCTGAATGAAACTCCTTCATTTAAGGACTGTGGATACAGTATTCCACAAAGAATTTATTGCACAAGCAATATTGGCAGATCAGAAAACACTTGCATTAAAAAGTACATTTTCCTATACACCTGAAAGTGTGTTTCTTTCTGCTCTTTTCTTGACACGTAGAGAAAAGATACATGAGCAATGAAGAAGGCACCATAACTCACTCTCACTGCAGACTGACTGTGGTGTTACTTTCTTATTTACTCTAGTTTTCTAAATATTTAGCAGATTATTTTAGTAATTTATCTATCCTTTGCTTCAAGCTATTGCTATGTAAACTTCTGCTAGGGTCACCTTGAAACATTTTATTTTCAACAGGAAGAACCCCCATTGTCTTTACTCTTTCTCATATCTTAGTTTAATTAAAACTAATTGCTTTTTCTTTTGGTTAATGTCACCATATTTCCAATGTTGTTCCATTATTGCCTAGATTATTGCAGTTATATTCCCAGTCAATGACATTGCTAGACTCAGGGCTTCCCAGAAAAGAGGCTAACACATAAGCTGTTCCTTTTCTTTCACACACAATATGATCTGAACTTTATGTAGGACTGTTCACATGAATAAATAGTTGGCAAGGTGAATCAGAGTTGAAAAATCTGGCCTTGAAGCTTAACCAAGAGACATAGCAGATCAGTTCTCTACAGATATATGAACAATGTTATCATTTTATTAAGACAAATACTACTTTGGTCTATAGAATAAACAAGCTTCCTCTCAGTCCTGTCATATGATATTCATGCTGAATCCGCTTGAACAAGAGTACATTCATTTCATAATAAATAACTGGTGGTTATACAACACCTTTGACCACAAAGCCTTAAAAAGAGTGTCTTGTGTTCCTTTCACAGTTACAAAAAAAATCAGAAAAAAAGTAAGGCAGAAGTTTAATAACATGAGTAAACTGCAAACAGATGACAGATATATCACAAGCAAAAGACCAGCTTTGTCAAAGAAGGGGATTTTTTGCCTGTTATTTGCTTGAAGCAAGCAAACACTCTGAGTACACTTACAGGGAAACCAAGTCACAACACATAATTGGCCAACAGTCACAGAAACAGTAGTTGTTGGAGCTCGCTTTAAATCTCAGGAGCTCCTGTCCTCCAGTTCTTTGTTCACAATCTTCCTGTCTTCTCTGGACTGCATGAAAACAAACAGTAGTTTCAAGCAACTTTTTTTTTTTACTTCCCCATCCCCCCCCCGCAAGGAGACAAAAAATAAGGGAAAAAGAGGAAAGCATTTATCAGGGTTTGAAAATGCTGAAATTCACTTCAGCATATTGAAAAGGGCTTAGAGCTCAGGGAACTCTTGACATGAATCTGTTTCTAGGAATCTGCAGAACAAGTTTGTTCTTCTGATTATTAAATTCATTGTTTGGATGACTATAAGTATATTCATGGAAAACATAAGTAAATCACAAAAGTCTTATGCTAGTTACCATGAATAGTCATTCATCTGAAACTTAATCTGAGAAGTATGTTCATCGTTCATTACTTCAACTTTGCTGTTGCACAACCAGATAGTACAAACAAAATTGTATAGTCTCAATGACATGTTCCTTACCACTAACAATATGCAGTGAATAATGCTGAAGTGTTCTCCTGGCAGACTATTTGCAGAGCAGGATGTGTCTACCTAAATCACGCAGTGAACCCCCAGAATTGCAGACAGACAGGGAGTGTTCCTGAATGACTGGCAAACAGGAAAAAAACAACTAATAGTCATTGAGGGAATTATTTGTGGTATGTTATGTGGTATCACTTGCTCTTTTGTCTGCTTGTTTTTTTCTAGATATTAGCAAATTGAACCCACATTTCTCATAAAATATTTACATTTTTGAAGTATGAAAGTCGTCAGGCTAATACAGGTCTAACAGCTCTGTAGCAGTCTATGGGTATGGTTGGATCAAAAAGAATTTTAAAAGAGTTTGGGTTTAGCATGTTTGAAGCTGAATCTCAAGGTGCATCTAAAGTTTTCTAGAAAGCCATAGACATTATTAATATCTGTATGTTTGTAGGCTATGTTCTATATGTGCGTACTTATGAAGGTTAGAGCGTGGATGGTAAAACATTCAGCTAAGATTAAACTCAATACTAATTCCCTATACAGATAGCTTTTTCATATATCTGTTCAGGTTTATCTTACCTCAGCCATGCTTGCCACCATTTTAGTCCTCTTCCAATCATTTACACCACTGTAAAGTATGACTGAAATATCGTCTCATCACATCCTAACAGTTCTGGAGTACTGTGTTGAGTTTTGGGCTCCCCAGTTTAAGAAGGACAAGGAATCACTGGAGAGACGCCAGCAGAGAGCTACAAAGATGATGAGGGGTCTGGAGCATCATTCTTATGAGGAGAGACTGAGAGAGCCGGTTCTGTTCAGCCTGGAGAAGAAAAGGCTGAGAGGGGATCTCATCAATGTTTATAAATATCTCAAGGGTACGTGTCAAGAAGATGGGACCAGATTCTTTTCAGTGGTGCCCAGTGATAGGATGAGGGGCAATGTGCACAGACTGAAACGTAGGAGGTTCCACCTGAATATGAGGAAAATTTATTTACTTTGAGGGTGATAGAACACTGAAACAGGCTGCCCAGACAGGTTGTGGAGTCTCCTCTGAAGACATTCAAAACCTGCTTGGATGCATTCTTGAGAGACCTGCTCTAGGTGGACCTGGACTAGGTGATCTCCTGATGTCACTTCCAACCCCAGGCATTCTGTGATTCTGTGATTATCTCTGCTCTAAAAATGAGGGGTCATAGACATAATACCCGTGATGTGTTCTGCATGTAAAGTACGCATGGGTTTTTAGAGACTTAAAGTGCAGAGACATTTATAGTCTTAGCAGATTCAGTCTATGCCTTAGCATATCTAATCCAAAATTCTACCTTCTAATTGGAGAGATTTCTAAAAATGTGTTTTCCTTTTTCTGGAGCCAATATTTGATGAGTGTCTATTTTTTTGCTATTGTCAACACTACAATGCCCATATTGGTTTGCAAATCTATAGCATCAGTATTTCCAGAGGAAAAAAAATACTGCTTTATTTCACACTATTTAAAAGCAAAGGGAACTGTGATGACGCTAGCACTTATGATTATTTCAGGCATATCTGCAGAGACAAACTGCTTAACTGGACCTTTACATTCCTTTCTATGACAGAGATTTTTGCTGTAATGCTCCAAGACTGCTTCCTTCCTCTCTTTACCTCCTCATCTGCAGCTTTCGTACTTGCTTCTCCCTTAAACAATGTGCAGGAAGAGGTCTCTCCTTAATTGATCTTTTTGTAGAGGTCCCCATCACTGATAGTTTCCTATGAGAAGGTCCTAGAAATGGACCTTTCTTAGAACACACTGCTATTGCTGAGAGTCATGATATTTTGCAGTCAATCTTAACATAGTGACAGCACAACCCTCAGCCACCTGAGTAAATGGTACTGGTCACTTGTGATCATATCTCCTGAACAAACCCTGCTCTGACAGGCTATCACTGCTCTAGTATCCATCCCAGAAAAAAAATAAGACTGTTTGATTACTCTTTTAGATCTGGAGACTTCCTACCTGATGAGTCACATTAAACCAGCCTTACTTTTTCTTTTCTAAAAACAGAACATGTTCTGTACTTTTAAGGCTTGACTGAGTGCTTATTAGTCAATGGAAAACTTGTAATTTACTGTAGTGGCTTTTGATTTGTTCTCCATTTCCCTTCAGTTCCTGTACTGGTCAATTTTGACCTTTTTTGGAGGCTAAGGATTTGTTTTTATGCCAGTCACCTCACCCATAATGAATCTCCATCCCTCCCATTGGAAAAAAGCCAGCCTAGGTCCTTGACTAGCCATTTAAAATCAATAGTAGATTTTACCTTACAGCCCATAGAACCTGTGGGCTTTAGGACATGGAAGCTGGGGGAGGGAGTGTAACAAACCGTGCTTAAAAACAGGTGGTTTTGTGTTTTACTGAGACGTGCTGTTATTCACCCAGAGGAGAAAGGGAGGGCAGCAGAGAAGGAAGGGAAGTTTGGCCCGTATGGAAGCGTAAGAGGAAGTGGGAGAACTGAAGTAAATGTAATCAGTAGCATTGTATGGCAGTTTATAACCTGAATCCAAGAAACACAGCAAACTTTCAGTTACTTGATTTGGCTGAGAGTCAGTGAAAGGGATGTTACTTGGAGTTTTGAAGAATTTGGCAAGAGAACAACTACATGTGAATGATGTTACAAGGGAGGATGTAGTTCTGAGACAAAGATTTCATACAGATAATATTTGGCTCCAGACTTGCAAGATTTGGATATCTGCAATACAAACACCATGACATTAACAGGAAAGATCAAACACACCCAATGAATTTTTATTACCTTATAAACATTGACAAAAAACATCTAGCCAGCTGTGCTGCTCATCTGCTCCTAGGTACATGAGAAGTTGAAAACCAAAATCTGAATTTTCTCCTCTTGAAAAACTCCATCTTAAAGTACTTCTTCTCTGAAAAGCTAGTATTTACACTATTTTTCTCCAATTTCCAGCTTTCAGCTACTGCAGATCATTTACCACATTGCTGTGCAGTGCTGCAAACTCATTGCCTGCTGACCCTGGTTTCCCGTTGAGCTGTGACTAAGCTGTCCCCCTGAGACCTGGCTCCAGCAGCACTAGTGGACACGTGCCCTCACTGAGGCCCCTCAATTTTGGTGAAATCAGTCTGCTGCAGTATTAACCTCCAGAAGTTTGGATTTTGTCCTCAACAAAACATAGGGCATATGCCAAATGAATATCGCCTATCTATTCAGCTGTAATGAAATAATTGTGTTCATCTTAGTGCTTACAGAAAATATAGCCAGGCTTCCACTCCACTTTGGCTAAGTCAGTTTCTCACACCTCAGGTCCCCAGGTGGAAAATGGGGCCTACTCTCTTCCTCTTACACATTGACAGCTTTGTCCATTCATGTTATAAATGCTTATTTTTTGTATACTGCCAATGGACAACTTGGTGGTTCCCTGCTCCACACAAGTCAGGGCGGTGGGAACCTCCTCAAAAGGGAAGTCTAAGTGTCAATAACAATCACAAAATCACAGAATCACAGAATGTTAGGGATTTGAAGGGACCTTGAAAGATCATCTAGTCCAATCCCCCTGCTAGAGCAGGAACACCTAGATGAGGTTACACAGGAAGGTGTCTAGGCGGGTTTTGAATGTCTCCAGAGTAGGAGACTCCATAATTCCACTGGGCAGCCTGTTCCAGTGTTCTGATACCCTTACTAAGAAGAAGTTTCTTCTCAAATTTAAGTGGAACCTCTTGTGTTCCAGTTTGAACCCATTACCCCTTGTCTTATCATTGGTTGTCACTGAGAAGAGCCTGGCTCCATCCTCCTGACACTCACTCTTTATATATTTGTAATCATTAATAAGGTCACCCCTCAGTCTCCTCTTCTCCAAGCTAAAGAGACCCAGCTCCCTCAGCCTTTCCTCACAAGGGAGGTGCTCCACTCCTTAAATCATCTTCGTGGCTCTGCACTGGAATCTCTCCAGCAGTTCCCTGTCCTCCTTGAAATGAGAGGCCCAGAACTGGACACAATATTCCGAGTGTGGTCTCACCAGGGCAGAGTAGAGGGGAAGGACAACTTCTCTGGACCTACTAACCACCCCCCTTCTAATACACCCCAGAATGCCATTGGCCTTCCTGGCCACAAGGGCACATTGCTGGCTCATGGTCATCTTGCTGTCCACCAGGACCCCCAGGTCCCTTTCCCCTACGCTGCTCTCTAATAGGTCATTCCCCAACTTATACTGGAACCTGGGGTTGTTCCTACCCAGATGCAAGACTCTACACTTTCTCTTGTTATATTTCATTAAATTTTTCCCCACCCAACTCTCCAGCCTGTCCAGGTCTCGCTGGATGGCAGCACAGCCTTCTGGCGTGTCAGCCACTCCTCCCAGCTTGGTGTCATCAGCAAACCTGCTGATAGTACACTCTGTTCCATCATACAAATAATTGATGAATATATTGAATAATACCGGCCCCAGTACTGACCCTTGAGGCACTCCACTAGATACTGGCCTCCAACTGGACTCTGCCCCATTGACCATGACTCTCTGACTTCTTCCTTTCAGCCAGTTCGCAGTCCATCTCACTACCCGATCATCCAGACCACACTGCCTCAGTTCAGCTGTGAGGATGCTGTGGGAGACTGTGTCAAACGCTTTACTGAAGTTAAGGTAGACCACATCCACCCCTCTGCCATCACATGCAGATCACATTTTCAAAGCAAAACACCATAATAACCACAGGAAAGACATAAACACATTTGCAGAGTCTACCAAGCCCAATCTTGCATGGGTGTTTTTCTACAAGCTGATAAAGGCACGAGATAAGAAAAAAAACATCCTATGGGTAAGATATATTGAAATTTAGGTATTGACAAAGTATTTTCAGCAGCTCTCTGTAACAATCCTGACTGTTTGGTTATGGTAAATGTGATGGTGTCATATGTGTCAGGCTGGCAATGACATCATGGTGAGATATGATACGGTGGCTGCCGCTATTGCCTCAGGCCCTTCTCATCTGAGCCTAACTTTGCCTCCAACAACTCCTACTCTTTTTTTTTTCTTCAGCCTCCTACAGTTGGAGAAAGAAGAGATGAACAACTTCTTAAACAAAGTGTTCTGTAAATGATGATTGCCTATTGTTAGAGATGGGAGACTTGAAAAAGACAATTAGGACATCATGGTGTCCATGTTGTGCAAGCTAAAAAAGAACAAAGAATTAGAAGGTCAGAATACTCTTCAGAATAGTTTGCAAAACAGAAATATATGATCTAGAAGAAAAATATTGTGAGTACTAGCACTCCATTCCTATGTGCTTGCATGGCAGGTATGCTTTTTTCTGTTACATGAGCAGGAACCCTCTGGCAGTGCCATACTTTCTCAGGTAATTTATTAATGGCAGTCTAAATTACACATTGGCATTTTTGGAGAAGTTTTGCTCATGGCTCCCTGTGATCTGCGTGAGGTGTAAGCAGGTGTAGCATGGAGAGGCTGGCCACACGGGGCAGGTACTCTGAAGTCTGCTTTCATTTAGGAACAAAAGACAGGCTGAAGTTAGGAGGGAGGAAATATATATCACAGCTGTGCCAAATATCTAATGCATAACTTTAACACTGGCAAAAGAGGAAAGGAAATTTGAACATGGGGAGGGGAAGTGTCTCTAGGGAAAAGGCACATCAAAAAGAATAAGAGGAACTCAGGACAAGTCTGTTCTTGATTTGAAGGCCCATAGTGTAGCAGTCTGCTGAGAGGAACCGAAAGACTCTCTTTTGTAACAACAGTGGCTTTGAGTGTTGCACAACCATCTGAGAAGCATCTTGGGACATCCACAAGACTTCTGTGCATAAATATAGAGGAGGAGGGACTGTCTCACAGGAAGGTGGTTTTTGGTACTCATACTACAAACCTGGTAAAAATAACAATGTATTCTGGAGTCTGGAACTGATGCTATGACAGTACTGGGGACAGGGGACTTAGTGCCTCTCCACTCCTGAGTTTTACCTCTGCTTTTCCTCCCAGTACTTCACAGGCCTGGGAAACAGAAGGGACTCGGGGCTGGATCTACAGGTACAATTCCTATGTAGAGATCTTGTTTGCTCTGGGAACTTTTGTCTGCTGTGAGCAGAAGTGAAACTTTCCCTCCTTTCATTGGGCACATTTATTTTAGTCTGAAAGTTATCTTGTTTCATGTGCTTTATCCTCTTGTTTTATCCCTGTAAGTTATTTGTGTTAGAAAAAATAAAATAATAAAGAATAGAAGAAAAGTCAGCAAAACTGAAGTGAAAAATCCATGTCTACCTGTGCGTACACAGACAATTTCTTATGTCCTTTTCTTTATAACAAAATGGATGCCCAAGTTTTCAGAAGCCTGATTCAGCACAAATTTTCCTGAAGACCTACTTTCATTGTAAGCTGAGCAGCAAGGACTTACATTGAATAGAATAGGAGCTATACTCACCTAGCATTTCTGAAAGTCAGGTGCAGAACCCACAAAGTACCCCCACTACTTTCAGGAAAATAAAAACAATTACTATCAGGATTTGGACTTTTCCAGAGTTTTTCTCTGCTTGAGTAGATCTCAAGCAGTGGGATAAGTAGAAAATGCACTATTTCAAAGTTCAAAATATTTGCTTCTGTGAGTTGTTATATGAAGGCATGTGTATTACCTTAGCAATTAATTGCATTTGCTTTGTCCCTCAGTGGCTGGATGTATTGAATGAGGGTAGCAATATTAATAGGTTGTAATTGGAGCTTCTCCTTCAGCTTAGGGGATAGAATTACAAGGCCAAGTTCTGCCCTCATTTAATTTCATAAAGCCTGACTGAAAATGTTGAGTGGTACTGTGGTCTAATTGAGATATTAGTGCCCTTGATGCCTTACAGTACCAATTCCACATATCGTCTAAGCCAAACTTATTCTGCTGTACTTCATAGGCTACAAAAATGTTGGAAGGGTTCTGTCTCGGGATTATCTCCTATATTCCCAAGGGGTTTCCAAGGATCACAACCCAGGAAGAATTTTGAAATTACTGTATTGAATTATTTTCCTAATCATCCCGGTGGAGATACATAGATTGCTGTCTATGAAGGGAGCTGGCATAACAGCTCCTTACAACTAGGGCTACCTTGATAGGGTTTTCTACCCTAAGTCTTGAGAAGGTGCATCTGTTATTCTCAGCCTATAGAAACTGTATACAAGCTAACTCACTAGAATCTTGTAACTGGTGCAAAGGAATAATTTAGTGTGAATTTACTGGAACACTGTAACTTGAGACTTTTGAGGGGTGACAGCAAGTTGTTTATGCCGGTTTGTGACAATGAGGAATTGTTAATGTCAGTGGGAGCAGAGCAAAATTCAGAAATAGTGAAAGCTGTTGGGCAGAGCACAGCCCTGGAGTGTTCAGCCCACAAAGCTCATTGATTAGATTTGGTTCATATAGAAACAGAACAAATTACTGCATGAAGATATTTTCTATTTTGAGAATAAAAGATGGCTCTATAACCTTTTGGGCTATGCCTAATTTGCCTCAGGGCTGATTCCTGGTCCTGAGATTAAATCACATGGACTGGCTCATGTCCTGCTCCTTCTATAGCAGATTTGTCTTGAAGAAAACTAGCTGCAGAGAGTGAACAATAAAACAGTGTGGACAATCAGAGCTCCAGTGTTCAAGCTTCCTCCCTGGCTCTCTGTTACTCAGCACTGAAGACATATCCTCAAAGTCCATTGCAGCCCTCTTTTCTGTGTTTCTGTGAAAGTGATTGTTACAATGAGTTGCTAAAAGAAGCTGAACAAGCTTATTAGAGTAAATGTGTTTCAATGAATATGTGGTAATGGGGGTCAAGCGTTTTTTTATTAAGGGATCTCCACTGAGAGAAAAAAACTATTCCAAACTTTTGGTTAACGAGATTTTGAGGTCTCCCAGGTCCTCTGTTCTACCGTCTCAGTTCAAACCCATGTTATCTATGATTGAAGGTTTTAAGACAGTCCATGTGCAATAGTGCTGTTGTCTTTATCATGAGTTAGTGCCTATACCATAGAGTCCAGAAGCACAATCACAGAAAATCACAACCACAGCTTTGCTTACATGGGAAGGTTCCAAAGCCCAGGTAAATTTGTAGTCTAAGAACCCTAAAAAGTGTTTATTGAAAAATGATCATCGAGCAACTTGTGATACTGATGTCTGCATATCTCCCTGGTGGTATCACAAGAGCTGTGTTCTGTATCTGATGCCGAGTATGAAGCCAGGTAGATAAACTGAAAATCATCACTCATATTCTTCATAATATTGGCATGGGGCAGAGTGGAGAAGGAAAAAACACATTTGAAAACTGTGGACATTTCCTTTGTGCAGACAGACTTTCTTTTACGTATTACAATCAGTATGTAATGACTGAGCCACAGAAGGAGGAAACATGGTTTGGTTGCATAAACACCAGAGGCTTCTCTAGATTAAGCACTGTAGAACACTGGGATAATTTAAAAGAAATAAAGGAGAACGTGAAAGAGCTCTCCTACACTTATACCAGATCTATCCTGATGAAAAGACATAGAAAGAAAATTAAAAACTGGTCATTAAAAATAAATTATAGCATTGTAGCATTTTTCTCCTACTCTAGAAGAAAAAATCAACCAGGTTGCTGATTGACTTTTGAACGGTTTGTTGTAGAGTATATTGCTTGCCGTAAGACTAGATATTTTTAATTTCTGTATAAAAGCATAGATACAGTTTCATGAAATGGAACATTCAATCCTTCCTCATGCTAAAAACTCCTCAGTTTGGTGTAACTGAACTTCTTGCTTATATGACGTACTGAAATCTTAACACCAGACAGTTTTCTGATGTAATTGGGTAGTACTTTTATCATTCCATCAATTCTCTGCTTACCCAGACAACCTCGCTATTTAAACTCACTATCTAAATGGGACACACTGTTGCTGAGGTTCTTACAGTGTTCCTTTGCTCTTCAAAACCATCCCCCACTTAAGCTGGAAAAAACAAAATTATTGATGATCAGTTGTTAGTCACTGGCTATTAACTCATGTGTTATTACTCATGAGAGAACTCATTTGACCTAATCATGTCTTAGAGTTTGATGAACTAAATACACACACTTGCAAATTCTGAGAGAAGCAGCATGAGAACAGCCTAACATTTGCAACATTGTATGGGGCACCACAGACTTTCCATGTGGAGTACTATGTCAAGCCCCTAATGCCAGACCATGTTTGCTTTGGGTCCTCAGTGAGAGCAGATTATTTTGGTGAATATGGAGCCTATCACAAAATCAGTCATTGACTTTTTCACTGGGAAGTTTTTCTGCTTGTTGCTGTGAGATGAAGACAAAAAGGTGTAAAAGATAGGGTGAAGTTTTTCTGAGGTTTGTGGATTTTAGTCAGCAAATGATTTGAGAGATCAGGACCGGAATTAATATTAAAAGGCATATCAAAGGACAAAATTATGACTCTCTGTGCAGTAAGATCTTTAAAAATGTGTGGGTGTTATTAACTTCACCTCTGAATATTTTTTATCTCCTTCAAGACCAAAATGTTTTGTATGCATTTGGCAATTAAAGTGATGGGATTGTGAAATAGCACTGATAATGTACTTTGAGAAAGTCAGTAGAGTAACTTTTCATGAGCAAAGGAGGAAAGAAAGAGAAGGCAGATCTGATAAGATTGCAGCACGTACCAGTGACAACCAAAGCTGCTCTGTATCAAGATGAGAGAGAAATAGCTGCACTGATAAAAAGGAAATATTTGGTCACCATCAGCTCCCCCAGAGCATCTACTAGCACAACAGACCTAATGAGTAAATACATACTGGCACTGTGAGTCATTTCTCTCAGCTGCATGAACCGAGTTGAAAGACTACGTGCTCGGCATCCCAGCCTCTCCTATTTCAAAGCAGCAAAGAATATTTCAGAGGAGCTGAATGGAGTGATTATCTGATTGGGAAATAATACTTAAGGGAACGGTGTCTAGTGGGGTAAATTATAAATCAACACCAGATAACCTGCAGAGAGGGGCTCTTTGAATAAGAGCAATGCAGCCTTTGGAAAAGAAGCTAGGAGATCAGCTGGCCTCTATTCAGACCGTGGCTCAGTTACTGAAATGTCTTGTTGTGCAATTGCAACTGCCATTGTGGCTGTGAGACTTTTGCTGGAACAGATACAAAAAAGAACCCTGAGTTGTAATGGCAAGGGGTGGTTGGCCTGTCACAGAAATCATAGCAGGCCTCCAACTAAATACAGAATTTACATAAGCAAATTTTTAAATTTATGGGAAGTACACATCTAGAATAAAGGTAACTTTTGGATGATTTACGAGAATGACATTGGCAAGGTAAAGCCTATCTCTTTCCCTCTTTCTCATTTGATTTGTTTCAGAGCTAGTGTTAGACAGCTTGCTTGAATCGACTGGCAAAACCAGCTGCCTAACACTTGGAGTAATTGCAGGACCATATCTTAGCATCTTTCAGAACGAAAAAGTACTTGAATAGGAATTGGATTAGTCTGCTTGTTTAAGTAAAGACAATATTTTGAGTAGTTTGCAAGGAATATGGAAAACTCTAGTATTAATCCATACAGAAGATGACTCAGAAAGGAAAGTTACTCTGAGAAGGTTGCATGCAGGCAAAAGCAGAGAACTTTAGATTATTCATATTTTTCAGTCTTTTGCTGAACCATGCTATACCTAATACAGGGTACATAAAGTAAACAGTTTTTGTGCTTAATGTCTGAGTCACCATTGTCATATCTTACATAGTACCGCGTAACTTTACAGAAACTGGTCCATGTACAAGGGGCAACCTGTAATAAACTGTTTTTCCCCAATGGAGGCTAATCTTTCTGAGCTTTGCAGCCATCTTTATACTTTTACATATTTTCACAGTACCCCGGCCCTACTCTTCATTGATATGAAACTAATTAAAGATAGAAAGGCCCTGGAGACAAGATGCATACTTAATTCTGCCTGCCAATAGAAAATGCTATTATATGAGATACAGAAACAGAGTTTTGGAGGTTAGACTTAAAAATCAAAGCTGCCTTTTGCAAGCTTAGTTCATGGTATGAACATTTTTTTTTTTTCCTTATATGAGTAATTGAGCCCATTCAGGCCAGGCTCTTATGAATGCCTGGGAAGCTCCATTAACTTCACCAAAGCACAAACTCAGCTTGGCATGAGCTTTTACAAAATATCGTTAAGGAGATTTGTATGGAAAGTACTAGCTTCACTTTAATAACTCCTAAGACCAGAACCATAGTCTTTTCTCTAACAGCTTCTTTACTACTGTATAAACTCATTCAGAAACTTAAATTACTTTGAGGGACAATGATTAAAGAACCTTTTACAAAAGCCCCATGTGGCACACACTAGCCCTCTGTAAAATAATGCAAAAATAATTAGCAGGAAGCAACTGAATACTTAAGAGAATTGTAGGAAATAGATCAGTAAAGTTATGAGGCTAATTTCATCCCTAGTGTAATTCCACTGACTTCATTCTGTACGTAGATTTGGAATAAACACCTCAGAGCACTGAGCATGTCCTGGGAAGTGTCACTTTTAAGCTGACCTGTTATGACGTGCCCCATGCCTGGGCTCTGCTCTGAGCTAGATCCTGTCATCTGCCAGGTTTATTCAGGTTAGTGGCATTCTGGGTGTGCAAGTCTTCCCCAGGGAAAAAAAAATATGTCATTGTTGTGTTGTCAGAAAATGGAGGAAATTTTACCAGGGCCACTGTTTTACCATGCAGCCTCTTTGAGTTTCTCTTAGCCTTTGCTAAGCAATAGCAGTGCATGTTTACGTCTCTATGTGCATATGAAGGTATATATAGACATCAACTATGAAAGTACTTGATTCATTTATTGGCTCTACTGGTCTGCTCAACTGTATGTATCTGCTTTAGCTAGTCAAATCCACTGAATGAAAAAAAAAAAAAATTCCTGGGGGAAAAAAAAAAGAATATCTAAAATTTAATTTATCTTTTTTTTTTTTTATAATCTGTCTTGAGGAAAGACTAGGAATTTAATTTTTGCATCATTCTGTTAGGGCGTGTTACGACTGGGTGCTGCAGAACACACCATGGAGTTTTTGAACAAGTTCTGAAATACTCCATTGCAAAACAGACACAGGAGCCATGTCTGTCGAGAGTCTGAGAGGGGGTGAGGAAGACACTGGGATATGGGAAAAGTATACATTTATAGAAAAGCAGTAAATCATCATATCTTTTTTTATGACTACATTCCAGACAAAATGTCTTTCTCATTCACTGAAACAAGCTTCTCTTCTAGTTACCATGCCTGGCAGTGAGCAGTAGTGAGCAGAAAGCATGAACTGCAGGGGCTGATGTGCAACAGATGAGCTGTGAGTCCTTCTGTCCCCTTTCCTACTTGATCTTTGGGCATTCAATCCAAGACAATTTTCTAGACTTCTACTGAGGTTATTTAAGTCAGCACATAAACACTGTTGATAATTATTCAAACAAGTGTATTAGTTTGACTGAAAATGGGTTAATTTTCTTCATGCAGATAGAGTTTTTCCTTCTTCATAGCTAGCACAGTCTTTTGTTTTGGATTTAGTATGAGATAACATTGCTCTTCCCCGGGATAGAGTGAATGTTTTTCATTCAGTAACTAGCTGTGTTTTTAAGTCTGTGAAAGAGTGTAAGAACTTGCTGATATCTTGGCAGTTGTCAGGAAGACCAAGGATTTTTGGCCCTCCAGTTACAGATGCAAATTTGCAGGAGTGGGCCACAAGCAGGAGAACGCCTTGACTGACATCTAGATTGATCAAGGAAATATTCCCTACCATATAGCTTCATGTTCTTTATATAACTGGAGCCAGCTTTTCGGGCTAGTTAGTTCCATTAGTTCCATTTGGGTTTTCCAGCTCGTTAGTTCAGTTTGGGAGTTTCATTCCATTGGGGGTTTGGTTTTAGTTCAGCCTTCTGCCATTCTGCTGTTTCCCAGTTGGTGTTTGGACCTTTCTACCTTTTTGCCCGTTTGCTCTCTGACTGGGATCAGCCATTTGGGACTAGATTTTCTCTCTTCCCTTTCAGTTCTCTCCTGTGTCCCACTTCTGGGGGTGGGGGAGAGTGAGTGAGTGGCTATTGTAGTCTTGGTTGCTAACTGGGGTTAAACCATAACAAAAAGGAAAGGAAAGGAAAAAGGAAAGGAAAAAGGAAAGGAAAAAGGAAAGGAAAAAGGAAAGGAAAAAGGAAAGGAAAAAGGAAAGGAAAAAGGAAAGGAAAAAGGAAAGGAAAGGAAAGGAAAGGAAAGGAAAGGAAAGGAAAGGAAAGGAAAGGAAAGGAAAGGAAAGGAAAGGAAAGGAAAGGAAAGGAAAGGAAAGGAAAGGAAAGGGGGAA